>NW_027140606.1:0-305666 GCF_036365525.1 Heterodontus francisci | reverse complement strand
TGTCAGTGTATGTCTGCGTTACTTGGTGTAAGTGTGTGTCTGTGTTACTTGGTGTAAGTGTGTCTCTGGGTCCCTGGGTAACAGTGTATGTCTTTGTTACTTAGGTGTCAGTGTATGTCTGCGTTACTTGGTGTAAGTGTGTGTCTGTGTTACTGGGAATCAGTGTATGTCTTCGTTACTTGATGTCAGTGTATGTCTGTGTTACTTGGAGTAAGTGTGTGTCTGTGTTACTGGGTGTCAGTGTGTGTCTCTGTTACTTGGTGTAAGTGTGTGTCTTTGTTACTTGGTGTCCGTGTGTGTCTTTGTTCCTGGGTGTCATTGTATGTCTTTGTTACTTGGTGTAAGTGTGTGTCTGTGTTACTGGGTACCAGTGTATGTCTTAGTTACTTGGTGTAAGTGTGTGTCTGTGTTACTTGGTGTAAGTGTGTGTCTTTGTTACTTGGTGTCCGTGTGTGTCTGTGTTACTGGCTGTCAGTGCATGTCTTTGTTACTTGGTGCCAGTGTATGTCTTTGTTACTGGGTGTCAGTGTGTGTCTTTGTGACTTGGTGTCAGTGTATGTCTTTGTTACTTGGTGTAAGTGTGCGTCTGTGTTACTGGGTATCAGTGTATGTCTTTGTTACTTTGTGTCAGTGTCTGTCAAAATACTTGGTGTAAGTGCATGTCTTTGTTACTTGGTGTAAGTGTGTGTCTTTGTTACTTGGTGTAAGTGTATGTCTTTGTTACTTGGTGTCAGTGTATGTCTTTGTTACTTGGTGTGAGTGCATGTCTGTGTTACTTGGTGTAAGTGTATGTCTTTGTTACTTGGTGTCAGTGCATGTCTTTGTTACTTGGTGTCAGTGTGTGTCTGTGTTACTGGGTATCAGTGTATGTCTTTGTGACTTGGTATCAGAGAATGTCTTTGTTACTGGCTTTCAGTGTGTGTCTGTGTTACTGGGTATCAGTGCATGTCTTTGTGACTTGGTATCAGTGTATGTCTTTGTTACTGGGTGTCAGTGTGTGTCTGCGTTACTGGGTATCAGTGTATGTCTTTGTGACTTGGTATCAGTGTACGTCTTTGTTACTGGGTGTCAGTGTGTGTCTGTGTTCCTGGGTGTCAGTGTATGTCTTTGCGACTTGGTGTCAGTGTATGTCTTTGTGACTGGGTGTCAATGTGTGTCTTTGTGACTTGGTGTCAGTGTATGTCTGTATTACTTGGTGTAAGTGTGTGCCTGTGTTACTGGGTATCAGTGTATGTCTTTGTTGCTTGGTGTCAGTGTATGTCTGTGTAACTTGGAGTAAGTGTGTGTCTGCGTTACTTTGTGTCCGTGTGTGTCTGTGTTGCTGGGTGTCAGTGCATGTCCTTGTCACTTGGTGCCAATGTATATCTGTGTTACTTGGTGTAAGTGTGTGTCTTTGTTACTTGGTGTAATTGTATGTCTCTGTTACTTGGTGTCAGTGTCTGTCTGTGTTACTTGGTGATAGTGTATGTCTTTGGTACTTGGTGTAAGTGTGTGTCTTTGTGTTACTTGGTGTAAGTGTGTGTCTGTGTTCCTGGATATCAGTGTATGTCTTTGTTACTTGGTGTCAGTGTATGTCTGTGTTACATGGTGTAAGTGTGTGTCTGTGTTACTGGGTATCAGTGTATGTCTTTGTTACTTGGTGTCAGTGTATGTCTTTGTTACTTGGTGTCAGTGTATGTCAAAATACTTGGTGTAAGTGTATGTCTTTGTTACTTGGTGCAATTGTCCGTCTTTGTTACTTGGTGTAAGTGTATGTCTTTGTTACTTGGTGTCAGTGTATGTCTGTGTTACTTGGTGTAAGTGTGTGTCTTTGTTACTTGGTGTCAGTGTATGTCTTTGTTACTTGGTGTCAGTGTGTGTCTGTGTTACTGGGCATCAATGTATGTCTTTGTGACTTGGTATCAGTGTATGGCTTTGTGACTTGGTGTCAGTGCATGTCTTTGTTAATTGGTGTCAGTGTAAGTCTGTGTTACTTGGTGTCAGTGTATGTCTGTGTTACTTGGTGCAAGTGTGTGTCTTTGTTACTTGGTGTCAATATATCTCTTTGTTACAGGGTGTCAGTGTGTGTCTTTGTGACTTCGTGTCAGTGTATGTCAAAATACATGGTGTAAGTGTTTGTCTTTGTTACTTGGTGTAATTGTCTGTCTTTGTTACTTCGTGGAAGTGTGTGTCTGTGTTACTGGGTATCAGTGTATGTCTTTGAGACTTGGTTTCAGTGTATCTCTTTGTTACTGGGTGTCAGTGTGTTTCTGTGTTACTGGGTATCAGTGTATGTCTTTGTGACTTGGTATCAGTATATGTCTTTGTCACTGGGTGTCAGTGTATATCTGTGTTACTGGGTATCATTGTATGTCTTTGTGACTTGGTGTCAGTGTATGTCTTTGTAACTGGGTGTCAGTGTGTGTCTTTCTGACTTGGAGTCAGTGTATGTCTTTGTGACTTGGTGTCAGTGTATGTCTGCGTTACTTGGTGTAAGTGTGTGTCTGTGTTACTTGGTGTAAGTGTGTCTCTGGGTCCCTGGGTAGCAGTGTATGTCTTTGTTACTTAGGTGTCAGTGTATGTCTGCGTTACTTGGTGTAAGTGTGTGTCTGTGTTACTGGGTATCAGTGTATGTCTTTGTTACTTGGTGTCTGTGTATGTCTGTGTTACTTGGTGTAAGTGTGTGTCTGTGTTACTGGGTGTCAGTGTGTGTCTCTGTTACTTGGTGTAAGTGTGTGTCTTTGTTACTTGGTGTCCGTGTGTGTCTGTGTTCCTGGGTGTCATTGTATGTCTTTGTTACTTGGTGTAAGTGTGTGTCTGTGATACTGGGTACCAGTGTATGTCTTAGTTACTTGGTGTAAGTGTGTGTCTGTGTTACTTGGTGTAAGTGTGCGTCTTTGTTACTTGGTGTCCGTGTGTGTCTGTGTTACTGGCTGTCAGTGCATGTCTTTGTTACTTGGTGCCAGTGTATGTCTTTGTTACTGGGTGTCAGTGTGTGTCTTTGTGACTTGGTGTCAGTGTATGCCTTTGTTACTTGGTGTAAGTGTGCGTCTGTGTTACTGGGGATCAGTGTATGTCTTTGTTACTTTGTGTCAGTGTCTGTCAAATTACTTGGTGTAAGTGTATGTCTTTGTTACTTGGTGTAAGTGTGTGTCTTTGTTACTTGGTGTATGTGTATGTCTTTGTTACTTGGTGTCAGTGTATGTCTTTGTTACTTGGTGTGAGTGCATGTCTGTGTTACTTGGTGTAAGTGTGTGTCTTTGTTACTTGGTGTAAGCGTTTGTCTTTGTTACTTGGTGTAATTGTGTGTCTGTGTTACTGGGTATCAGTGTCTGTCTTTGTTACTGGGTGTAAGTGTGTGTCTGTGTTACTTGGTGTAAGTGTGTGTCTTTGTTACTTGGTGTCAGTGTCTGTCAAAATACTTGGTGTAAGTGTATGTCTTTGTTACTTGGTGTAATTGTGTGTCTGTGTTACTGGGTATCAGTGTCTGTCTTTGTTACTTTGTGTAAGTGTGTGTCTGTGTTACTTGGTGTAAGTGTGTGTCTTTGTTACTTGGTGTCGGTGTGTGTCTGTGTTACTGGCTGTCAGTGCATGTCTTTGTTACTTGGTGCCAGTGTATATCTGTGTTACTTGGTGTAAGTGTTTGTCTTTGTTACTTGGTGTAATTGTATGCCTTTGATACTTGGTGTCAGTGTATGTCTGTGTTACTTGGTGTAAGTGTATGTCTTTGTTACTTGGTGTAAGTGTGTGTCTGCGTTACTTGGTGTAAGCGTTTCTCTGTGTTAATGGGTATCAGTGTATGTCTTTGTTACTTGGTGTAAGTGTGTGTCTGTGTTACTGGGTATCAGTGTCTGTCTTTGTTACTTGGTGTCAGTGTCTGTCAAAATACTTGGTGTAAGTGTATGTCTTTGTTACTTGGTGTAAGTGTGTGTCTTTGATATATGGTGCAAGTGTATGTCTTCTGTTACTTGGTGTGAGTGCATGTCTTTGTTACTTGGTGTCAGTGTGTGTCTGTGTTACTGGGTATCAGTGTATGTCTTTCTGACTTGGTATCAGAGTATGTCTTTGTTCCTGGCTTTCAGTGTGTGTCTGTGTTAGTGGGTATCAGTGTATGTCTTTGTGACTTGGTATCAGAGTATGTCTTTGTTACTGGCTTTCAGTGTGTGTCTGTGTTACTGGGTATCAGTGTATGTCTTTGTTACTGGGTGTCAGTGTATGTCTGCGTTACTTGGTGTAAGTGTGTGTCTGTGTTACTTGGTGTAAGTGTGTGTCTGTGTCCCTGGGTAACAGTGTTTGTCTTTGTTACTTGGTGTCAGTGTATGTCTGCGTTACTTGGTGTAAGTGTGTGTCTGTGTTACTGGGTATCAGTGTATCTTTGTTACTGGGTATCAGTGTCTGTCTTTGTTACTTTGTGTAAGTGTGTGTCTGTGTTACTTGGTGTAAGTGTGTGTCTTAGTTACTTGGTGTCCGTGTGTGTCTGTGTTACTGGCTGTCAGTGCATGTCTTTGTTACTTGGTGCCAGTGTATATCTGTGTTACTTGGTGTAAGTGTCTGTCTTTGTTACTTGGTGTAATTGTATGTCTTTGATACATGCTGTCAGTGTATGTCTGTGTTACTTGGTGCAAGTGTATGTCTTTGTTACTTGGTGTAAGTGTGTGTCTGCGTTACTTGGTGTAAGCGTGTCTCTGTGTTACTGGGTATCAGTGTATGTCTTTGTGACTTGGTGTCAGTGTATGTCTTTGTTACTGGTGTCAGTGTGTGTCTTTGTGACTTGGTGTCAGTGTATGTCTTTGTTACTTGGTGTCAGTGTGTGTCTTTGTTACTTGGTGTCAGTGTCTGTCAAAATACTTAGTGTAAGTGTATGTCTTTGTTACTTGGTGTAAGTGTGTGTCTTTGATACTTGGTGTAAGTGCATGTCTTTGTTACTTGGTGTGAGTGCATGTCTTTGTTACTTGGTGTCAGTGTGTGTCTGTGTTACTGGGTGTCAGTGTATGTCTTTGTGACTTGGTATCAGCGTATGTCTTTGTTACTTCGTGTCAGTGTGTGTCTGTGTTACTGGGTATCAGTGCATGTCGTTGTGACTTGGTATCAGAGTATGTCTTTGTTACTGGCTTTCAGTGTGCGTCTGTGTTACTGGGTATCAGTGTATGTCTTTGTGACTTGGTGTCAGTGTATGTCTGCGTTACTTGGTGTAAGTGTGTGTCTGTGTTACTTGGTGTAAGTGTGTCTCTGGGTCCCTGGGTAACAGTGTATGTTTTTGTTACTTAGGTGTCAGTGTATGTCTGCGTTACTTGGTGTAAGTGTGTGTCTGTGTTACTGGGTATCAGTGTTTGTCTTTGTTACTTGGCGTCATTGTATGTCTGTGTTACTTGGTGTAAGTGTGTGTCTGTGTTACTGGGTGTCAGTGTGTGTCTGTGTTACTTGGTGTAAGTGTGTGTCTTTGTTACTTGGTGTCCGTGTGTGTCTGTGTTCCTGGGTGTCATTGTATGTCTTTGTTACTTGGTGTAAGTGTGTGTCTGTGTTACTGGGTACCATTGTATGTCTTAGTTACTTGGTGTAAGTGTGTGTCTGTGTTACTTGGTGTAAGTGTGTGTCTTTGTTACTTGGTGTCCGTGTGTGTCTGTGTTACTGGCTGTCAGTGCATGTCTTTGTTACTTGGTGCCAGTGTATGTCTTTGTTACTGGGTGTCAGTGTGTGTCTTTGTGACTTGGTGTCAGTGTATGTCTTTGTTACTTGGTGTAAGTGTGCGTCTGTGTTACTGGGTGTCAGTGTATGTCTTTGTTACTTTGTGTCAGTGTCAGTCAAGATACTTGGTGTAAGTGTATGTCTTTGTTACTTGGTGTAAGTGTGTGTCTTTGTTACTTGGTGTAAGTGTATGTCTTTGTTACTTGGTGTCAGTGTATGTCTTTGTTACTTGGTGTGAGTGCATGTCTGTGTTACTTGGTGTAAGTGTGTGTCTTTGTTACTTGGTGTAAGCGTTTGTCTTTGTTACTTGGTGTCAGTGCATGTCTTTGTTACTTGGTGTCAGTGTGTGTCTGTGTTACTGGGTATCAGTGTATGTCTTTGTGACTTGGTATCAGAGTATGTCTTTGTTACTGGCTTTCAGTGTGTGTCTGTGTTACTGGGTATCAGTGTATGTCTTTGTGACTTGGTATCAGTGTATGTCTTTGTTACTGGGTGTCAGTGTGTGTCTGCGTTACTGGGTATCAGTGTATGTCTTTGTGACTTGGTATCAGTGTACGTCTTTGTTGCTGGGTGTCAGTGTGTGTCTGTGTTCCTGGGTGTCAGTGTATGTCTTTGCGACTTGGTGTCAGTGTATGTCTTTGTTACTGGGTGTCAGTGTGTGTCTTTGTGACTTGGTGTCAGTGTATGTCTGTGTAACTTGGAGTAAGTGTGTGTCTGTGTTACTTTGTGTCCGTGTGTGTCTGTGTTGCTGGGTGTCAGTGCATGTCCTTGTCACTTGGTGCCAATGTATATCTGTGTTACTTGGTGCAAGTGTGTGTCTTTGTTACTTGGTGTAATTGTATGTCTTTGTTACTTGGTCTCAGTGTCTGTCTTTGTTACTTGGTGAAAGTGTATGTCTTTGGTACTTGGTGGAAGTGTGTGTCTGTGTTACTTGGTGTAAGTGTGTGTCTGTGTTCCTGGATATCAGTGTATGTCTTTGTTACTTGGTGTCAGTGTATGTTTGTGTTACATGGTGTAAGTGTGTGTCTGTGTTACTGGGTATCAGTGTATGTCTTTGTTACTTGGTGTCAGTGTATGTCTTTGTTACTTGGTGTCAGTGTATGTCAAAATACTTGGTGTAAGTGTATGTCTTTGTTACTTGGTGTAATTGTCCGTCTTTGTTACTTGGTGTAAGTGTGTGTCTTTGCTACTTGGTGTCAGTGTATGTCTGTGTTACTTGGTGTAAGTGTGTGTCTGTGTTACTGGGTGTCAGTGTGTGTCTGTGTTACTTGGTGTAAGTGTGTGTCTTTGTTACTTGGTGTCCGTGTGTGTCTGTGTTCCTGGGTGTCATTGTATGTCTTTGTTACTTGGTGTAAGTGTGTGTCTGTGTTACTGGGTACCATTGTATGTCTTAGTTACTTGGTGTAAGTGTGTGTCTGTGTTACTTGGTGTAAGTGTGTGTCTTTGTTACTTGGTGTCCGTGTGTGTCTGTGTTACTGGCTGTCAGTGCATGTCTTTGTTACTTGGTGCCAGTGTATGTCTTTGTTACTGGGTGTCAGTGTGTGTCTTTGTGACTTGGTGTCAGTGTATGTCTTTGTTACTTGGTGTAAGTGTGCGTCTGTGTTACTGGGTGTCAGTGTATGTCTTTGTTACTTTGTGTCAGTGTCAGTCAAGATACTTGGTGTAAGTGTATGTCTTTGTTACTTGGTGTAAGTGTGTGTCTTTGTTACTTGGTGTAAGTGTATGTCTTTGTTACTTGGTGTAAGTGTATGTCTTTGTTACTTGGTGTGAGTGCATGTCTGTGTTACTTGGTGTAAGTGTGTGTCTTTGTTACTTGGTGTAAGCGTTTGTCTTTGTTACTTGGTGTCAGTGCATGTCTTTGTTACTTGGTGTCAGTGTGTGTCTGTGTTACTGGGTATCAGTGTATGTCTTTGTGACTTGGTATCAGAGTATGTCTTTGTTACTGGCTTTCAGTGTGTGTCTGTGTTACTGGGTATCAGTGTATGTCTTTGTGACTTGGTATCAGTGTATGTCTTTGTTACTGGGTGTCAGTGTGTGTCTGCGTTACTGGGTATCAGTGTATGTCTTTGTGACTTGGTATCAGTGTACGTCTTTGTTGCTGGGTGTCAGTGTGTGTCTGTGTTCCTGGGTGTCAGTGTATGTCTTTGCGACTTGGTGTCAGTGTATGTCTTTGTTACTGGGTGTCAGTGTGTGTCTTTGTGACTTGGTGTCAGTGTATGTCTGTGTAACTTGGAGTAAGTGTGTGTCTGTGTTACTTTGTGTCCGTGTGTGTCTGTGTTGCTGGGTGTCAGTGCATGTCCTTGTCACTTGGTGCCAATGTATATCTGTGTTACTTGGTGCAAGTGTGTGTCTTTGTTACTTGGTGTAATTGTATGTCTTTGTTACTTGGTCTCAGTGTCTGTCTTTGTTACTTGGTGAAAGTGTATGTCTTTGGTACTTGGTGGAAGTGTGTGTCTGTGTTACTTGGTGTAAGTGTGTGTCTGTGTTCCTGGATATCAGTGTATGTCTTTGTTACTTGGTGTCAGTGTATGTTTGTGTTACATGGTGTAAGTGTGTGTCTGTGTTACTGGGTATCAGTGTATGTCTTTGTTACTTGGTGTCAGTGTATGTCTTTGTTACTTGGTGTCAGTGTATGTCAAAATACTTGGTGTAAGTGTATGTCTTTGTTACTTGGTGTAATTGTCCGTCTTTGTTACTTGGTGTAAGTGTGTGTCTTTGCTACTTGGTGTCAGTGTATGTCTTTGTTACTTGGTGTCAGTGTGTGTCTGTGTTACTGGGCATCAATGTATGTCTTTGTGACTTGGTATCAGTGTATGGCTTTGTGACTTGGTGTCAGTGCATGTCTTTGTTAATTGGTGTCAGTGTAAGTCTGTGTTACTTGGTGTCAGTGTATGTCTGTGTTACTTGGTGTAAGTGTGTGTCTTTGTTACTTGGTGTCAATGTATCTCTTTGTTACAGGGTGTCAGTGTGTGTCTTTGTGACTTGGTGTCAGTGTATGTCAAAATACATGGTGTAAGTGTTTGTCTTTGTTACTTGGTGTAATTGTCTGTCTTTGTTACTTCGTGGAAGTGTGTGTCTGTGTTACTGGGTATCAGTGTATGTCTTTGAGACTTGGTTTCAGTGTATCTCTTTGTTACTGGGTGTCAGTGTATATCTGTGTTACTGGGTATCATTGTATGTCTTTGTGACTTTGTGTCAGTGTATGTCTTTGTAACTGGGTGTCAGTGTGTGTCTTTCTGACTTGGAGTCAGTGTATGTCTTTGTGACTTGGTGTCAGTGTATGTCTGCGTTACTTGGTGTAAGTGTGTGTCTGTGTTACTTGCTGTAAGTGTGTCTCTGGGTCCCTGGGTAACAGTGTATGTCTTTGTTACTTAGGTGTCAGTGTATGTCTGCGTTACTTGGTGTAAGTGTGTGTCTGTGTTACTGGGTATCAGTGTATGTCTTTGTTACTTGGTGTCAGTGTATGTCTGTGTTACTTTGTGTAAGTGTGTGTCTGTGTTACTGGGTGTCAGTGTGTGTCTCTGTTACTTGGTGTAAGTGTGTGTCATTGTTACTTGGTGTCCGTGTGTGTCTGTGTTCCTGGGTGTCATTGTATGTCTTTGTTACTTGGTGTAAGTGTGTGTCTGTGTTACTGGGTACCAGTGTATGTCTTAGTTACTTGGTATAAGTGTGTGTCTGTGTTACTTGGTGTAAGTGTGTGTCTTTGTTACATGGTGTCCGTGTGTGTCTGTGTTACTGGCTGTCAGTGCATGTCTTTGTTACTTGGTGCCAGTGTATGTCTTTGTTACTGGGTGTCAGTGTGTGTCTTTGTGACTTGGTGTCAGTGTATGTCTTTGTTACTTGGTGTAAGTGTGCGTCTGATTTACTGGGTATCAGTGTATGCCTTTGCTACTTTGTGTCAGTGTCTGTCAAAATACTTGGTGTAAGTGTATGTCTTTGTTACTTGGTGTAAGTGTGTGTCTTTGTTACTTGGTGTAAGTGTATGTCTTTGTTACTTGGTGTCAGTGTATGTCTTTGTTACTTGGTGTGAGTGCATGTCTGTGTTACTTGGTGGAAGTGTGTGTCTTTGTTACTTGGTGTAAGCGTTTGTCTTTGTTACTTGGTGTCAGTGCATGTCTTTGTTACTTGGTGTCAGTGTGTGTCTGTGTTACTGGGTATCAGTGTATGTCTTTGTGACTTGGTATCAGAGTATGTCTTTGTTACTGGCTTTCAGTGTGTGTCTGTGTTACTGGGTATCAGTGTATGTCTTTGTGACTTGGTATCAGTGTATGTCTTTGTTACTGGGTGTCAGTGTGTGTCTGCGTTACTGGGTATCAGTGTATGTCTTTGTGACTTGGTATCAGTTTACGTCTTTGTTGCTGGGTGTCAGTGTGTGTCTGTGTTCCTGGGTGTCAGTGTATGTCTTTGCGACTTGGTGTCAGTGTATGTCTTTGTTACTGGGTGTCAGTGTGTGTCTTTGTGACTTGGTGTCAGTGTATGTCTGTATTACTTGGTGTAAGTGTGTGCCTGTGTTACTGGGTATCAGTGTATGTCTTTGTTGCTTGGTGTCAGTGTATGTCTGTGTAACTTGGAGTAAGTGTGTGTCTGTGTTACTTTGTGTCCGTGTGTGTCTGTGTTGCTGGGTGTCAGTGCATGTCCTTGTCACTTGGTGCCAATGTATATCTGTGTTACTTGGTGCAAGTGTGTGTCTTTGTTACTTGGTGTAATTGTATGTCTTTGTTACTTGGTGTCAGTGTCTGTCTTTGTTACTTGGTGAAAGTGTATGTCTTTGGTACTTGGTGGAAGTGTGTGTCTGTGTTACTTGGTGTAAGTGTGTGTCTGTGTTCCTGGATATCAGTGTATGTCTTTGTTACTTGGTGTCAGTGTATGTTTGTGTTACATGGTGTAAGTGTGTGTCTGTGTTACTGGGTATCAGTGTATGTCTTTGTTACTTGGTGTCAGTGTATGTCTTTGTTACTTGGTGTCAGTGTATGTCAAAATACTTGGTGTAAGTGTATGTCTTTGTTACTTGGTGTAATTGTCCGTCTTTGTTACTTGGTGTAAGTGTGTGTCTTTGCTACTTGGTGTCAGTGTATGTCTTTGTTACTTGGTGTCAGTGTGTGTCTGTGTTACTGGGCATCAATATATGTCTTTGTGACTTGGTATCAGTGTATGGCTTTGTGACTTGGTGTCAGTGCATGTCTTTGTTAATTGGTGTCAGTGTAAGTCTGTGTTACTTGGTGTCAGTGTATGTCTGTGTTACTTGGTGTAAGTGTGTGTCTTTGTTACTTGGTGTCAATGTATCTCTTTGTTACAGGGTGTCAGTGTGTGTCTTTGTGACTTGGTGTCAGTGTATGTCAAAATACATGGTGTAAGTGTTTGTCTTTGTTACTTGGTGTAATTGTCTGTCTTTGTTACTTCGTGGAAGTGTGTGTCTGTGTTACTGGGTATCAGTGTATGTCTTTGAGACTTGGTTTCAGTGTATCTCTTTGTTACTGGGTGTCAGTGTGTTTCTGTGTTACTGGGTATCAGTGTATGTCTTTGTGACTTGGTATCAGTATATGTCTTTGTCACTGGGTGTCAGTGTATATCTGTGTTACTGGGTATCATTGTATGTCTTTGTGACTTTGTGTCAGTGTATGTCTTTGTAACTGGGTGTCAGTGTGTGTCTTTCTGACTTGGAGTCAGTGTATGTCTTTGTGACTTGGTGTCAGTGTATGTCTGCGTTACTTGGTGTAAGTGTGTGTCTGTGTTACTTGCTGTAAGTGTGTCTCTGGGTCCCTGGGTAACAGTGTATGTCTTTGTTACTTAGGTGTCAGTGTATGTCTGCGTTACTTGGTGTAAGTGTGTGTCTGTGTTACTGGGTATCAGTGTATGTCTTTGTTACTTGGTGTCAGTGTATGTCTGTGTTACTTTGTGTAAGTGTGTGTCTGTGTTACTGGGTGTCAGTGTGTGTCTCTGTTACTTGGTGTAAGTGTGTGTCATTGTTACTTGGTGTCCGTGTGTGTCTGTGTTCCTGGGTGTCATTGTATGTCTTTGTTACTTGGTGTAAGTGTGTGTCTGTGTTACTGGGTACCAGTGTATGTCTTAGTTACTTGGTGTAAGTGTGTGTCTGTGTTACTTGGTGTAAGTGTGTGTCTTTGTTACATGGTGTCCGTGTGTGTCTGTGTTACTGGCTGTCAGTGCATGTCTTTGTTACTTGGTGCCAGTGTATGTCTTTGTTACTGGGTGTCAGTGTGTGTCTTTGTGACTTGGTGTCAGTGTATGTCTTTGTTACTTGGTGTAAGTGTGCGTCTGATTTACTGGGTATCAGTGTATGCCTTTGCTACTTTGTGTCAGTGTCTGTCAAAATACTTGGTGTAAGTGTATGTCTTTGTTACTTGGTGTAAGCGTGTGTCTTTGTTACTTGGTGTAAGTGTATGTCTTTGTTACTTGGTGTCAGTGTATGTCTTTGTTACTTGGTGTGAGTGCATGTCTGTGTTACTTGGTGTAAGTGTGTGTCTTTGTTACTTGGTGTAAGCGTTTGTCTTTGTTACTTGGTGTCAGTGCATGTCTTTGTTACTTGGTGTCAGTGTGTGTCTGTGTTACTGGGTATCAGTGTATGTCTTTGTGACTTGGTATCAGAGTATGTCTTTGTTACTGGCTTTCAGTGTGTGTCTGTGTTACTGGGTATCAGTGTATGTCTTTGTGACTTGGTATCAGTGTATGTCTTTTTTACTGGGTGTCAGTGTGTGTCTGCGTTACTGGGTATCAGTGTATGTCTTTGTGACTTGGTATCAGTGTACGTCTTTGTTACTGGGTGTCAGTGTGTGTCTGTGTTCCTGGGTGTCAGTGTATGTCTTTGCGACTTGGTGTCAGTGTATGTCTTTGTTACTGGGTGTCAGTGTGTGTCTTTGTGACTTGGTGTCAGTGTATGTCTGTATTACTTGGTGTAAGTGTGTGCCTGTGTTACTGGGTATCAGTGTATGTCTTTGTTGCTTGGTGTCAGTGTATGTCTGTGTAACTTGGAGTAAGTGTGTGTCTGTGTTACTTTGTGTCCGTGTGTGTCTGTGTTGCTGGGTGTCAGTGCATGTCCTTGTCACTTGGTGCCAATGTACATCTGTGTTACTTGGTGTAAGTGTGTGTCTTTATTACTTGGTGTAATTGTATGTCTTTGTTACTTGGTGTCAGTGTCTGTCTGTGTTACTTGGTGAAAGTGTATGTCTTTGGTGCTTGGTGTAAGTGTGTGTCTGTGTTACTTGGTGTAAATGTGTGTCTGTGTTCCTGGATATCAGTGTATGTCTTTGTTACTTGGTGTCAGTGTATGTCTGTGTTACATGGTATAAGTGTGTGTCCGTGTTACTGGGTATCAGTGTATGTCTTTGTTACTTGGTGTCAGTGTATGTCTTTGTTACTTGGTGTCAGTGTTTGTCAAAATACTTGGTGTAAGTGTATGTCTTTGTTACTTGGTGTAATTGTCCGTCTTTGTTACTTGGTGCAAGTGTATGTCTTTGTTACTTGGTGTCAGTGTATGTCTGTGTTACTTGGTGTAAGTGTGTGTCTTTGTTACTTGGTGTCAGTGTATGTCTTTGTTACTTGGTGTCAGTGTGTGTCTGTGTTACTGGGCATCAATGTATGTCTTTGTGACTTGGTATCAGTGTATGGCTTTGTGACTTGGTGTCAGTGCATGTCTTTGTTAATTGGTGTCAGTGTAATTCTGTGTTACTTGGTGTCAGTGTATGTCTGTGTTACTTGGTGTAAGTGTGTGTCTTTGTTACTTGGTGTCAGTGTATCTCTTTGTTACAGGGTGTCTGTGTGTGTCTTTGTGACTTGGTGTCAGTGTATGTCAAAATACATGGTGTAAGTGTATGTCTTTGTTACTTGGTGTAATTGTCTGTCTTTGTTACTTCATGGAAGTGTGTGTCTGTGTTACTGGGTATCAGTGTATGTCTTTGAGACTTGGTTTCAGTGTATCTCTTTGTTACTGGGTGTCAGTGTGTGTCTGTGTTACTGGGCATCAATGTATGTCTTTGTGACTTGGTATCAGTGTATGGCTTTGTGACTTGGTGTCAGTGCATGTCTTTGTTAATTGGTGTCAGTGTAAGTCTGTGTTACTTGGTGTCAGTGTATGTCTGTGTTACTTGGTGTAAGTGTGTGTCTTTGTTACTTGGTGTCAATGTATCTCTTTGTTACAGGGTGTCAGTGTGTGTCTTTGTGACTTGGTGTCAGTGTATGTCAAAATACATGGTGTAAGTGTTTGTCTTAGTTACTTCGTGTAATTGTCTGTCTTTGTTACTTCGTGGAAGTGTGTGTCTGTGTTACTGGGTATCAGTGTATGTCTTTGAGACTTGGTTTCAGTGTATCTCTTTGTTACTGGGTGTCAGTGTGCTTCTGTGTTACTGGGTATCAGTGTATGTCTTTGTGACTTGGTATCAGTATATGTCTTTGTCACTGGGTGTCAGTGTATATCTGTGTTACTGGGTATCATTGTATGTCTTTGTGACTTGGTGTCAGTGTATGTCTTTGTAACTGGGTGTCAGTGTGTGTCTTTCTGACTTGGAGTCAGTGTATGTCTTTGTGACTTGGTGTCAGTGTATGTCTGCGTTACTTGGTGTAAGTGTGTGTCTGTGTTACTTGCTGTAAGTGTGTCTCTGGGTCCCTGGGTAACAGTGTATGTCTTTGTTACTTAGGTGCCAGTGTATGTCTTTGTTACTGGGTGTCAGTGTGTGTCTTTGTGACTTGGTGTCAGTGTATGTCTTTGTTACTTGGTGTAAGTGTGCGTCTGATTTACTGGGTATCAGTGTATGCCTTTGCTACTTTGTGTCAGTGTCTGTCAAAATACTTGGTGTAAGTGTATGTCTTTGTTACTTGGTGTAAGCGTGTGTCTTTGTTACTTGGTGTAAGTGTATGTCTTTGTTACTTGGTGTCAGTGTATGTCTTTGTTACTTGGTGTGAGTGCATGTCTGTGTTACTTGGTGTAAGTGTGTGTCTTTGTTACTTGGTGTAAGCGTTTGTCTTTGTTACTTGGTGTCAGTGCATGTCTTTGTTACTTGGTGTCAGTGTGTGTCTGTGTTACTGGGTATCAGTGTATGTCTTTGTGACTTGGTATCAGAGTATGTCTTTGTTACTGGCTTTCAGTGTGTGTCTGTGTTACTGGGTATCAGTGTATGTCTTTGTGACTTGGTATCAGTGTATGTCTTTTTTACTGGGTGTCAGTGTGTGTCTGCGTTACTGGGTATCAGTGTATGTCTTTGTGACTTGGTATCAGTGTACGTCTTTGTTACTGGGTGTCAGTGTGTGTCTGTGTTCCTGGGTGTCAGTGTATGTCTTTGCGACTTGGTGTCAGTGTATGTCTTTGTTACTGGGTGTCAGTGTGTGTCTTTGTGACTTGGTGTCAGTGTATGTCTGTATTACTTGGTGTAAGTGTGTGCCTGTGTTACTGGGTATCAGTGTATGTCTTTGTTGCTTGGTGTCAGTGTATGTCTGTGTAACTTGGAGTAAGTGTGTGTCTGTGTTACTTTGTGTCCGTGTGTGTCTGTGTTGCTGGGTGTCAGTGCATGTCCTTGTCACTTGGTGCCAATGTACATCTGTGTTACTTGGTGTAAGTGTGTGTCTTTATTACTTGGTGTAATTGTATGTCTTTGTTACTTGGTGTCAGTGTCTGTCTGTGTTACTTGGTGAAAGTGTATGTCTTTGGTGCTTGGTGTAAGTGTGTGTCTGTGTTACTTGGTGTAAATGTGTGTCTGTGTTCCTGGATATCAGTGTATGTCTTTGTTACTTGGTGTCAGTGTATGTCTGTGTTACATGGTATAAGTGTGTGTCTGTGTTACTGGGTATCAGTGTATGTCTTTGTTACTTGGTGTCAGTGTATGTCTTTGTTACTTGGTGTCAGTGTTTGTCAAAATACTTGGTGTAAGTGTATGTCTTTGTTACTTGGTGTAATTGTCCGTCTTTGTTACTTGGTGCAAGTGTATGTCTTTGTTACTTGGTGTCAGTGTATGTCTGTGTTACTTGGTGTAAGTGTGTGTCTTTGTTACTTGGTGTCAGTGTATGTCTTTGTTACTTGGTGTCAGTGTGTGTCTGTGTTACTGGGCATCAATGTATGTCTTTGTGACTTGGTATCAGTGTATGGCTTTGTGACTTGG
The DNA here is from genome assembly GCF_036365525.1 of Heterodontus francisci. Lineage (NCBI taxonomy): Eukaryota > Metazoa > Chordata > Chondrichthyes > Heterodontiformes > Heterodontidae > Heterodontus > Heterodontus francisci. The sequence goes on along the minus strand of NW_027140606.1, from coordinate 289,899 downwards.
TGTCAGTGCATGTCTTTGTTAATTGGTGTCAGTGTAATTCTGTGTTACTTGGTGTCAGTGTATGTCTGTGTTACTTGGTGTAAGTGTGTGTCTTTGTTACTTGGTGTCAGTGTATCTCTTTGTTACAGGGTGTCTGTGTGTGTCTTTGTGACTTGGTGTCAGTGTATGTCAAAATACATGGTGTAAGTGTATGTCTTTGTTACTTGGTGTAATTGTCTGTCTTTGTTACTTCATGGAAGTGTGTGTCTGTGTTACTGGGTATCAGTGTATGTCTTTGAGACTTGGTTTCAGTGTATCTCTTTGTTACTGGGTGTCAGTGTGTGTCTGTGTTACTGGGCATCAATGTATGTCTTTGTGACTTGGTATCAGTGTATGGCTTTGTGACTTGGTGTCAGTGCATGTCTTTGTTAATTGGTGTCAGTGTAAGTCTGTGTTACTTGGTGTCAGTGTATGTCTGTGTTACTTGGTGTAAGTGTGTGTCTTTGTTACTTGGTGTCAATGTATCTCTTTGTTACAGGGTGTCAGTGTGTGTCTTTGTGACTTGGTGTCAGTGTATGTCAAAATACATGGTGTAAGTGTTTGTCTTTGTTACTTCGTGTAATTGTCTGTCTTTGTTACTTCGTGGAAGTGTGTGTCTGTGTTACTGGGTATCAGTGTATGTCTTTGAGACTTGGTTTCAGTGTATCTCTTTGTTACTGGGTGTCAGTGTGTTTCTGTGTTACTGGGTATCAGTGTATGTCTTTGTGACTTGGTATCAGTATATGTCTTTGTCACTGGGTGTCAGTGTATATCTGTGTTACTGGGTATCATTGTATGTCTTTGTGACTTGGTGTCAGTGTATGTCTTTGTAACTGGGTGTCAGTGTGTGTCTTTCTGACTTGGAGTCAGTGTATGTCTTTGTGACTTGGTGTCAGTGTATGTCTGCGTTACTTGGTGTAAGTGTGTGTCTGTGTTACTTGCTGTAAGTGTGTCTCTGGGTCCCTGGGTAACAGTGTATGTCTTTGTTACTTAGGTGTCAGTGTATGTCTGCGTTACTTGGTGTAAGTGTGTGTCTGTGTTACTGGGTATCAGTGTATGTCTTTGTTACTTGGTGTCAGTGTATGTCTGTGTTACTTTGTGTAAGTGTGTGTCTGTGTTACTGGGTGTCAGTGTGTGTCTCTGTTACTTGGTGTAAGTGTGTGTCATTGTTACTTGGTGTCCGTGTGTGTCTGTGTTCCTGGGTGTCATTGTATGTCTTTGTTACTTGGTGTAAGTGTGTGTCTGTGTTACTGGGTACCAGTGTATGTCTTAGTTACTTGGTGTAAGTGTGTGTCTGTGTTACTTGGTGTAAGTGTGTGTCTTTGTTACATGGTGTCCGTGTGTGTCTGTGTTACTGGCTGTCAGTGCATGTCTTTGTTACTTGGTGCCAGTGTATGTCTTTGTTACTGGGTGTCAGTGTGTGTCTTTGTGACTTGGTGTCAGTGTATGTCTTTGTTACTTGGTGTAAGTGTGCGTCTGATTTACTGGGTATCAGTGTATGCCTTTGCTACTTTGTGTCAGTGTCTGTCAAAATACTTGGTGTAAGTGTATGTCTTTGTTACTTGGTGTAAGTGTGTGTCTTTGTTACTTGGTGTAAGTGTATGTCTTTGTTACTTGGTGTCAGTGTATGTCTTTGTTACTTGGTGTGAGTGCATGTCTGTGTTACTTGGTGTAAGTGTGTGTCTTTGTTACTTGGTGTAAGCGTTTGTCTTTGTTACTTGGTGTCAGTGCATGTCTTTGTTACTTGGTGTCAGTGTGTGTCTGTGTTACTGGGTATCAGTGTATGTCTTTGTGACTTGGTATCAGAGTATGTCTTTGTTACTGGCTTTCAGTGTGTGTCTGTGTTACTGGGTATCAGTGTATGTCTTTGTGACTTGGTATCAGTGTATGTCTTTTTTACTGGGTGTCAGTGTGTGTCTGCGTTACTGGGTATCAGTGTATGTCTTTGTGACTTGGTATCAGTGTACGTCTTTGTTACTGGGTGTCAGTGTGTGTCTGTGTTCCTGGGTGTCAGTGTATGTCTTTGCGACTTGGTGTCAGTGTATGTCTTTGTTACTGGGTGTCAGTGTGTGTCTTTGTGACTTGGTGTCAGTGTATGTCTGTATTACTTGGTGTAAGTGTGTGCCTGTGTTACTGGGTATCAGTGTATGTCTTTGTTGCTTGGTGTCAGTGTATGTCTGTGTAACTTGGAGTAAGTGTGTGTCTGCGTTACTTTGTGTCCGTGTGTGTCTGTGTTGCTGGGTGTCAGTGCATGTCCTTGTCACTTGGTGCCAATGTACATCTGTGTTACTTGGTGTAAGTGTGTGTCTTTATTACTTGGTGTAATTGTATGTCTTTGTTACTTGGTGTCAGTGTCTGTCTGTGTTACTTGGTGAAAGTGTATGTCTTTGGTGCTTGGTGTAAGTGTGTGTCTGTGTTCCTTGGTGTAAGTGTGTGTCTGTGTTCCTGGATATCAGTGTATGTCTTTGTTACTTGGTGTCAGTGTATGTCTGTGTTACATGGTATAAGTGTGTGTCTGTGTTACTGGGTATCAGTGTATGTCTTTGTTACTTGGTGTCAGTGTATGTCTTTGTTACTTGGTGTCAGTGTTTGTCAAAATACTTGGTGTAAGTGTATGTCTTTGTTACTTGGTGTAATTGTCCGTCTTTGTTACTTGGTGCAAGTGTATGTCTTTGTTACTTGGTGTCAGTGTATGTCTGTGTTACTTGGTGTAAGTGTGTGTCTTTGTTACTTGGTGTCAGTGTATGTCTTTGTTACTTGGTGTCAGTGTGTGTCTGTGTTACTGGGCATCAATGTATGTCTTTGTGACTTGGTATCAGTGTATGGCTTTGTGACTTGGTGTCAGTGCATGTCTTTGTTAATTGGTGTCAGTGTAATTCTGTGTTACTTGGTGTCAGTGTATGTCTGTGTTACTTGGTGTAAGTGTGTGTCTTTGTTACTTGGTGTCAGTGTATCTCTTTGTTACAGGGTGTCTGTGTGTGTCTTTGTGACTTGGTGTCAGTGTATGTCAAAATACATGGTGTAAGTGTATGTCTTTGTTACTTGGTGTAATTGTCTGTCTTTGTTACTTCGTGGAAGTGTGTGTCTGTGTTACTGGGTATCAGTGTATGTCTTTGAGACTTGGTTTCAGTGTATCTCTTTGTTACTGGGTGTCAGTGTGTTTCTGTGTTACTGGGTATCAGTGTATGTCTTTGTGACTTGGTATCAGTATATGTCTTTGTCACTGGGTGTCAGTGTATATCTGTGTTACTGGGTATCAATGTATGTCTTTGTGACTTGGTGTCAGTGTATGTCTTTGCAACTGGGTGTCAGTGTGTGTCTTTCTGACTTGGAGTCAGTGTATGTCTTTGTTACTTGGTGTCAGTGTATGTCAAAATACTTGGTGTAAGTGTATGTCTTTGTTACTTGGTGTAATTGTCTGTCTTTGTTACTTCGTGTAAGTGTGTGTCTGTGTTATTGGGTATCAGTGTATGTCTTTGAGAATTGGTTTCAGTGTATCGCTTTGTTACTGGGTGTCAGTGTGTTTCTGTGTTACTGGGTATCAGTGTATGTCTTTGTGTCTTGGGATCAGTATATGTCTTTGCCACTGGGTGTCAGTGCATATCTGTGTTCCTGGGTATCATTGTATGTCTTTGTGACTTGGAGTCAGTGTATGTCTTTGTTACTTGGTGGATGTGTGTGTCTGTGATACTGGGTATCAGTGTATGTCTTTGTTACTTGGTGTCAGTGTATGTCTGTGTTACTTGGTGTAAGTGTGTGTCAGTGTATCAGTGTTTGTCTTTGTGACTTGGTGTCAGTGTATGTCTTTGTTACTGGGTGTCTGTGTGTGCCTTTGTGACTTGGTGTCAGTGTATGTCTGTGTTGCTGGGGGTCAGTGTGTGTCTGTGTTACTGGGGGTCAGTGTGTGTTTCTAACTGGGTGTCAATGTGTTTCTGTGTTACTGGGTATCAGTGTCTGTCTTTGTTACTTGGTGTCAGTGTGTGTCTGTGTTACTTGGTGCAAGTGTGTGTCTGTGTTACTTGGTGTAAGTGTGTGTCTGTGTTCCTGGGTATCATTGTATGTCTTTGTTACTGGGTGTCAGTGCATGTCTTTGTTACTTGGTGCCAGTGCTTATCTGTGTTACTTGGTGTAAGTGTGTGTCATTGTTACTTGGTGTAATTGTATGCCTTTGTTACTTGGTGTCAGTGTATGTCTGTGTTACTTGGTGTAAGTGTATGTCTTTGTTACTTGGTCTAAGCGTGTGTCTGTGTTACTTGGCGTAAGTGTGTGTCTTTGTTACTTGGTGTGAGTGCATGTCTTTGTTACTTGGTGTCAGTGTGTGTCTGTGTTACTGGGTATCAGTGTATTTCTTTGTGACTTGGTATCAGAGTATGTCTTTGTTACTGGCTTTCAGTGTGTGTCTGTGTTACTGGGTATCTGTGTATGTCTTTGTGACTTGGTGTCAGTGTATGTCTTTGTTACTGGGTGTGAGTGCATGTCTGTGTTACTTGGTGTAAGTGTGTGTCTTTGTTACTTGGTGTAAGCGTTTGTCTTTGTTACTTGGTGTCAGTGCATGTCTTTGTTACTTGGTGTCAGTGTGTGTCTGTGTTACTGGGTATCAGTGTATATCTGTGCTACCTGGTGTAAGTGTACGTCTTTGTTACTTGGTGTAATTGTATGTCTTTGTTACTTGGTGTCAGTGCATGTCTGTGTTACTTGGTGTAAGTGTATGTCTTTGTTACTGGGTGTAAGTGTGTGTCTGTGTTACTTGGTGTAAGTGTGTGTCTGTGTTCCTGGGTATCAGTGTATGTATTTGTTACTTGGTGTCAGTGTATGTCTGTGTTACTTGGTGTTTGTGTGTGTCTTTGTTAATTTGTGTAAGTGTATGTCTTTGTTACTTGGTGTCAGTGTATGTCTTTGTTACTTGGTGTAAGTGTGTGTCTGTGTTACTTGGTGTAAGAGTGTGTCTGTGTATCAGTGTAAGTCTTTGTGACTTGGTGTCAGTGTATGTCTTTGTGACTGTGTGTCAGTGCATGTCTTTGTTACTTGGTGCCAGTGTTTGTCTGTGTTACTGGGGTTCAGTGTGTGTCTGTGTTACTGGGGGTCAGTGTGTGTTTCTAACTGGGTGTCAGTGTGTGTCTGTGTTACTGGGTATCAGTTTCTGTCTTTGTTACTTGTTCTAAGTGTGTGTCTGTGTTACTTGGTGTAACTGTGTGTCTTTGTTACTTGGTGTCCGTGTGTGTCTGTGTTACTGGGTGTCAGTGTATATGTGTGTTACTTGGTGTAACTGTGTGTCCTGGTTACTTGGTGTAATTGTATATCTTTGTTACTGGGTGTCAGTGTATGTCTGTGTTACTTGGTCTAAGTGTATGTCTTAGTTACTTGGTGTAAGTGTGTATCTGTGTTACTTGGTGTAAGTGTGTGTCCGTGTTCCTGGGTATCAGTGTATGTCTTTGTTACTTGGTGTCAGTGTATGTCTGTGTTACTTGGTGTCAGTGTGTGTCTGTGTTACTGGGTATCAGTGTATGTCTTTGTTACTTGGTGTCAGTGTATGTCTGTGCTACTTGGTGTAAGTGTGTGTCTGTGTTACTGGATGTCAGTGTGTGTCTGTGTTACTTGGTGTAAGTGTGTGTCTTTGTTACTTGGTGTCCGTGTGTGTCTGTGTTACTGGGTGTCAGTGTATGTCTTTGTTACTGGGTGTCAGTGTATGTCTTTGTTACTTGGTGTAAGTGTGTGTCTGTGTTACTCGGTATCAGTGGATGTCTTTGTAACTTGGTGTCAGTGTATCTCTGTGTTACTTGGTGTAAGTGTGTGTCTTTGTTACTGGGTAACAGTGTATGTCTTTGTGACTTGGTGTCAGTGTATGTCTTTGTTACTGGGTGTCAGTGTATATCTGTGTTACTTGGTGTAAGTGTCTGTCTTTGTTACTTGGTGTAATTGTATGTCTTTGATACATGGTGTCAGTGTATGTCTGTGTTACTTGGTGTAAGTGTATGTCTTTGTTACTTGGTGTAAGTGTGTGTCTGCGTTACTTGGTGTAAGCGTGTCTCTGTGTTACTGGGTATCAGTGTATGTCTTTGTGACTTGGTGTCAGTGTATGTCTTTGTTACTGGGTGTCAGTGTGTGTCTTTGTGACTTGGTGTCAGTGTATGTCTTTGTTACTGGGTGTCAATGTGTGTCTTTGTTACTTGTTGTAAGTGTAAGTCATTGTTACTTGGTGTCAGTGCATGTCTTTGTTACTTGGTGTGAGTGCATGTCTGTGTTACTTGGTGTAAGTGTGTGTCTTTGTTACTTGGTGTCAGTGCATGTCTTTGTTACTTGGTGTCAGTGTGTGTCTGTGTTACTGGGTATCAGTGTATATCTGTGCTACTTGGTGTAAGTGTATGTCTTTGTTACTTGGTGTAATTGTATGTCTTTGTTACTTGGTGTCAGTGCATGTCTGTGTTACTTGGTGTAAGTGTATGTCTGTGTTACTTGGTGTAAGTGTGTGTCTGTGTTCCTGGGTATCAGTGTATGTCTTTGTTACTTGGTGTCAGTGTATGTCTGTGTTACTTGGTGTATGTGTGTGTCTTTGTTACTTTGTGTAAGTGTATGTCGTTGTTACTTGGTGTCAGTGTATGTCTTTGTTACTTGGTGTAAGTGTGTGTCTGTGTTACTTGGTGTAAGAGTGTGTCTGTGTATCAGTGTAAGTCTTTGTGACTTGGTGTCAGTGTATGTCTTTGTTACTGGGTGTCAGTGCATGTCTTTGTTACTTAGTGCCAGTGTATGTCTGTGTTACTGGGGTTCAGTGTGTGTATGTGTTACTGGGGGTCAGTGTCTGTCTTTGTTACTTGTTCTAAGTGTGTGTCTGTGTTACTTGGTGTAACTGTGTGTCTTTGCTACTTGGTGTCCGTGTCTGTCTGTGTTACTGGGTGTCAGTGTATATCTGTGTTACTTGGTGTAACTGTGTGTCTTGTTTACTTGGTGTAATTGTATATCTTTGTTTCTGGGTGTCAGTGTATGTCTGTGTTACTTGGTGTAAGTGTATGTCTTTGTTACTTGGTGTAAGTGTGTATCTGTGTTACTTGGTGTAAGTGTGTGTCCGTGTTCCTGGGTATCAGTGTATGTCTTTGTTACTTGATGTCAGTGTATGTCTGTGTTACTTGGTGTAAGTGTGTGTCTGTGTTACTGGGTATCAGTGTATGTCTTTGTTACTTGGTGTCAGTGTATGTCTGTGTTACTTGGTGTAAGTGTGTGTCTGTGTTACTGGGTGTCAGTGTGTGTCTGTGTTACTTGGTGTAAGTGTGTGTCTTTGTTACTTGGTGTCCGTGTATGTCTGTGTTACTGGGTGTCAGTGTATGTCTTTGTTACTGGGTGTCAGTGTATGTATTTGTTACTTGGTGTAAGTGTGTGTCTGTGTTACTCGGTATCAGTGGATGTCTTTGTTACTTGGTGTCAGTGTATGTCAGTGTTACTTGGAGTAAGTGTGTGTCTTTGTTACTGGGTATCAGTGTATGTCTTTGTGACTTGGTGTCAGTGTATGTCTTTGTTACTGGGTGTCAGTGTGTGTCTTTGTGACTTGGAGTGCAGTGGATGTCTTTGTTACTTGGTGTAAGTGTGTGTCTGTGTTACTGGGTATCAGTGTATGTCTTTGTTACTTGTTGTCAGTGTATGTCAAAATACATGGTGTAAGTGTACGTCTTTGTTACTTGGTGTAATTGTCCGTTTTTGTTACTTGGTGAGTGTATGTCTTTGTTTTTTGGTGTCAGTGTATGTCTGTGTTACTTGGTGTAAGTGTGTGTCTTTGTTACTTGGTGTCAGTGTATCTCTTTTTTACTTGGTGTCAGTGTGTGTCTGTGTTGCTGGGCATCAATATATGTCTTTGTGACTTGGCATCAGTGTATGGCTTTGTGACTTGGTGTCAGTGTATGTCTTTGTTAATTGGTGTCAGTGCATGTCTGTGTTACTTGGTGTCAGTGTATGTCTGTCTTACTTGGAGTAAGTGTGTGTCTTTGTTACTTGGTGTCAGAGTATCTCTTTGTTACTTGGCGAAAATGTGTGTGTCTGTGTTACTGGGTATCAGTGTCTGTCTTTGTTACTTGGTGTCAGTGTATGTCAAAATACTTGGTGTCAGTGTATGTCTTTGTTACTTGGTGTAATTGTCTCTCTTTGTTACTTGGTGTATGTGTGTGTCTGTGTTACTGGGTATCAGTGTATGTCTTTGTGACTTGGTTTCAGTGTATGTCTTTGTTACTGGGTGTCAGCGTGTTTCTGTGTTACTGGGTATCAGTGTATGTCTTTGTGACATGGTATCAGTGTATGTCTTTGTTACTGGGTGTCAGTGTGTGTCTGTGTTACTGGGTATCAGTGTATGTCTTTGTGACTTGCTTTCAGTGTATGTCTTTGTTATTGGGAGTCAGTGTGTTTCTGTGTTACTGGGTATCAGTGTATGTCTTTGTGACTTGGTATCAGTGTATGTCTTTGTTACTGGGTGTCAGTGTGTGTCTGTGTTACTGGGTATCAGTGTATGTCTTTGTGACTTGGTTTCAGTGTATGTCTTTGTTACTGGATGTCAGTGTGTTTCTGTGTTACTGGGTATCAGTGTATGTCTTTGTGACTTGGTATCAGTATATGTCTTTGTTACCGGGTGTCAGTGGATGTCTGTGTTCCTGGGTATCATTGTATGTCTTTGTGACTTGGTGTCAGTGTATGTCTTTGTTACTGAGTGTCAGTGTGTGTCTTTGTGACTTGGTGTCAGTGTATGTCTTTTTACTTGGTGTAAGTGTGTGTCTGTGAAACTGGGTATCAGTGTATGTCTTTGTTACTTGGTGTCAGTGTATGTCTGTGTTACTTGGTGTAAGTGTGTGTCTGTGTATCAGTGTATGTCTTTGTGACTTGGTGTCGGTGTATGTCTTTGTTACTGGGTGCCAGTGTGTGCCTTTGTGACTTGGTGTCAGTGTATGTCTGTGTTACTGGGGTTCAGTGTGTGTCTGTGTTACTGGGGGTCAGTGTGTGCTTCTAACTGGGTGTCAGTGTGTGTCTGTCTTACTGGGTATCAGTGCTTGTCTTTGTTACTTTGTGTCAGTGTATGTCTGTGTCACTTGGTGTAAGAGTATGTCTTTGTTACTTGGTGAAAGTGTGTGTCTGTGTTACTTGGTGTAGGTGTGTTTCTGTGTTACTGGGTATCATTGTATGTCTTTGTTACTGGGTGTCAGTGCATGTCTTTGTTACTTGGTGCTAGTGTATATCTGTGTTACTTGGTGTAAGTTTGTGTCTTTGTTACTTGGTATAATTGTATGTCTTTGTTACTTGGTGTCAGTGTATGTCTGCGTTACTTGCTGTTAGTTTATGTCTTTGTTACTTGGTGTAATTGTGTGTCTGTGTTACTTGGTGTAACTGTGTGTCTGTATTCCTGGGTATCAGTGTATGTCTTTGTTACTTTCTTTTAGTGTAGGTCTGTGTTACTTGGTGTAAGTGTGTGTCTGTCTTACTTGGAGTAAGTGTGTGTCTTTGTTACTTGGTGTCAGTGTATCTCTTTGTTTATTGGCGAAAGTGTGTGTCTGTGTTACTGGGTATCAGTGTCTGTCTTTGTTACTTGGTGTCATTGTATGTCAAAATACTTGGTGTCAGTGTATGTCTTTGTTACTTGGTGTAATTGTCTGTCTTTGTTACTTGGTGTATGTGTATGTCTGTGTTACTGGGTATCAGTGTATGTCTTTGTGACTTGGTTTCAGTGTATGTCTTTGTTACTGGGTGTCAGTGTGTTTCTGTGTTACTGGGTATCAGTGTATGTCTTTGTGACATGGTATCAGTGTATGTCTTTGTTACTGGGTGTCAGTGTGTGTCTGTGTTACTGGGTATCAGTGTATGTCTTTGTGACTTGGTTTCAGTGTATGTCATTGTTATTGGGCGTCAGTGTGTTTCTGTGTTACTGGGTATCAGTGTATGTCTTTGTGAATTGGTATCAGTGTAGGTCTTTGTTACTGGGTGTCACTGTGTGTCTGTGTTACTGGGTATCAGTGTATGTCTTTGTGACTTGGTGTCAACGTATGTCTTTGCTACTTTGTGTAAGTGTGTGTCTGTGATACTGGGTGTCAGTGTATGTCTTTGTTACTTGGTGTAAGTGTGTGTCTGTGTTACTGGGTATCAGTGTATGTCTTTGTTACTGTGTGTCAGTGTATGTGTTTGTGACTTGGTGTCAGTGTGTGTCTTTGTTACTGGGTGTCAGTGTATGTCTTTGTTACTTGGTGTCAGTGTATGTCTGTCTTACTTGGAGTAAGTGTGTGTCTTTGTTACTTGGTGTCAGTGTATCTCTTTGTTAATTGGCGAAAGTGTGTGTCTGTGTTACTGGGTATCAGTGTCTGTCTTTGTTACTTGGTGTCAGTGTATGTCAAAATACTTGGTGTCAGTGTATGTCTTTGTTACTTGGTGTAATTGTCTGTCTTTGTTACTTGGTGTATGTGTGTGTCTGTGTTACTGGGTATCAGTGTATGTCTTTGTGACTTGGTTTCAGTGTATGTCTTTGTTACTGGGTGTCAGTGTGTTTCTGTGTTACTGGGTATCAGTGTATGTCATTGTGACATGGTATCAGTGTATGTCTTTGTTACTGGGTGTCAGTGTGTGTCTGTGTTACTGGGTATCAGTGTATGTCTTTGTGACTTGGTTTCAGTGTATGTCATTGTTATTGGGCGTCAGTGTGTATCTGTGTTACTGGGTGTCAGTGTATGTCATTGTGACATGGTATCAGTGTATGTCTTTGTTACTGGGTGTCAGTGTGTGTCTGTGTTACTGGGTATCAGTGTATGTCTTTGTGACTTGGTTTCAGTGTATGTCATTGTTATTGGGCGTCAGTGTGTGTCTGTGTTACTGGGTGTCAGTGTGGTCGTTTGTCTTACTGGGTGTCAGTGTGTGTCTGTGTTACTTGGTGTAAGTGTGAGTCTTTGTTACTTGGTGTCCGTGTGTGTCTGTGTTACTGGGTATCAGTGTATGTCTTTGTGACTTGGTATCAGTGTATGTCTTTGTTACTGGGTGTCATTGTGTGTCTGCGTTACTGGGTATCAGTGTATGTCTTTGTGACTTGGTATCAGTGTCTGTCTTTGTTACTTGGTGTCAGTGTGTGCATCTAACTGGGTGTCAGTGTGTGTCTGTGTTACTGGGTATCAGTGTATGTCTTTGTTACTTCGTGTCAGTGTATGTGTTTGTGACTTGGTGCCAGTGTATGTCCTTGTTACTGGTTGTCAGTGTATGTCTTTGTTACTTGGTGTAAGTGTGTGTCTGTGTTACTGGGTATCAGTGTGTGTCTTTGTGACTTGGTGTCAGTGTATGTCTTTGTTACTTGGTGTAAGTGTGTGTCTTTGTTACATGGTGTAATTGTTTGTCTTTGTTCCTTGGTGTCAGTGTATGTCTTTGTTACTTGGTGTCAGTGTGTGTCTGTGTTACTGGGTATACAGAGTATGTCTTTGTGACTTGGTATCAGTGTATGTCTTTGTTACTGGGTGTCATTGTGTGTCTGCGTTGCTGGGTATCAGTGTATGTCTTTGTGACTTGGTATCAGTGTCTGTCTTTGTTACTGGGTGTCAGTGTGTGTCTGTGTTCCTGGGTATCAGTGTATGTCTTTGTGACTTGGTGTCAGTGTATGTCTTTGTTACTGGGTACAGTGTGTCTCTTTGTGACTTGGTGTCAGTGTATGTCTTTGTTACTTGGTGGAAGTGTGTGTCTGTGATACTGGGTATCAGTGTATGTCTTTGTGACTTGGAATCAGTGTATGTCTTTGTTACTGGGTGTCAGTGTGTATCTGTGTTCCTGGGTATCAGTGCATGTCTTTGTGACTTGGTGTCAGTGTATGTCTTTGTTACTTGGTGGAAGTGTGTGTCTGTGATACTGGGTGTCAGTGTATGTCTTTGTTACTTGGTGTAAGTGTGTGTCTGTGATACTGGGTATCAGTGTATGACTTTGTTACTTGGTGTCAGTTTATGTCTTTGTTACTTGGTGTCAGTGCATGTGCTTGTGACTTGTTGTCAGTGGATGTCTTTGTTACTGGGTGTCAGTGTATGTCTTTGTTACTTGGTGTAAGTGTATGTCTGTGTTACTTGGTGTAAGTGTATGTCTTTGTTACTGGGTATCAGTGCATGTCAAAATACTTGGTGTCAATGTATGTCTTTTTTACTTGGTGTCAGTGTGTGTATCTAACTGGGTGTCAGTGTGTGTCTGTGTTACTGGGTATCAGTGTATGTCTTTGTTACTTCGTGTCAGTGTATGTGTTTGTGACTTGGTGTCAGTGTATGTCTTTGTTACTGGGTGTCAGTGTATGTCTTTGTTACTTGGTGTAAGTGTTTGTCTGTGTGACTGGGTGTCAGTGTATGTCTTTGTTACTTGGTGTAAGTGTGTGTCTTTGTTACATGGTGTAATTGTTTGTCTTTGTTCCTTGGTGTCAGTGTATGTCTTTGTGACTTGGTATCAGTGTATGTCTTTGTTACTGGGTGTCATTGTGTGTCTGCGTTACTGGGTATCAGTGTATGTCTTTGTGACTTGGTGTCAGTGTATGTCTTTGTTACTGGGTGTCAGTGTGTCTCTTTGTGACTTGGTGTCAGTGTATGTCTTTGTGACTTGGTGTCAGTGTATGTCTTTGTTACTGGGTGTCAGTGTGTCTCTTTGTGACTTGGTGTCAGTGTATGTCTTTGTGACTTGGTGTTAGTGTATGTCTTTGTTACTTGGTGTCAGTGTGTTTCTGTGCATCAGTGTATGTCTTTGTTACTGGGTGTCAGTGACACTAGGTGTCAGAATTTAGTTTAGTTTAGAGATACAGCACTGAAACAGGCCCTCCGGCCCACCGAGTCTGTGCCGACCATCAACCAAACATTTATACTAATCCTACACGAATCCCATATTCCAATAACATCCCCACCGGCCCCTATATATTTCCCTACCACCTACCTATACTAGGGGCAATTTATAATGGCCAATTAACCTACCAACCTGCAAGTCTTTGGGATGTGGGAGGAAACCGGAGCACCCGGAGGAAACCCACGCAGACACAGGGAGAACTTGCAAACTCCGCACAGGCAGTACCCAGAATCGAACCCGGGTCGCTGGAGCTGTGAGGCTGCAGTGCTAACCACTGCGCCACTGTGCTGCCCAGTGTGTATCTGTGTTACTGGGTGTCAGTGTGGTCGTTTGTCTTACTGGGTGTCAGTGTGTGACTGTGTTACTTGGTGTAAGTGTGAGTCTTTGTTACTTGGTGTCCGTGTGTGTCTGTGTTACTGGGTGTCAGTGCATGTCTTTGATACTGGGTGTAACTGTGTGTCTTTTTTACTTGGTGTCCGTGTTTGTCTGTGTTACTGGGTGTCAGTGTATGTCTTTGTTACTTGGTGGAAGTGTGTGTCTGTGATACTGGGTATCAGTGTATGTCTTTGTGACTTGGTGTCAGTGTATGTCTTTGTTACTGGGTATCAGTGAATGTCAAAATACTTGGTGTTAGTGTATGTCTTTGTTACTTGGTGTCAGTGTGTTTCTGTGCATCAGTGTATGTCTTTGTTACTTGGTGTCAGTGTGTGTATCTAACTGGGTGTCAGTGTGTGTCTGTGATACTGGGTATCAGTGTATGTCTTTGTGACTTGGTATCAGTGTATGTCTTTGTTACTTGGTGTCAGTGTGTGTCTGTGTTCCTGGGTATCAGTGCATGTCTTTGTGACTTGGTATCAGTGTATGTCTTTGTTATTTGGTGTAAGTGTGAGTCTGTGATACTGGGTGTCAGTGTATGTCTTTGTTACTTGGTGTAAGTGTGTGTCTGTGATACTGGGTATCAGTGTATGACTTTGTTACTTGGTGTCAGTTTATGTCATTGTTACTTGGTATCAGTGCATGTGCTTGTGACTTGTTGTCAGTGGATGTCTTTGTTACTGGGTGTCAGTGTATGTCTTTGTTACTTGGTGTAAGTGTATGTCTGTGTTACTTGGTGTAAGTGTATGTCTTTGTGACTTGGTGTCAGTGTATGTCTTTGTTACTGGGTATCAGTGCATGTCAAAATACTTGGTGTCAATGTATGTCTTTGTTACTTGGTGTCAGTGTGTCTATCTAACTGGGTGTCAGTGTGTGTCTGTGTTACTGGGTATCAGTGTATGTCTTTGTTACTTCGTGTCAGTGTATGTGTTTGTGACTTGGTGTCAGTGTATGTCTTTGTTACTGGGTGTCAGTGTATGTCTTTGTTACTTGGTGTAAGTGTGTGTCTGTGTTACTGGGTATCAGTGTATGTCTTTGTTACATGGTGTAATTGTATGTCTTTGTTACTTGGTGTCAGTGTATGTCTGTGATACTGGGTATCAGTGTATGTCTTTGTGACTTGGTATCAGTGTATGTCTTTGTTACTGGGTGTCAGTGTGTGTCTGTGTTCCTGGGTATGAGTGCATGTCTTTGTGACTTGGTGTCAGTGTATGTCTTTGTTACTTGGTGTAAGTGTGTGTCTGTGATACTGGGTATCAGTGTATGTCTTTGTGACTTGGTGTCAGTGTATGTCTTTGTTACTTGGTGTAAGTGTGTGTCTTTGTTACATGGTGTAATTGTAAGTCTTTGTTACTTGGTGTCAGTGTATGTCTTTGTTACTTGGTGTCAGTGTGTGTCTGTGTTACTGGATATCAGTGTATGTCTTTGTGACTTGGTATCAGTGTATGTCTTTGTTACTGGGTGTCAGTGTGTGTCTGTGTGTCTGTGTATCAGTGTATGTCTTTGTTCCTTGGTGTAAGTGTGTGTCTGTGTTACTGGGTATCAGTGTGTGTCTTTGTGACTTGGTGTCAGTGTATGTCTTTGTTACTTGGTGTAAGTGTGTGTCTTTGTTACATGGTGTAATTGTATGTCTTTGTTACTTGGTGTCAGTGTATCTCTTTGTTACTTGGTGTCAGTGTGTGTCTGTGTTACTGGGTATCAGTGTATGTCTTTGTGACTTGGTATCAGTGTATGTCTTTGTTACTTGGTGTCAGTGTGTGCATCTAACTGGGTGTCAGTGTGTGTCTGTGTTACTGGGTATCAGTGTATGTCTTTGTTACTTCGTGTCAGTGTATGTGTTTGTGACTTGGTGTCAGTGTATGTCTTTGTTACTGTGCATCAGTGTATGTCTTTGTTACTGGGTGTCAGTGTGTGTCTGTGACACTAGGTGTCAGTATTTAGTTTAGTTTAGAGATACAGCACTGAAACAGGCCCTCCGGCCCACCGAGTCTGTGCCGACCATCAACCAAACATTTATACTAATCCTACACGAATCCCATATTCCAATAACATCCCCACCGGCCCCTATATATTTCCCTACCACCTACCTATACTAGGGGCAATTTATAATGGCCAATTAACCTACCAACCTGCAAGTCTTTGGGATGTGGGAGGAAACCGGAGCACCCGGAGGAAACCCACGCAGACACAGGGAGAACTTGCAAACTCCGCACAGGCAGTACCCAGAATCGAACCCGGGTCGCTGGAGCTGTGAGGCTGCAGTGCTAACCACTGCGCCACTGTGCTGCCCAGTGTGTATCTGTGTTACTGGGTGTCAGTGTGGTCGTTTGTCTTACTGGGTGTCAGTGTGTGACTGTGTTACTTGGTGTAAGTGTGAGTCTTTGTTACTTGGTGTCCGTGTGTGTCTGTGTTACTGGGTGTCAGTGCATGTCTTTGATACTGGGTGTAACTGTGTGTCTTTTTTACTTGGTGTCCGTGTTTGTCTGTGTTACTGGGTGTCAGTGTATGTCTTTGTTACTTGGTGGAAGTGTGTGTCTGTGATACTGGGTATCAGTGTATGTCTTTGTGACTTGGTGTCAGTGTATGTCTTTGTTACTGGGTATCAGTGAATGTCAAAATACTTGGTGTTAGTGTATGTCTTTGTTACTTGGTGTCAGTGTGTTTCTGTGCATCAGTGTATGTCTTTGTTACTTGGTGTCAGTGTGTGTATCTAACTGGGTGTCAGTGTGTGTCTGTGATACTGGGTATCAGTGTATGTCTTTGTGACTTGGTATCAGTGTATGTCTTTGTTACTTGGTGTCAGTGTGTGTCTGTGTTCCTGGGTATCAGTGCATGTCTTTGTGACTTGGTATCAGTGTATGTCTTTGTTATTTGGTGTAAGTGTGAGTCTGTGATACTGGGTGTCAGTGTATGTCTTTGTTACTTGGTGTAAGTGTGTGTCTGTGATACTGGGTATCAGTGTATGACTTTGTTACTTGGTGTCAGTTTATGTCATTGTTACTTGGTATCAGTGCATGTGCTTGTGACTTGTTGTCAGTGGATGTCTTTGTTACTGGGTGTCAGTGTATGTCTTTGTTACTTGGTTTAAGTGTATGTCTGTGTTACTTGGTGTAAGTGTATGTCTTTGTGACTTGGTGTCAGTGTATGTCTTTGTTACTGGGTATCAGTGCATGTCAAAATACTTGGTGTCAATGTATGTCTTTGTTACTTGGTGTCAGTGTGTCTATCTAACTGGGTGTCAGTGTGTGTCTGTGTTACTGGGTATCAGTGTATGTCTTTGTTACTTCGTGTCAGTGTATGTGTTTGTGACTTGGTGTCAGTGTATGTCTTTGTTACTGGGTGTCAGTGTATGTCTTTGTTACTTGGTGTAAGTGTGTGTCTGTGTTACTGGGTATCAGTGTATGTCTTTGTTACATGGTGTAATTGTATGTCTTTGTTACTTGGTGTCAGTGTATGTCTGTGATACTGGGTATCAGTGTATGTCTTTGTGACTTGGTATCAGTGTATGTCTTTGTTACTGGGTGTCAGTGTGTGTCTGTGTTCCTGGGTATGAGTGCATGTCTTTGTGACTTGGTGTCAGTGTATGTCTTTGTTACTTGGTGTAAGTGTGTGTCTGTGATACTGGGTATCAGTGTATGTCTTTGTGACTTGGTGTCAGTGTATGTCTTTGTTACTTGGTGTAAGTGTGTGTCTTTGTTACATGGTGTAATTGTAAGTCTTTGTTACTTGGTGTCAGTGTATGTCTTTGTTACTTGGTGTCAGTGTGTGTCTGTGTTACTGGATATCAGTGTATGTCTTTGTGACTTGGTATCAGTGTATGTCTTTGTTACTGGGTGTCAGTGTGTGTCTGTGTTCCTGGGTATCAGTGTATGTCTTTGTTCCTTGGTGTAAGTGTGTGTCTGTGTTACTGGGTATCAGTGTGTGTCTTTGTGACTTGGTGTCAGTGTATGTCTTTGTTACTTGGTGTAAGTGTGTGTCTTTGTTACATGGTGTAATTGTATGTCTTTGTTACTTGGTGTCAGTGTATCTCTTTGTTACTTGGTGTCAGTGTGTGTCTGTGTTACTGGGTATCAGTGTATGTCTTTGTGACTTGGTATCAGTGTATGTCTTTGTTACTTGGTGTCAGTGTGTGCATCTAACTGGGTGTCAGTGTGTGTCTGTGTTACTGGGTATCAGTGTATGTCTTTGTTACTTCGTGTCAGTGTATGTGTTTGTGACTTGGTGTCAGTGTATGTCTTTGTTACTGTGCATCAGTGTATGTCTTTGTTACTGGGTGTCAGTGTGTGTCTGTGACACTAGGTGTCAGTATTTAGTTTAGTTTAGAGATACAGCACTGAAACAGGCCCTCCGGCCCACCGAGTCTGTGCCGACCATCAACCAAACATTTATACTAATCCTACACGAATCCCATATTCCAATAACATCCCCACCGGCCCCTATATATTTCCCTACCACCTACCTATACTAGGGGCAATTTATAATGGCCAATTAACCTACCAACCTGCAAGTCTTTGGGATGTGGGAGGAAACCGGAGCACCCGGAGGAAACCCACGCAGACACAGGGAGAACTTGCAAACTCCGCACAGGCAGTACCCAGAATCGAACCCGGGTCGCTGGAGCTGTGAGGCTGCAGTGCTAACCACTGCGCCACTGTGCTGCCCAGTGTGTATCTGTGTTACTGGGTGTCAGTGTGGTCGTTTGTCTTACTGGGTGTCAGTGTGTGACTGTGTTACTTGGTGTAAGTGTGAGTCTTTGTTACTTGGTGTCCGTGTGTGTCTGTGTTACTGGGTGTCAGTGCATGTCTTTGATACTGGGTGTAACTGTGTGTCTTTTTTACTTGGTGTCCGTGTTTGTCTGTGTTACTGGGTGTCAGTGTATGTCTTTGTTACTTGGTGGAAGTGTGTGTCTGTGATACTGGGTATCAGTGTATGTCTTTGTGACTTGGTGTCAGTGTATGTCTTTGTTACTGGGTATCAGTGAATGTCAAAATACTTGGTGTTAGTGTATGTCTTTGTTACTTGGTGTCAGTGTGTTTCTGTGCATCAGTGTATGTCTTTGTTACTTGGTGTCAGTGTGTGTATCTAACTGGGTGTCAGTGTGTGTCTGTGATACTGGGTATCAGTGTATGTCTTTGTGACTTGGTATCAGTGTATGTCTTTGTTACTTGGTGTCAGTGTGTGTCTGTGTTCCTGGGTATCAGTGCATGTCTTTGTGACTTGGTATCAGTGTATGTCTTTGTTATTTGGTGTAAGTGTGAGTCTGTGATACTGGGTGTCAGTGTATGTCTTTGTTACTTGGTGTAAGTGTGTGTCTGTGATACTGGGTATCAGTGTATGACTTTGTTACTTGGTGTCAGTTTATGTCATTGTTACTTGGTATCAGTGCATGTGCTTGTGACTTGTTGTCAGTGGATGTCTTTGTTACTGGGTGTCAGTGTATGTCTTTGTTACTTGGTGTAAGTGTATGTCTGTGTTACTTGGTGTAAGTGTATGTCTTTGTGACTTGGTGTCAGTGTATGTCTTTGTTACTGGGTATCAGTGCATGTCAAAATACTTGGTGTCAATGTATGTCTTTGTTACTTGGTGTCAGTGTGTCTATCTAACTGGGTGTCAGTGTGTGTCTGTGTTACTGGGTATCAGTGTATGTCTTTGTTACTTCGTGTCAGTGTATGTGTTTGTGACTTGGTGTCAGTGTATGTCTTTGTTACTGGGTGTCAGTGTATGTCTTTGTTACTTGGTGTAAGTGTGTGTCTGTGTTACTGGGTATCAGTGTATGTCTTTGTTACATGGTGTAATTGTATGTCTTTGTTACTTGGTGTCAGTGTATGTCTGTGATACTGGGTATCAGTGTATGTCTTTGTGACTTGGTATCAGTGTATGTCTTTGTTACTGGGTGTCAGTGTGTGTCTGTGTTCCTGGGTATGAGTGCATGTCTTTGTGACTTGGTGTCAGTGTATGTCTTTGTTACTTGGTGTAAGTGTGTGTCTGTGATACTGGGTATCAGTGTATGTCTTTGTGACTTGGTGTCAGTGTATGTCTTTGTTACTTGGTGTAAGTGTGTGTCTTTGTTACATGGTGTAATTGTAAGTCTTTGTTACTTGGTGTCAGTGTATGTCTTTGTTACTTGGTGTCAGTGTGTGTCTGTGTTACTGGATATCAGTGTATGTCTTTGTGACTTGGTATCAGTGTATGTCTTTGTTACTGGGTGTCAGTGTGTGTCTGTGTTCCTGGGTATCAGTGTATGTCTTTGTTCCTTGGTGTAAGTGTGTGTCTGTGTTACTGGGTATCAGTGTGTGTCTTTGTGACTTGGTGTCAGTGTATGTCTTTGTTACTTGGTGTAAGTGTGTGTCTTTGTTACATGGTGTAATTGTATGTCTTTGTTACTTGGTGTCAGTGTATCTCTTTGTTACTTGGTGTCAGTGTGTGTCTGTGTTACTGGGTATCAGTGTATGTCTTTGTGACTTGGTATCAGTGTATGTCTTTGTTACTTGGTGTCAGTGTGTGCATCTAACTGGGTGTCAGTGTGTGTCTGTGTTACTGGGTATCAGTGTATGTCTTTGTTACTTCGTGTCAGTGTATGTGTTTGTGACTTGGTGTCAGTGTATGTCTTTGTTACTGTGCATCAGTGTATGTCTTTGTTACTGGGTGTCAGTGTGTGTCTGTGACACTAGGTGTCAGTATTTAGTTTAGTTTAGAGATACAGCACTGAAACAGGCCCTCCGGCCCACCGAGTCTGTGCCGACCATCAACCAAACATTTATACTAATCCTACACGAATCCCATATTCCAATAACATCCCCACCGGCCCCTATATATTTCCCTACCACCTACCTATACTAGGGGCAATTTATAATGGCCAATTAACCTACCAACCTGCAAGTCTTTGGGATGTGGGAGGAAACCGGAGCACCCGGAGGAAACCCACGCAGACACAGGGAGAACTTGCAAACTCCGCACAGGCAGTACCCAGAATCGAACCCGGGTCGCTGGAGCTGTGAGGCTGCAGTGCTAACCACTGCGCCACTGTGCTGCCCAGTGTGTATCTGTGTTACTGGGTGTCAGTGTGGTCGTTTGTCTTACTGGGTGTCAGTGTGTGACTGTGTTACTTGGTGTAAGTGTGAGTCTTTGTTACTTGGTGTCCGTGTGTGTCTGTGTTACTGGGTGTCAGTGCATGTCTTTGATACTGGGTGTAACTGTGTGTCTTTTTTACTTGGTGTCCGTGTTTGTCTGTGTTACTGGGTGTCAGTGTATGTCTTTGTTACTTGGTGGAAGTGTGTGTCTGTGATACTGGGTATCAGTGTATGTCTTTGTGACTTGGTGTCAGTGTATGTCTTTGTTACTGGGTATCAGTGAATGTCAAAATACTTGGTGTTAGTGTATGTCTTTGTTACTTGGTGTCAGTGTGTTTCTGTGCATCAGTGTATGTCTTTGTTACTTGGTGTCAGTGTGTGTATCTAACTGGGTGTCAGTGTGTGTCTGTGATACTGGGTATCAGTGTATGTCTTTGTGACTTGGTATCAGTGTATGTCTTTGTTACTTGGTGTCAGTGTATGTCTGTGATACTGGGTATCAGTGTATGTCTTTGTGACTTGGTATCAGTGTATGTCTTTGTTACTGGGTGTCAGTGTGTGTCTGTGTTCCTGGGTATGAGTGCATGTCTTTGTGACTTGGTGTCAGTGTATGTCTTTGTTACTTGGTGTAAGTGTGTGTCTGTGATACTGGGTATCAGTGTATGTCTTTGTGACTTGGTGTCAGTGTATGTCTTTGTTACTTGGTGTAAGTGTGTGTCTTTGTTACATGGTGTAATTGTAAGTCTTTGTTACTTGGTGTCAGTGTATGTCTTTGTTACTTGGTGTCAGTGTGTGTCTGTGTTACTGGATATCAGTGTATGTCTTTGTGACTTGGTATCAGTGTATGTCTTTGTTACTGGGTGTCAGTGTGTGTCTGTGTTCCTGGGTATCAGTGTATGTCTTTGTTCCTTGGTGTAAGTGTGTGTCTGTGTTACTGGGTATCAGTGTGTGTCTTTGTGACTTGGTGTCAGTGTATGTCTTTGTTACTTGGTGTAAGTGTGTGTCTTTGTTACATGGTGTAATTGTATGTCTTTGTTACTTGGTGTCAGTGTATCTCTTTGTTACTTGGTGTCAGTGTGTGTCTGTGTTACTGGGTATCAGTGTATGTCTTTGTGACTTGGTATCAGTGTATGTCTTTGTTACTTGGTGTCAGTGTGTGCATCTAACTGGGTGTCAGTGTGTGTCTGTGTTACTGGGTATCAGTGTATGTCTTTGTTACTTCGTGTCAGTGTATGTGTTTGTGACTTGGTGTCAGTGTATGTCTTTGTTACTGTGCATCAGTGTATGTCTTTGTTACTGGGTGTCAGTGTGTGTCTGTGACACTAGGTGTCAGTATTTAGTTTAGTTTAGAGATACAGCACTGAAACAGGCCCTCCGGCCCACCGAGTCTGTGCCGACCATCAACCAAACATTTATACTAATCCTACACGAATCCCATATTCCAATAACATCCCCACCGGCCCCTATATATTTCCCTACCACCTACCTATACTAGGGGCAATTTATAATGGCCAATTAACCTACCAACCTGCAAGTCTTTGGGATGTGGGAGGAAACCGGAGCACCCGGAGGAAACCCACGCAGACACAGGGAGAACTTGCAAACTCCGCACAGGCAGTACCCAGAATCGAACCCGGGTCGCTGGAGCTGTGAGGCTGCAGTGCTAACCACTGCGCCACTGTGCTGCCCAGTGTGTATCTGTGTTACTGGGTGTCAGTGTGGTCGTTTGTCTTACTGGGTGTCAGTGTGTGACTGTGTTACTTGGTGTAAGTGTGAGTCTTTGTTACTTGGTGTCCGTGTGTGTCTGTGTTACTGGGTGTCAGTGCATGTCTTTGATACTGGGTGTAACTGTGTGTCTTTTTTACTTGGTGTCCGTGTTTGTCTGTGTTACTGGGTGTCAGTGTATGTCTTTGTTACTTGGTGGAAGTGTGTGTCTGTGATACTGGGTATCAGTGTATGTCTTTGTGACTTGGTGTCAGTGTATGTCTTTGTTACTGGGTATCAGTGAATGTCAAAATACTTGGTGTTAGTGTATGTCTTTGTTACTTGGTGTCAGTGTGTTTCTGTGCATCAGTGTATGTCTTTGTTACTTGGTGTCAGTGTGTGTATCTAACTGGGTGTCAGTGTGTGTCTGTGATACTGGGTATCAGTGTATGTCTTTGTGACTTGGTATCAGTGTATGTCTTTGTTACTTGGTGTCAGTGTGTGTCTGTGTTCCTGGGTATCAGTGCATGTCTTTGTGACTTGGTATCAGTGTATGTCTTTGTTATTTGGTGTAAGTGTGAGTCTGTGATACTGGGTGTCAGTGTATGTCTTTGTTACTTGGTGTAAGTGTGTGTCTGTGATACTGGGTATCAGTGTATGACTTTGTTACTTGGTGTCAGTTTATGTCATTGTTACTTGGTATCAGTGCATGTGCTTGTGACTTGTTGTCAGTGGATGTCTTTGTTACTGGGTGTCAGTGTATGTCTTTGTTACTTGGTGTAAGTGTATGTCTGTGTTACTTGGTGTAAGTGTATGTCTTTGTGACTTGGTGTCAGTGTATGTCTTTGTTACTGGGTATCAGTGCATGTCAAAATACTTGGTGTCAATGTATGTCTTTGTTACTTGGTGTCAGTGTGTCTATCTAACTGGGTGTCAGTGTGTGTCTGTGTTACTGGGTATCAGTGTATGTCTTTGTTACTTCGTGTCAGTGTATGTGTTTGTGACCTGGTGTCAGTGTATGTCTTTGTTACTGGGTGTCAGTGTATGTCTTTGTTACTTGGTGTAAGTGTGTGTCTGTGTTACTGGGTATCAGTGTATGTCTTTGTTACATGGTGTAATTGTATGTCTTTGTTACTTGGTGTCAGTGTATGTCTGTGATACTGGGTATCAGTGTATGTCTTTGTGACTTGGTATCAGTGTATGTCTTTGTTACTGGGTGTCAGTGTGTGTCTGTGTTCCTGGGTATGAGTGCATGTCTTTGTGACTTGGTGTCAGTGTATGTCTTTGTTACTTGGTGTAAGTGTGTGTCTGTGATACTGGGTATCAGTGTATGTCTTTGTGACTTGGTGTCAGTGTATGTCTTTGTTACTTGGTGTAAGTGTGTGTCTTTGTTACATGGTGTAATTGTAAGTCTTTGTTACTTGGTGTCAGTGTATGTCTTTGTTACTTGGTGTCAGTGTGTGTCTGTGTTACTGGATATCAGTGTATGTCTTTGTGACTTGGTATCAGTGTATGTCTTTGTTACTGGGTGTCAGTGTGTGTCTGTGTTCCTGGGTATCAGTGTATGTCTTTGTTCCTTGGTGTAAGTGTGTGTCTGTGTTACTGGGTATCAGTGTGTGTCTTTGTGACTTGGTGTCAGTGTATGTCTTTGTTACTTGGTGTAAGTGTGTGTCTTTGTTACATGGTGTAATTGTATGTCTTTGTTACTTGGTGTCAGTGTATCTCTTTGTTACTTGGTGTCAGTGTGTGTCTGTGTTACTGGGTATCAGTGTATGTCTTTGTGACTTGGTATCAGTGTATGTCTTTGTTACTTGGTGTCAGTGTGTGCATCTAACTGGGTGTCAGTGTGTGTCTGTGTTACTGGGTATCAGTGTATGTCTTTGTTACTTCGTGTCAGTGTATGTGTTTGTGACTTGGTGTCAGTGTATGTCTTTGTTACTGTGCATCAGTGTATGTCTTTGTTACTGGGTGTCAGTGTGTGTCTGTGACACTAGGTGTCAGTATTTAGTTTAGTTTAGAGATACAGCACTGAAACAGGCCCTCCGGCCCACCGAGTCTGTGCCGACCATCAACCAAACATTTATACTAATCCTACACGAATCCCATATTCCAATAACATCCCCACCGGCCCCTATATATTTCCCTACCACCTACCTATACTAGGGGCAATTTATAATGGCCAATTAACCTACCAACCTGCAAGTCTTTGGGATGTGGGAGGAAACCGGAGCACCCGGAGGAAACCCACGCAGACACAGGGAGAACTTGCAAACTCCGCACAGGCAGTACCCAGAATCGAACCCGGGTCGCTGGAGCTGTGAGGCTGCAGTGCTAACCACTGCGCCACTGTGCTGCCCAGTGTGTATCTGTGTTACTGGGTGTCAGTGTGGTCGTTTGTCTTACTGGGTGTCAGTGTGTGACTGTGTTACTTGGTGTAAGTGTGAGTCTTTGTTACTTGGTGTCCGTGTGTGTCTGTGTTACTGGGTGTCAGTGCATGTCTTTGATACTGGGTGTAACTGTGTGTATTTTTTACTTGGTGTCCGTGTTTGTCTGTGTTACTGGGTGTCAGTGTATGTCTTTGTTACTTGGTGGAAGTGTGTGTCTGTGATACTGGGTATCAGTGTATGTCTTTGTGACTTGGTGTCAGTGTATGTCTTTGTTACTGGGTATCAGTGAATGTCAAAATACTTGGTGTTAGTGTATGTCTTTGTTACTTGGTGTCAGTGTGTTTCTGTGCATCAGTGTATGTCTTTGTTACTTGGTGTCAGTGTGTGTATCTAACTGGGTGTCAGTGTGTGTCTGTGATACTGGGTATCAGTGTATGTCTTTGTGACTTGGTATCAGTGTATGTCTTTGTTACTTGGTGTCAGTGTGTGTCTGTGTTCCTGGGTATCAGTGCATGTCTTTGTGACTTGGTATCAGTGTATGTCTTTGTTATTTGGTGTAAGTGTGAGTCTGTGATACTGGGTGTCAGTGTATGTCTTTGTTACTTGGTGTAAGTGTGTGTCTGTGATACTGGGTATCAGTGTATGACTTTGTTACTTGGTGTCAGTTTATGTCATTGTTACTTGGTATCAGTGCATGTGCTTGTGACTTGTTGTCAGTGGATGTCTTTGTTACTGGGTGTCAGTGTATGTCTTTGTTACTTGGTGTAAGTGTATGTCTGTGTTACTTGGTGTAAGTGTATGTCTTTGTGACTTGGTGTCAGTGTATGTCTTTGTTACTGGGTATCAGTGCATGTCAAAATACTTGGTGTCAATGTATGTCTTTGTTACTTGGTGTCAGTGTGTCTATCTAACTGGGTGTCAGTGTGTGTCTGTGTTACTGGGTATCAGTGTATGTCTTTGTTACTTCGTGTCAGTGTATGTGTTTGTGACCTGGTGTCAGTGTATGTCTTTGTTACTGGGTGTCAGTGTATGTCTTTGTTACTTGGTGTAAGTGTGTGTCTGTGTTACTGGGTATCAGTGTATGTCTTTGTTACATGGTGTAATTGTATGTCTTTGTTACTTGGTGTCAGTGTATGTCTGTGATACTGGGTATCAGTGTATGTCTTTGTGACTTGGTATCAGTGTATGTCTTTGTTACTGGGTGTCAGTGTGTGTCTGTGTTCCTGGGTATGAGTGCATGTCTTTGTGACTTGGTGTCAGTGTATGTCTTTGTTACTTGGTGTAAGTGTGTGTCTGTGATACTGGGTATCAGTGTATGTCTTTGTGACTTGGTGTCAGTGTATGTCTTTGTTACTTGGTGTAAGTGTGTGTCTTTGTTACATGGTGTAATTGTAAGTCTTTGTTACTTGGTGTCAGTGTATGTCTTTGTTACTTGGTGTCAGTGTGTGTCTGTGTTACTGGATATCAGTGTATGTCTTTGTGACTTGGTATCAGTGTATGTCTTTGTTACTGGGTGTCAGTGTGTGTCTGTGTTCCTGGGTATCAGTGTATGTCTTTGTTCCTTGGTGTAAGTGTGTGTCTGTGTTACTGGGTATCAGTGTGTGTCTTTGTGACTTGGTGTCAGTGTATGTCTTTGTTACTTGGTGTAAGTGTGTGTCTTTGTTACATGGTGTAATTGTATGTCTTTGTTACTTGGTGTCAGTGTATCTCTTTGTTACTTGGTGTCAGTGTGTGTCTGTGTTACTGGGTATCAGTGTATGTCTTTGTGACTTGGTATCAGTGTATGTCTTTGTTACTTGGTGTCAGTGTGTGCATCTAACTGGGTGTCAGTGTGTGTCTGTGTTACTGGGTATCAGTGTATGTCTTTGTTACTTCGTGTCAGTGTATGTGTTTGTGACCTGGTGTCAGTGTATGTCTTTGTTACTGTGCATCAGTGTATGTCTTTGTTACTGGGTGTCAGTGTGTGTCTGTGACACTAGGTGTCAGTATTTAGTTTAGTTTAGAGATACAGCACTGAAACAGGCCCTCCGGCCCACCGAGTCTGTGCCGACCATCAACCAAACATTTATACTAATCCTACACGAATCCCATATTCCAATAACATCCCCACCGGCCCCTATATATTTCCCTACCACCTACCTATACTAGGGGCAATTTATAATGGCCAATTAACCTACCAACCTGCAAGTCTTTGGGATGTGGGAGGAAACCGGAGCACCCGGAGGAAACCCACGCAGACACAGGGAGAACTTGCAAACTCCGCACAGGCAGTACCCAGAATCGAACCCGGGTCGCTGGAGCTGTGAGGCTGCAGTGCTAACCACTGCGCCACTGTGCTGCCCAGTGTGTATCTGTGTTACTGGGTGTCAGTGTGGTCGTTTGTCTTACTGGGTGTCAGTGTGTGACTGTGTTACTTGGTGTAAGTGTGAGTCTTTGTTACTTGGTGTCCGTGTGTGTCTGTGTTACTGGGTGTCAGTGCATGTCTTTGATACTGGGTGTAACTGTGTGTCTTTTTTACTTGGTGTCCGTGTTTGTCTGTGTTACTGGGTGTCAGTGTATGTCTTTGTTACTTGGTGGAAGTGTGTGTCTGTGATACTGGGTATCAGTGTATGTCTTTGTGACTTGGTGTCAGTGTATGTCTTTGTTACTGGGTATCAGTGAATGTCAAAATACTTGGTGTTAGTGTATGTCTTTGTTACTTGGTGTCAGTGTGTTTCTGTGCATCAGTGTATGTCTTTGTTACTTGGTGTCAGTGTGTGTATCTAACTGGGTGTCAGTGTGTGTCTGTGATACTGGGTATCAGTGTATGTCTTTGTGACTTGGTATCAGTGTATGTCTTTGTTACTTGGTGTCAGTGTGTGTCTGTGTTCCTGGGTATCAGTGCATGTCTTTGTGACTTGGTATCAGTGTATGTCTTTGTTATTTGGTGTAAGTGTGCGTCTGTGATACCGGGTGTCAGTGTATGTCTTTGTTACTTGGTGTAAGTGTGTGTCTGTGATACTGGGTATCAGTGTATGACTTTGTTACTTGGTGTCAGTTTATGTCATTGTTACTTGGTATCAGTGCATGTGCTTGTGACTTGTTGTCAGTGGATGTCTTTGTTACTGGGTGTCAGTGTATGTCTTTGTTACTTGGTGTAAGTGTATGTCTGTGTTACTTGGTGTAAGTGTATGTCTTTGTGACTTGGTGTCAGTGTATGTCTTTGTTACTGGGTATCAGTGCATGTCAAAATACTTGGTGTCAATGTATGTCTTTGTTACTTGGTGTCAGTGTGTCTATCTAACTGGGTGTCAGTGTGTGTCTGTGTTACTGGGTATCAGTGTATGTCTTTGTTACTTCGTGTCAGTGTATGTGTTTGTGACTTGGTGTCAGTGTATGTCTTTGTTACTGGGTGTCAGTGTATGTCTTTGTTACTTGGTGTAAGTGTGTGTCTGTGTTACTGGGTATCAGTGTATGTCTTTGTTACATGGTGTAATTGTATGTCTTTGTTACTTGGTGTCAGTGTATGTCTGTGATACTGGGTATCAGTGTATGTCTTTGTGACTTGGTATCAGTGTATGTCTTTGTTACTGGGTGTCAGTGTGTGTCTGTGTTCCTGGGTATGAGTGCATGTCTTTGTGACTTGGTGTCAGTGTATGTCTTTGTTACTTGGTGTAAGTGTGTGTCTGTGATACTGGGTATCAGTGTATGTCTTTGTGACTTGGTGTCAGTGTATGTCTTTGTTACTTGGTGTAAGTGTGTGTCTTTGTTACATGGTGTAATTGTAAGTCTTTGTTACTTGGTGTCAGTGTATGTCTTTGTTACTTGGTGTCAGTGTGTGTCTGTGTTACTGGATATCAGTGTATGTCTTTGTGACTTGGTATCAGTGTATGTCTTTGTTACTGGGTGTCAGTGTGTGTCTGTGTTCCTGGGTATCAGTGTATGTCTTTGTTCCTTGGTGTAAGTGTGTGTCTGTGTTACTGGGTATCAGTGTGTGTCTTTGTGACTTGGTGTCAGTGTATGTCTTTGTTACTTGGTGTAAGTGTGTGTCTTTGTTACATGGTGTAATTGTATGTCTTTGTTACTTGGTGTCAGTGTATCTCTTTGTTACTTGGTGTCAGTGTGTGTCTGTGTTACTGGGTATCAGTGTATGTCTTTGTGACTTGGTATCAGTGTATGTCTTTGTTACTTGGTGTCAGTGTGTGCATCTAACTGGGTGTCAGTGTGTGTCTGTGTTACTGGGTATCAGTGTATGTCTTTGTTACTTCGTGTCAGTGTATGTGTTTGTGACTTGGTGTCAGTGTATGTCTTTGTTACTGTGCATCAGTGTATGTCTTTGTTACTGGGTGTCAGTGTGTGTCTGTGACACTAGGTGTCAGTATTTAGTTTAGTTTAGAGATACAGCACTGAAACAGGCCCTCCGGCCCACCGAGTCTGTGCCGACCATCAACCAAACATTTATACTAATCCTACACGAATCCCATATTCCAATAACATCCCCACCGGCCCCTATATATTTCCCTACCACCTACCTATACTAGGGGCAATTTATAATGGCCAATTAACCTACCAACCTGCAAGTCTTTGGGATGTGGGAGGAAACCGGAGCACCCGGAGGAAACCCACGCAGACACAGGGAGAACTTGCAAACTCCGCACAGGCAGTACCCAGAATCGAACCCGGGTCGCTGGAGCTGTGAGGCTGCAGTGCTAACCACTGCGCCACTGTGCTGCCCAGTGTGTATCTGTGTTACTGGGTGTCAGTGTGGTCGTTTGTCTTACTGGGTGTCAGTGTGTGACTGTGTTACTTGGTGTAAGTGTGAGTCTTTGTTACTTGGTGTCCGTGTGTGTCTGTGTTACTGGGTGTCAGTGCATGTCTTTGATACTGGGTGTAACTGTGTGTCTTTTTTACTTGGTGTCCGTGTTTGTCTGTGTTACTGGGTGTCAGTGTATGTCTTTGTTACTTGGTGGAAGTGTGTGTCTGTGATACTGGGTATCAGTGTATGTCTTTGTGACTTGGTGTCAGTGTATGTCTTTGTTACTGGGTATCAGTGAATGTCAAAATACTTGGTGTTAGTGTATGTCTTTGTTACTTGGTGTCAGTGTGTTTCTGTGCATCAGTGTATGTCTTTGTTACTTGGTGTCAGTGTGTGTATCTAACTGGGTGTCAGTGTGTGTCTGTGATACTGGGTATCAGTGTATGTCTTTGTGACTTGGTATCAGTGTATGTCTTTGTTACTTGGTGTCAGTGTGTGTCTGTGTTCCTGGGTATCAGTGCATGTCTTTGTGACTTGGTATCAGTGTATGTCTTTGTTATTTGGTGTAAGTGTGAGTCTGTGATACCGGGTGTCAGTGTATGTCTTTGTTACTTGGTGTAAGTGTGTGTCTGTGATACTGGGTATCAGTGTATGACTTTGTTACTTGGTGTCAGTTTATGTCATTGTTACTTGGTATCAGTGCATGTGCTTGTGACTTGTTGTCAGTGGATGTCTTTGTTACTGGGTGTCAGTGTATGTCTTTGTTACTTGGTGTAAGTGTATGTCTGTGTTACTTGGTGTAAGTGTATGTCTTTGTGACTTGGTGTCAGTGTATGTCTTTGTTACTGGGTATCAGTGCATGTCAAAATACTTGGTGTCAATGTATGTCTTTGTTACTTGGTGTCAGTGTGTCTATCTAACTGGGTGTCAGTGTGTGTCTGTGTTACTGGGTATCAGTGTATGTCTTTGTTACTTCGTGTCAGTGTATGTGTTTGTGACTTGGTGTCAGTGTATGTCTTTGTTACTGGGTGTCAGTGTATGTCTTTGTTACTTGGTGTAAGTGTGTGTCTGTGTTACTGGGTATCAGTGTATGTCTTTGTTACATGGTGTAATTGTATGTCTTTGTTACTTGGTGTCAGTGTATGTCTGTGATACTGGGTATCAGTGTATGTCTTTGTGACTTGGTATCAGTGTATGTCTTTGTTACTGGGTGTCAGTGTGTGTCTGTGTTCCTGGGTATGAGTGCATGTCTTTGTGACTTGGTGTCAGTGTATGTCTTTGTTACTTGGTGTAAGTGTGTGTCTGTGATACTGGGTATCAGTGTATGTCTTTGTGACTTGGTGTCAGTGTATGTCTTTGTTACTTGGTGTAAGTGTGTGTCTTTGTTACATGGTGTAATTGTAAGTCTTTGTTACTTGGTGTCAGTGTATGTCTTTGTTACTTGGTGTCAGTGTGTGTCTGTGTTACTGGATATCAGTGTATGTCTTTGTGACTTGGTATCAGTGTATGTCTTTGTTACTGGGTGTCAGTGTGTGTCTGTGTTCCTGGGTATCAGTGTATGTCTTTGTTCCTTGGTGTAAGTGTGTGTCTGTGTTACTGGGTATCAGTGTGTGTCTTTGTGACTTGGTGTCAGTGTATGTCTTTGTTACTTGGTGTAAGTGTGTGTCTTTGTTACATGGTGTAATTGTATGTCTTTGTTACTTGGTGTCAGTGTATCTCTTTGTTACTTGGTGTCAGTGTGTGTCTGTGTTACTGGGTATCAGTGTATGTCTTTGTGACTTGGTATCAGTGTATGTCTTTGTTACTTGGTGTCAGTGTGTGCATCTAACTGGGTGTCAGTGTGTGTCTGTGTTACTGGGTATCAGTGTATGTCTTTGTTACTTCGTGTCAGTGTATGTGTTTGTGACTTGGTGTCAGTGTATGTCTTTGTTACTGTGCATCAGTGTATGTCTTTGTTACTGGGTGTCAGTGTGTGTCTGTGACACTAGGTGTCAGTATTTAGTTTAGTTTAGAGATACAGCACTGAAACAGGCCCTCCGGCCCACCGAGTCTGTGCCGACCATCAACCAAACATTTATACTAATCCTACACGAATCCCATATTCCAATAACATCCCCACCGGCCCCTATATATTTCCCTACCACCTACCTATACTAGGGGCAATTTATAATGGCCAATTAACCTACCAACCTGCAAGTCTTTGGGATGTGGGAGGAAACCGGAGCACCCGGAGGAAACCCACGCAGACACAGGGAGAACTTGCAAACTCCGCACAGGCAGTACCCAGAATCGAACCCGGGTCGCTGGAGCTGTGAGGCTGCAGTGCTAACCACTGCGCCACTGTGCTGCCCAGTGTGTATCTGTGTTACTGGGTGTCAGTGTGGTCGTTTGTCTTACTGGGTGTCAGTGTGTGACTGTGTTACTTGGTGTAAGTGTGAGTCTTTGTTACTTGGTGTCCGTGTGTGTCTGTGTTACTGGGTGTCAGTGCATGTCTTTGATACTGGGTGTAACTGTGTGTCTTTTTTACTTGGTGTCCGTGTTTGTCTGTGTTACTGGGTGTCAGTGTATGTCTTTGTTACTTGGTGGAAGTGTGTGTCTGTGATACTGGGTATCAGTGTATGTCTTTGTGACTTGGTGTCAGTGTATGTCTTTGTTACTGGGTATCAGTGAATGTCAAAATACTTGGTGTTAGTGTATGTCTTTGTTACTTGGTGTCAGTGTGTTTCTGTGCATCAGTGTATGTCTTTGTTACTTGGTGTCAGTGTGTGTATCTAACTGGGTGTCAGTGTGTGTCTGTGATACTGGGTATCAGTGTATGTCTTTGTGACTTGGTATCAGTGTATGTCTTTGTTACTTGGTGTCAGTGTGTGTCTGTGTTCCTGGGTATCAGTGCATGTCTTTGTGACTTGGTATCAGTGTATGTCTTTGTTATTTGGTGTAAGTGTGAGTCTGTGATACTGGGTGTCAGTGTATGTCTTTGTTACTTGGTGTAAGTGTGTGTCTGTGATACTGGGTATCAGTGTATGACTTTGTTACTTGGTGTCAGTTTATGTCATTGTTACTTGGTATCAGTGCATGTGCTTGTGACTTGTTGTCAGTGGATGTCTTTGTTACTGGGTGTCAGTGTATGTCTTTGTTACTTGGTGTAAGTGTATGTCTGTGTTACTTGGTGTAAGTGTATGTCTTTGTGACTTGGTGTCAGTGTATGTCTTTGTTACTGGGTATCAGTGCATGTCAAAATACTTGGTGTCAATGTATGTCTTTGTTACTTGGTGTCAGTGTGTCTATCTAACTGGGTGTCAGTGTGTGTCTGTGTTACTGGGTATCAGTGTATGTCTTTGTTACTTCGTGTCAGTGTATGTGTTTGTGACTTGGTGTCAGTGTATGTCTTTGTTACTGGGTGTCAGTGTATGTCTTTGTTACTTGGTGTAAGTGTGTGTCTGTGTTACTGGGTATCAGTGTATGTCTTTGTTACATGGTGTAATTGTATGTCTTTGTTACTTGGTGTCAGTGTATGTCTGTGATACTGGGTATCAGTGTATGTCTTTGTGACTTGGTATCAGTGTATGTCTTTGTTACTGGGTGTCAGTGTGTGTCTGTGTTCCTGGGTATGAGTGCATGTCTTTGTGACTTGGTGTCAGTGTATGTCTTTGTTACTTGGTGTAAGTGTGTGTCTGTGATACTGGGTATCAGTGTATGTCTTTGTGACTTGGTGTCAGTGTATGTCTTTGTTAC
Organism: Heterodontus francisci; assembly: GCF_036365525.1. Classification (NCBI taxonomy): domain Eukaryota; kingdom Metazoa; phylum Chordata; class Chondrichthyes; order Heterodontiformes; family Heterodontidae; genus Heterodontus; species Heterodontus francisci. The sequence continues at coordinate 257,074 of NW_027140606.1, read as the reverse complement.
TTGGTGTAAGTGTGTGTCTTTGTTACATGGTGTAATTGTAAGTCTTTGTTACTTGGTGTCAGTGTATGTCTTTGTTACTTGGTGTCAGTGTGTGTCTGTGTTACTGGATATCAGTGTATGTCTTTGTGACTTGGTATCAGTGTATGTCTTTGTTACTGGGTGTCAGTGTGTGTCTGTGTTCCTGGGTATCAGTGTATGTCTTTGTTCCTTGGTGTAAGTGTGTGTCTGTGTTACTGGGTATCAGTGTGTGTCTTTGTGACTTGGTGTCAGTGTATGTCTTTGTTACTTGGTGTAAGTGTGTGTCTTTGTTACATGGTGTAATTGTATGTCTTTGTTACTTGGTGTCAGTGTATCTCTTTGTTACTTGGTGTCAGTGTGTGTCTGTGTTACTGGGTATCAGTGTATGTCTTTGTGACTTGGTATCAGTGTATGTCTTTGTTACTTGGTGTCAGTGTGTGCATCTAACTGGGTGTCAGTGTGTGTCTGTGTTACTGGGTATCAGTGTATGTCTTTGTTACTTCGTGTCAGTGTATGTGTTTGTGACCTGGTGTCAGTGTATGTCTTTGTTACTGTGCATCAGTGTATGTCTTTGTTACTGGGTGTCAGTGTGTGTCTGTGACACTAGGTGTCAGTATTTAGTTTAGTTTAGAGATACAGCACTGAAACAGGCCCTCCGGCCCACCGAGTCTGTGCCGACCATCAACCAAACATTTATACTAATCCTACACGAATCCCATATTCCAATAACATCCCCACCGGCCCCTATATATTTCCCTACCACCTACCTATACTAGGGGCAATTTATAATGGCCAATTAACCTACCAACCTGCAAGTCTTTGGGATGTGGGAGGAAACCGGAGCACCCGGAGGAAACCCACGCAGACACAGGGAGAACTTGCAAACTCCGCACAGGCAGTACCCAGAATCGAACCCGGGTCGCTGGAGCTGTGAGGCTGCAGTGCTAACCACTGCGCCACTGTGCTGCCCAGTGTGTATCTGTGTTACTGGGTGTCAGTGTGGTCGTTTGTCTTACTGGGTGTCAGTGTGTGACTGTGTTACTTGGTGTAAGTGTGAGTCTTTGTTACTTGGTGTCCGTGTGTGTCTGTGTTACTGGGTGTCAGTGCATGTCTTTGATACTGGGTGTAACTGTGTGTCTTTTTTACTTGGTGTCCGTGTTTGTCTGTGTTACTGGGTGTCAGTGTATGTCTTTGTTACTTGGTGGAAGTGTGTGTCTGTGATACTGGGTATCAGTGTATGTCTTTGTGACTTGGTGTCAGTGTATGTCTTTGTTACTGGGTATCAGTGAATGTCAAAATACTTGGTGTTAGTGTATGTCTTTGTTACTTGGTGTCAGTGTGTTTCTGTGCATCAGTGTATGTCTTTGTTACTTGGTGTCAGTGTGTGTATCTAACTGGGTGTCAGTGTGTGTCTGTGATACTGGGTATCAGTGTATGTCTTTGTGACTTGGTATCAGTGTATGTCTTTGTTACTTGGTGTCAGTGTGTGTCTGTGTTCCTGGGTATCAGTGCATGTCTTTGTGACTTGGTATCAGTGTATGTCTTTGTTATTTGGTGTAAGTGTGAGTCTGTGATACCGGGTGTCAGTGTATGTCTTTGTTACTTGGTGTAAGTGTGTGTCTGTGATACTGGGTATCAGTGTATGACTTTGTTACTTGGTGTCAGTTTATGTCATTGTTACTTGGTATCAGTGCATGTGCTTGTGACTTGTTGTCAGTGGATGTCTTTGTTACTGGGTGTCAGTGTATGTCTTTGTTACTTGGTGTAAGTGTATGTCTGTGTTACTTGGTGTAAGTGTATGTCTTTGTGACTTGGTGTCAGTGTATGTCTTTGTTACTGGGTATCAGTGCATGTCAAAATACTTGGTGTCAATGTATGTCTTTGTTACTTGGTGTCAGTGTGTCTATCTAACTGGGTGTCAGTGTGTGTCTGTGTTACTGGGTATCAGTGTATGTCTTTGTTACTTCGTGTCAGTGTATGTGTTTGTGACTTGGTGTCAGTGTATGTCTTTGTTACTGGGTGTCAGTGTATGTCTTTGTTACTTGGTGTAAGTGTGTGTCTGTGTTACTGGGTATCAGTGTATGTCTTTGTTACATGGTGTAATTGTATGTCTTTGTTACTTGGTGTCAGTGTATGTCTGTGATACTGGGTATCAGTGTATGTCTTTGTGACTTGGTATCAGTGTATGTCTTTGTTACTGGGTGTCAGTGTGTGTCTGTGTTCCTGGGTATGAGTGCATGTCTTTGTGACTTGGTGTCAGTGTATGTCTTTGTTACTTGGTGTAAGTGTGTGTCTGTGATACTGGGTATCAGTGTATGTCTTTGTGACTTGGTGTCAGTGTATGTCTTTGTTACTTGGTGTAAGTGTGTGTCTTTGTTACATGGTGTAATTGTAAGTCTTTGTTACTTGGTGTCAGTGTATGTCTTTGTTACTTGGTGTCAGTGTGTGTCTGTGTTACTGGATATCAGTGTATGTCTTTGTGACTTGGTATCAGTGTATGTCTTTGTTACTGGGTGTCAGTGTGTGTCTGTGTTCCTGGGTATCAGTGTATGTCTTTGTTCCTTGGTGTAAGTGTGTGTCTGTGTTACTGGGTATCAGTGTGTGTCTTTGTGACTTGGTGTCAGTGTATGTCTTTGTTACTTGGTGTAAGTGTGTGTCTTTGTTACATGGTGTAATTGTATGTCTTTGTTACTTGGTGTCAGTGTATCTCTTTGTTACTTGGTGTCAGTGTGTGTCTGTGTTACTGGGTATCAGTGTATGTCTTTGTGACTTGGTATCAGTGTATGTCTTTGTTACTTGGTGTCAGTGTGTGCATCTAACTGGGTGTCAGTGTGTGTCTGTGTTACTGGGTATCAGTGTATGTCTTTGTTACTTCGTGTCAGTGTATGTGTTTGTGACTTGGTGTCAGTGTATGTCTTTGTTACTGTGCATCAGTGTATGTCTTTGTTACTGGGTGTCAGTGTGTGTCTGTGACACTAGGTGTCAGTATTTAGTTTAGTTTAGAGATACAGCACTGAAACAGGCCCTCCGGCCCACCGAGTCTGTGCCGACCATCAACCAAACATTTATACTAATCCTACACGAATCCCATATTCCAATAACATCCCCACCGGCCCCTATATATTTCCCTACCACCTACCTATACTAGGGGCAATTTATAATGGCCAATTAACCTACCAACCTGCAAGTCTTTGGGATGTGGGAGGAAACCGGAGCACCCGGAGGAAACCCACGCAGACACAGGGAGAACTTGCAAACTCCGCACAGGCAGTACCCAGAATCGAACCCGGGTCGCTGGAGCTGTGAGGCTGCAGTGCTAACCACTGCGCCACTGTGCTGCCCAGTGTGTATCTGTGTTACTGGGTGTCAGTGTGGTCGTTTGTCTTACTGGGTGTCAGTGTGTGACTGTGTTACTTGGTGTAAGTGTGAGTCTTTGTTACTTGGTGTCCGTGTGTGTCTGTGTTACTGGGTGTCAGTGCATGTCTTTGATACTGGGTGTAACTGTGTGTCTTTTTTACTTGGTGTCCGTGTTTGTCTGTGTTACTGGGTGTCAGTGTATGTCTTTGTTACTTGGTGGAAGTGTGTGTCTGTGATACTGGGTATCAGTGTATGTCTTTGTGACTTGGTGTCAGTGTATGTCTTTGTTACTGGGTATCAGTGAATGTCAAAATACTTGGTGTTAGTGTATGTCTTTGTTACTTGGTGTCAGTGTGTTTCTGTGCATCAGTGTATGTCTTTGTTACTTGGTGTCAGTGTGTGTATCTAACTGGGTGTCAGTGTGTGTCTGTGATACTGGGTATCAGTGTATGTCTTTGTGACTTGGTATCAGTGTATGTCTTTGTTACTTGGTGTCAGTGTGTGTCTGTGTTCCTGGGTATCAGTGCATGTCTTTGTGACTTGGTATCAGTGTATGTCTTTGTTATTTGGTGTAAGTGTGAGTCTGTGATACTGGGTGTCAGTGTATGTCTTTGTTACTTGGTGTAAGTGTGTGTCTGTGATACTGGGTATCAGTGTATGACTTTGTTACTTGGTGTCAGTTTATGTCATTGTTACTTGGTATCAGTGCATGTGCTTGTGACTTGTTGTCAGTGGATGTCTTTGTTACTGGGTGTCAGTGTATGTCTTTGTTACTTGGTGTAAGTGTATGTCTGTGTTACTTGGTGTAAGTGTATGTCTTTGTGACTTGGTGTCAGTGTATGTCTTTGTTACTGGGTATCAGTGCATGTCAAAATACTTGGTGTCAATGTATGTCTTTGTTACTTGGTGTCAGTGTGTCTATCTAACTGGGTGTCAGTGTGTGTCTGTGTTACTGGGTATCAGTGTATGTCTTTGTTACTTCGTGTCAGTGTATGTGTTTGTGACTTGGTGTCAGTGTATGTCTTTGTTACTGGGTGTCAGTGTATGTCTTTGTTACTTGGTGTAAGTGTGTGTCTGTGTTACTGGGTATCAGTGTATGTCTTTGTTACATGGTGTAATTGTATGTCTTTGTTACTTGGTGTCAGTGTATGTCTGTGATACTGGGTATCAGTGTATGTCTTTGTGACTTGGTATCAGTGTATGTCTTTGTTACTGGGTGTCAGTGTGTGTCTGTGTTCCTGGGTATGAGTGCATGTCTTTGTGACTTGGTGTCAGTGTATGTCTTTGTTACTTGGTGTAAGTGTGTGTCTGTGATACTGGGTATCAGTGTATGTCTTTGTGACTTGGTGTCAGTGTATGTCTTTGTTACTTGGTGTAAGTGTGTGTCTTTGTTACATGGTGTAATTGTAAGTCTTTGTTACTTGGTGTCAGTGTATGTCTTTGTTACTTGGTGTCAGTGTGTGTCCGTGTTACTGGATATCAGTGTATGTCTTTGTGACTTGGTATCAGTGTATGTCTTTGTTACTGGGTGTCAGTGTGTGTCTGTGTTCCTGGGTATCAGTGTATGTCTTTGTTCCTTGGTGTAAGTGTGTGTCTGTGTTACTGGGTATCAGTGTGTGTCTTTGTGACTTGGTGTCAGTGTATGTCTTTGTTACTTGGTGTAAGTGTGTGTCTGTGTTACTGGGTATCAGTGTATGTCTTTGTTACATGGTGTAATTGTATGTCTTTGTTACTTGGTGTCAGTGTATGTCTGTGATACTGGGTATCAGTGTATGTCTTTGTGACTTGGTATCAGTGTATGTCTTTGTTACTGGGTGTCAGTGTGTGTCTGTGTTCCTGGGTATGAGTGCATGTCTTTGTGACTTGGTGTCAGTGTATGTCTTTGTTACTTGGTGTAAGTGTGTGTCTGTGATACTGGGTATCAGTGTATGTCTTTGTGACTTGGTGTCAGTGTATGTCTTTGTTACTTGGTGTAAGTGTGTGTCTTTGTTACATGGTGTAATTGTAAGTCTTTGTTACTTGGTGTCAGTGTATGTCTTTGTTACTTGGTGTCAGTGTGTGTCTGTGTTACTGGATATCAGTGTATGTCTTTGTGACTTGGTATCAGTGTATGTCTTTGTTCCTTGGTGTAAGTGTGTGTCTGTGTTACTGGGTATCAGTGTGTGTCTGTGTTCCTGGGTATCAGTGTATGTCTTTGTTCCTTGGTGTAAGTGTGTGTCTGTGTTACTGGGTATCAGTGTGTGTCTTTGTGACTTGGTGTCAGTGTATGTCTTTGTTACTTGGTGTAAGTGTGTGTCTTTGTTACATGGTGTAATTGTATGTCTTTGTTACTTGGTGTCAGTGTATCTCTTTGTTACTTGGTGTCAGTGTGTGTCTGTGTTACTGGGTATCAGTGTATGTCTTTGTGACTTGGTGTCAGTGTATGTCTTTGTTACTTGGTGTAAGTGTGTGTCTGTGTTACTGGGTATCAGTGTATGTCTTTGTTACATGGTGTAATTGTATGTCTTTGTTACTTGGTGTCAGTGTATGTCTGTGATACTGGGTATCAGTGTATGTCTTTGTGACTTGGTATCAGTGTATGTCTTTGTTACTGGGTGTCAGTGTGTGTCTGTGTTCCTGGGTATGTGTGCATGTCTTTGTGACTTGGTGTCAGTGTATGTCTTTGTTACTTGGTGTAAGTGTGTGTCTGTGATACTGGGTATCAGTGTATGTCTTTGTGACTTGGTGTCAGTGTATGTCTTTGTTACTTGGTGTAAGTGTGTGTCTGTGATACTGGGTATCAGTGTATGTCTTTGTGACTTGGTGTCAGTGTATGTCTTTGTTACTTGGTGTAAGTGTGTGTCTTTGTTACATGGTGTAATTGTAAGTCTTTGTTACTTGGTGTCAGTGTATGTCTTTGTTACTTGGTGTCAGTGTGTGTCTGTGTTACTGGATATCAGTGTATGTCTTTGTGACTTGGTATCAGTGTATGTCTTTGTTCCTTGGTGTAAGTGTGTGTCTGTGTTACTGGGTATCAGTGTGTGTCTGTGTTCCTGGGTATCAGTGTATGTCTTTGTTCCTTGGTGTAAGTGTGTGTCTGTGTTACTGGGTATCAGTGTGTGTCTTTGTGACTTGGTGTCAGTGTATGTCTTTGTTACTTGGTGTAAGTGTGTGTCTTTGTTACATGGTGTAATTGTATGTCTTTGTTACTTGGTGTCAGTGTATCTCTTTGTTACTTGGTGTCAGTGTGTGTCTGTGTTACTGGGTATCAGTGTATGTCTTTGTGACTTGGTGTCAGTGTATGTCTTTGTTACTTGGTGTAAGTGTGTGTCTGTGTTACTGGGTATCAGTGTATGTCTTTGTTACATGGTGTAATTGTATGTCTTTGTTACTTGGTGTCAGTGTATGTCTGTGATACTGGGTATCAGTGTATGTCTTTGTGACTTGGTATCAGTGTATGTCTTTGTTACTGGGTGTCAGTGTGTGTCTGTGTTCCTGGGTATGTGTGCATGTCTTTGTGACTTGGTGTCAGTGTATGTCTTTGTTACTTGGTGTAAGTGTGTGTCTGTGATACTGGGTATCAGTGTATGTCTTTGTGACTTGGTGTCAGTGTATGTCTTTGTTACTTGGTGTAAGTGTGTGTCTTTGTTACATGGTGTAATTGTAAGTCTTTGTTACTTGGTGTCAGTGTATGTCTTTGTTACTTGGTGTCAGTGTGTGTCTGTGTTACTGGAAATCAGTGTATGTCTTTGTGACTTGGTATCAGTGTATGTCTTTGTTACTGGGTGTCAGTGTGTGTCTGTGTTCCTGGGTATCAGTGTATGTCTTTGTTCCTTGGTGTAAGTGTGTGTCTGTGTTACTGGGTATCAGTGTGTGTCTTTGTGACTTGGTGTCAGTGTATGTCTTTGTTACTTGGTGTAAGTGTGTGTCTTTGTTACATGGTGTAATTGTATGTCTTTGTTACTTGGTGTCAGTGTATCTCTTTGTTACTTGGTGTCAGTGTGTGTCTGTGTTACTGGGTATCAGTGTATGTCTTTGTGACTTGGTATCAGTGTATGTCTTTGTTACTTGGTGTCAGTGTGTGCATCTAACTGGGTGTCAGTGTGTGTCTGTGTTACTGGGTATCAGTGTATGTCTTTGTTACTTCGTGTCAGTGTATGTGTTTGTGACTTGGTGTCAGTGTATGTCTTTGTTACTGTGCATCAGTGTATGTCTTTGTTACTGGGTGTCAGTGTGTGTCTGTGACACTAGGTGTCAGTATTTAGTTTAGTTTAGAGATACAGCACTGAAACAGGCCCTCCGGCCCACCGAGTCTGTGCCGACCATCAACCAAACATTTATACTAATCCTACACGAATCCCATATTCCAATAACATCCCCACCGGCCCCTATATATTTCCCTACCACCTACCTATACTAGGGGCAATTTATAATGGCCAATTAACCTACCAACCTGCAAGTCTTTGGGATGTGGGAGGAAACCGGAGCACCCGGAGGAAACCCACGCAGACACAGGGAGAACTTGCAAACTCCGCACAGGCAGTACCCAGAATCGAACCCGGGTCGCTGGAGCTGTGAGGCTGCAGTGCTAACCACTGCGCCACTGTGCTGCCCAGTGTGTATCTGTGTTACTGGGTGTCAGTGTGGTCGTTTGTCTTACTGGGTGTCAGTGTGTGACTGTGTTACTTGGTGTAAGTGTGAGTCTTTGTTACTTGGTGTCCGTGTGTGTCTGTGTTACTGGGTGTCAGTGCATGTCTTTGATACTGGGTGTAACTGTGTGTCTTTTTTACTTGGTGTCCGTGTTTGTCTGTGTTACTGGGTGTCAGTGTATGTCTTTGTTACTTGGTGGAAGTGTGTGTCTGTGATACTGGGTATCAGTGTATGTCTTTGTGACTTGGTGTCAGTGTATGTCTTTGTTACTGGGTATCAGTGAATGTCAAAATACTTGGTGTTAGTGTATGTCTTTGTTACTTGGTGTCAGTGTGTTTCTGTGCATCAGTGTATGTCTTTGTTACTTGGTGTCAGTGTGTGTATCTAACTGGGTGTCAGTGTGTGTCTGTGATACTGGGTATCAGTGTATGTCTTTGTGACTTGGTATCAGTGTATGTCTTTGTTACTTGGTGTCAGTGTGTGTCTGTGTTCCTGGGTATCAGTGCATGTCTTTGTGACTTGGTATCAGTGTATGTCTTTGTTATTTGGTGTAAGTGTGAGTCTGTGATACTGGGTGTCAGTGTATGTCTTTGTTACTTGGTGTAAGTGTGTGTCTGTGATACTGGGTATCAGTGTATGACTTTGTTACTTGGTGTCAGTTTATGTCATTGTTACTTGGTATCAGTGCATGTGCTTGTGACTTGTTGTCAGTGGATGTCTTTGTTACTGGGTGTCAGTGTATGTCTTTGTTACTTGGTGTAAGTGTATGTCTGTGTTACTTGGTGTAAGTGTATGTCTTTGTGACTTGGTGTCAGTGTATGTCTTTGTTACTGGGTATCAGTGCATGTCAAAATACTTGGTGTCAATGTATGTCTTTGTTACTTGGTGTAAGTGTGTGTCTTTGTTACATGGTGTAATTGTAAGTCTTTGTTACTTGGTGTCAGTGTATGTCTTTGTTACTTGGTGTCAGTGTGTGTCTGTGTTACTGGATATCAGTGTATGTCTTTGTGACTTGGTATCAGTGTATGTCTTTGTTCCTTGGTGTAAGTGTGTGTCTGTGTTACTGGGTATCAGTGTGTGTCTGTGTTCCTGGGTATCAGTGTATGTCTTTGTTCCTTGGTGTAAGTGTGTGTCTGTGTTACTGGGTATCAGTGTGTGTCTTTGTGACTTGGTGTCAGTGTATGTCTTTGTTACTTGGTGTAAGTGTGTGTCTTTGTTACATGGTGTAATTGTATGTCTTTGTTACTTGGTGTCAGTGTATCTCTTTGTTACTTGGTGTCAGTGTGTGTCTGTGTTACTGGGTATCAGTGTATGTCTTTGTGACTTGGTGTCAGTGTATGTCTTTGTTACTTGGTGTAAGTGTGTGTCTGTGTTACTGGGTATCAGTGTATGTCTTTGTTACATGGTGTAATTGTATGTCTTTGTTACTTGGTGTCAGTGTATGTCTGTGATACTGGGTATCAGTGTATGTCTTTGTGACTTGGTATCAGTGTATGTCTTTGTTACTGGGTGTCAGTGTGTGTCTGTGTTCCTGGGTATGTGTGCATGTCTTTGTGACTTGGTGTCAGTGTATGTCTTTGTTACTTGGTGTAAGTGTGTGTCTGTGATACTGGGTATCAGTGTATGTCTTTGTGACTTGGTGTCAGTGTATGTCTTTGTTACTTGGTGTAAGTGTGTGTCTGTGATACTGGGTATCAGTGTATGTCTTTGTGACTTGGTGTCAGTGTATGTCTTTGTTACTTGGTGTAAGTGTGTGTCTTTGTTACATGGTGTAATTGTAAGTCTTTGTTACTTGGTGTCAGTGTATGTCTTTGTTACTTGGTGTCAGTGTGTGTCTGTGTTACTGGATATCAGTGTATGTCTTTGTGACTTGGTATCAGTGTATGTCTTTGTTCCTTGGTGTAAGTGTGTGTCTGTGTTACTGGGTATCAGTGTGTGTCTGTGTTCCTGGGTATCAGTGTATGTCTTTGTTCCTTGGTGTAAGTGTGTGTCTGTGTTACTGGGTATCAGTGTGTGTCTTTGTGACTTGGTGTCAGTGTATGTCTTTGTTACTTGGTGTAAGTGTGTGTCTTTGTTACATGGTGTAATTGTATGTCTTTGTTACTTGGTGTCAGTGTATCTCTTTGTTACTTGGTGTCAGTGTGTGTCTGTGTTACTGGGTATCAGTGTATGTCTTTGTGACTTGGTGTCAGTGTATGTCTTTGTTACTTGGTGTAAGTGTGTGTCTGTGTTACTGGGTATCAGTGTATGTCTTTGTTACATGGTGTAATTGTATGTCTTTGTTACTTGGTGTCAGTGTATGTCTGTGATACTGGGTATCAGTGTATGTCTTTGTGACTTGGTATCAGTGTATGTCTTTGTTACTGGGTGTCAGTGTGTGTCTGTGTTCCTGGGTATGTGTGCATGTCTTTGTGACTTGGTGTCAGTGTATGTCTTTGTTACTTGGTGTAAGTGTGTGTCTGTGATACTGGGTATCAGTGTATGTCTTTGTGACTTGGTGTCAGTGTATGTCTTTGTTACTTGGTGTAAGTGTGTGTCTGTGATACTGGGTATCAGTGTATGTCTTTGTGACTTGGTGTCAGTGTATGTCTTTGTTACTTGGTGTAAGTGTGTGTCTTTGTTACATGGTGTAATTGTAAGTCTTTGTTACTTGGTGTCAGTGTATGTCTTTGTTACTTGGTGTCAGTGTGTGTCTGTGTTACTTGGTGTCAGTGTGTGCATCTAACTGGGTGTCAGTGTGTGTCTGTGTTACTGGGTATCAGTGTATGTCTTTGTTACTTCGTGTCAGTGTATGTGTTTGTGACTTGGTGTCAGTGTATGTCTTTGTTACTTGGTGTAAGTGTGTGTCTTTGTTACATGGTGTAATTGTATGTCTTTGTTACTTGGTGTCAGTGTATCTCTTTGTTACTTGGTGTCAGTGTGTGTCTGTGTTACTGGGTATCAGTGTATGTCTTTGTGACTTGGTGTCAGTGTATGTCTTTGTTACTTGGTGTAAGTGTGTGTCTGTGTTACTGGGTATCAGTGTATGTCTTTGTTACATGGTGTAATTGTATGTCTTTGTTACTTGGTGTCAGTGTATGTCTGTGATACTGGGTATCAGTGTATGTCTTTGTGACTTGGTATCAGTGTATGTCTTTGTTACTGGGTGTCAGTGTGTGTCTGTGTTCCTGGGTATGTGTGCATGTCTTTGTGACTTGGTGTCAGTGTATGTCTTTGTTACTTGGTGTAAGTGTGTGTCTGTGATACTGGGTATCAGTGTATGTCTTTGTGACTTGGTGTCAGTGTATGTCTTTGTTACTTGGTGTAAGTGTGTGTCTTTGTTACATGGTGTAATTGTAAGTCTTTGTTACTTGGTGTCAGTGTATGTCTTTGTTACTTGGTGTCAGTGTGTGTCTGTGTTACTGGAAATCAGTGTATGTCTTTGTGACTTGGTATCAGTGTATGTCTTTGTTACTGGGTGTCAGTGTGTGTCTGTGTTCCTGGGTATCAGTGTATGTCTTTGTTCCTTGGTGTAAGTGTGTGTCTGTGTTACTGGGTATCAGTGTGTGTCTTTGTGACTTGGTGTCAGTGTATGTCTTTGTTACTTGGTGTAAGTGTGTGTCTTTGTTACATGGTGTAATTGTATGTCTTTGTTACTTGGTGTCAGTGTATCTCTTTGTTACTTGGTGTCAGTGTGTGTCTGTGTTACTGGGTATCAGTGTATGTCTTTGTGACTTGGTATCAGTGTATGTCTTTGTTACTTGGTGTCAGTGTGTGCATCTAACTGGGTGTCAGTGTGTGTCTGTGTTACTGGGTATCAGTGTATGTCTTTGTTACTTCGTGTCAGTGTATGTGTTTGTGACTTGGTGTCAGTGTATGTCTTTGTTACTGTGCATCAGTGTATGTCTTTGTTACTGGGTGTCAGTGTGTGTCTGTGACACTAGGTGTCAGTATTTAGTTTAGTTTAGAGATACAGCACTGAAACAGGCCCTCCGGCCCACCGAGTCTGTGCCGACCATCAACCAAACATTTATACTAATCCTACACGAATCCCATATTCCAATAACATCCCCACCGGCCCCTATATATTTCCCTACCACCTACCTATACTAGGGGCAATTTATAATGGCCAATTAACCTACCAACCTGCAAGTCTTTGGGATGTGGGAGGAAACCGGAGCACCCGGAGGAAACCCACGCAGACACAGGGAGAACTTGCAAACTCCGCACAGGCAGTACCCAGAATCGAACCCGGGTCGCTGGAGCTGTGAGGCTGCAGTGCTAACCACTGCGCCACTGTGCTGCCCAGTGTGTATCTGTGTTACTGGGTGTCAGTGTGGTCGTTTGTCTTACTGGGTGTCAGTGTGTGACTGTGTTACTTGGTGTAAGTGTGAGTCTTTGTTACTTGGTGTCCGTGTGTGTCTGTGTTACTGGGTGTCAGTGCATGTCTTTGATACTGGGTGTAACTGTGTGTCTTTTTTACTTGGTGTCCGTGTTTGTCTGTGTTACTGGGTGTCAGTGTATGTCTTTGTTACTTGGTGGAAGTGTGTGTCTGTGATACTGGGTATCAGTGTATGTCTTTGTGACTTGGTGTCAGTGTATGTCTTTGTTACTGGGTATCAGTGAATGTCAAAATACTTGGTGTTAGTGTATGTCTTTGTTACTTGGTGTCAGTGTGTTTCTGTGCATCAGTGTATGTCTTTGTTACTTGGTGTCAGTGTGTGTATCTAACTGGGTGTCAGTGTGTGTCTGTGATACTGGGTATCAGTGTATGTCTTTGTGACTTGGTATCAGTGTATGTCTTTGTTACTTGGTGTCAGTGTGTGTCTGTGTTCCTGGGTATCAGTGCATGTCTTTGTGACTTGGTATCAGTGTATGTCTTTGTTATTTGGTGTAAGTGTGAGTCTGTGATACTGGGTGTCAGTGTATGTCTTTGTTACTTGGTGTAAGTGTGTGTCTGTGATACTGGGTATCAGTGTATGACTTTGTTACTTGGTGTCAGTTTATGTCATTGTTACTTGGTATCAGTGCATGTGCTTGTGACTTGTTGTCAGTGGATGTCTTTGTTACTGGGTGTCAGTGTATGTCTTTGTTACTTGGTGTAAGTGTATGTCTGTGTTACTTGGTGTAAGTGTATGTCTTTGTGACTTGGTGTCAGTGTATGTCTTTGTTACTGGGTATCAGTGCATGTCAAAATACTTGGTGTCAATGTATGTCTTTGTTACTTGGTGTCAGTGTGTCTATCTAACTGGGTGTCAGTGTGTGTCTGTGTTACTGGGTATCAGTGTATGTCTTTGTTACTTCGTGTCAGTGTATGTGTTTGTGACTTGGTGTCAGTGTATGTCTTTGTTACTGGGTGTCAGTGTATGTCTTTGTTACTTGGTGTAAGTGTGTGTCTGTGTTACTGGGTATCAGTGTATGTCTTTGTTACATGGTGTAATTGTATGTCTTTGTTACTTGGTGTCAGTGTATGTCTGTGATACTGGGTATCAGTGTATGTCTTTGTGACTTGGTATCAGTGTATGTCTTTGTTACTGGGTGTCAGTGTGTGTCTGTGTTCCTGGGTATGAGTGCATGTCTTTGTGACTTGGTGTCAGTGTATGTCTTTGTTACTTGGTGTAAGTGTGTGTCTGTGATACTGGGTATCAGTGTATGTCTTTGTGACTTGGTGTCAGTGTATGTCTTTGTTACTTGGTGTAAGTGTGTGTCTTTGTTACATGGTGTAATTGTAAGTCTTTGTTACTTGGTGTCAGTGTATGTCTTTGTTACTTGGTGTCAGTGTGTGTCTGTGTTACTGGATATCAGTGTATGTCTTTGTGACTTGGTATCAGTGTATGTCTTTGTTACTGGGTGTCAGTGTGTGTCTGTGTTCCTGGGTATCAGTGTATGTCTTTGTTCCTTGGTGTAAGTGTGTGTCTGTGTTACTGGGTATCAGTGTGTGTCTTTGTGACTTGGTGTCAGTGTATGTCTTTGTTACTTGGTGTAAGTGTGTGTCTTTGTTACATGGTGTAATTGTATGTCTTTGTTACTTGGTGTCAGTGTATCTCTTTGTTACTTGGTGTCAGTGTGTGTCTGTGTTACTGGGTATCAGTGTATGTCTTTGTGACTTGGTATCAGTGTATGTCTTTGTTACTTGGTGTCAGTGTGTGCATCTAACTGGGTGTCAGTGTGTGTCTGTGTTACTGGGTATCAGTGTATGTCTTTGTTACTTCGTGTCAGTGTATGTGTTTGTGACTTGGTGTCAGTGTATGTCTTTGTTACTGTGCATCAGTGTATGTCTTTGTTACTGGGTGTCAGTGTGTGTCTGTGACACTAGGTGTCAGTATTTAGTTTAGTTTAGAGATACAGCACTGAAACAGGCCCTCCGGCCCACCGAGTCTGTGCCGACCATCAACCAAACATTTATACTAATCCTACACGAATCCCATATTCCAATAACATCCCCACCGGCCCCTATATATTTCCCTACCACCTACCTATACTAGGGGCAATTTATAATGGCCAATTAACCTACCAACCTGCAAGTCTTTGGGATGTGGGAGGAAACCGGAGCACCCGGAGGAAACCCACGCAGACACAGGGAGAACTTGCAAACTCCGCACAGGCAGTACCCAGAATCGAACCCGGGTCGCTGGAGCTGTGAGGCTGCAGTGCTAACCACTGCGCCACTGTGCTGCCCAGTGTGTATCTGTGTTACTGGGTGTCAGTGTGGTCGTTTGTCTTACTGGGTGTCAGTGTGTGACTGTGTTACTTGGTGTAAGTGTGAGTCTTTGTTACTTGGTGTCCGTGTGTGTCTGTGTTACTGGGTGTCAGTGCATGTCTTTGATACTGGGTGTAACTGTGTGTCTTTTTTACTTGGTGTCCGTGTTTGTCTGTGTTACTGGGTGTCAGTGTATGTCTTTGTTACTTGGTGGAAGTGTGTGTCTGTGATACTGGGTATCAGTGTATGTCTTTGTGACTTGGTGTCAGTGTATGTCTTTGTTACTGGGTATCAGTGAATGTCACAATACTTGGTGTTAGTGTATGTCTTTGTTACTTGGTGTCAGTGTGTTTCTGTGCATCAGTGTATGTCTTTGTTACTTGGTGTCAGTGTGTGTATCTAACTGGGTGTCAGTGTGTGTCTGTGATACTGGGTATCAGTGTATGTCTTTGTGACTTGGTATCAGTGTATGTCTTTGTTACTTGGTGTCAGTGTGTGTCTGTGTTCCTGGGTATCAGTGCATGTCTTTGTGACTTGGTATCAGTGTATGTCTTTGTTATTTGGTGTAAGTGTGAGTCTGTGATACTGGGTGTCAGTGTATGTCTTTGTTACTTGGTGTAAGTGTGTGTCTGTGATACTGGGTATCAGTGTATGACTTTGTTACTTGGTGTCAGTTTATGTCATTGTTACTTGGTATCAGTGCATGTGCTTGTGACTTGTTGTCAGTGGATGTCTTTGTTACTGGGTGTCAGTGTATGTCTTTGTTACTTGGTGTAAGTGTATGTCTGTGTTACTTGGTGTAAGTGTATGTCTTTGTGACTTGGTGTCAGTGTATGTCTTTGTTACTGGGTATCAGTGCATGTCAAAATACTTGGTGTCAATGTATGTCTTTGTTACTTGGTGTCAGTGTGTCTATCTAACTGGGTGTCAGTGTGTGTCTGTGTTACTGGGTATCAGTGTATGTCTTTGTTACTTCGTGTCAGTGTATGTGTTTGTGACTTGGTGTCAGTGTATGTCTTTGTTACTGGGTGTCAGTGTATGTCTTTGTTACTTGGTGTAAGTGTGTGTCTGTGTTACTGGGTATCAGTGTATGTCTTTGTTACATGGTGTAATTGTATGTCTTTGTTACTTGGTGTCAGTGTATGTCTGTGATACTGGGTATCAGTGTATGTCTTTGTGACTTGGTATCAGTGTATGTCTTTGTTACTGGGTGTCAGTGTGTGTCTGTGTTCCTGGGTATGAGTGCATGTCTTTGTGACTTGGTGTCAGTGTATGTCTTTGTTACTTGGTGTAAGTGTGTGTCTGTGATACTGGGTATCAGTGTATGTCTTTGTGACTTGGTGTCAGTGTATGTCTTTGTTACTTGGTGTAAGTGTGTGTCTTTGTTACATGGTGTAATTGTAAGTCTTTGTTACTTGGTGTCAGTGTATGTCTTTGTTACTTGGTGTCAGTGTGTGTCTGTGTTACTGGATATCAGTGTATGTCTTTGTGACTTGGTATCAGTGTATGTCTTTGTTACTGGGTGTCAGTGTGTGTCTGTGTTCCTGGGTATCAGTGTATGTCTTTGTTCCTTGGTGTAAGTGTGTGTCTGTGTTACTGGGTATCAGTGTGTGTCTTTGTGACTTGGTGTCAGTGTATGTCTTTGTTACTTGGTGTAAGTGTGTGTCTTTGTTACATGGTGTAATTGTATGTCTTTGTTACTTGGTGTCAGTGTATCTCTTTGTTACTTGGTGTCAGTGTGTGTCTGTGTTACTGGGTATCAGTGTATGTCTTTGTGACTTGGTATCAGTGTATGTCTTTGTTACTTGGTGTCAGTGTGTGCATCTAACTGGGTGTCAGTGTGTGTCTGTGTTACTGGGTATCAGTGTATGTCTTTGTTACTTCGTGTCAGTGTATGTGTTTGTGACTTGGTGTCAGTGTATGTCTTTGTTACTGTGCATCAGTGTATGTCTTTGTTACTGGGTGTCAGTGTGTGTCTGTGACACTAGGTGTCAGTATTTAGTTTAGTTTAGAGATACAGCACTGAAACAGGCCCTCCGGCCCACCGAGTCTGTGCCGACCATCAACCAAACATTTATACTAATCCTACACGAATCCCATATTCCAATAACATCCCCACCGGCCCCTATATATTTCCCTACCACCTACCTATACTAGGGGCAATTTATAATGGCCAATTAACCTACCAACCTGCAAGTCTTTGGGATGTGGGAGGAAACCGGAGCACCCGGAGGAAACCCACGCAGACACAGGGAGAACTTGCAAACTCCGCACAGGCAGTACCCAGAATCGAACCCGGGTCGCTGGAGCTGTGAGGCTGCAGTGCTAACCACTGCGCCACTGTGCTGCCCAGTGTGTATCTGTGTTACTGGGTGTCAGTGTGGTCGTTTGTCTTACTGGGTGTCAGTGTGTGACTGTGTTACTTGGTGTAAGTGTGAGTCTTTGTTACTTGGTGTCCGTGTGTGTCTGTGTTACTGGGTGTCAGTGCATGTCTTTGATACTGGGTGTAACTGTGTGTCTTTTTTACTTGGTGTCCGTGTTTGTCTGTGTTACTGGGTGTCAGTGTATGTCTTTGTTACTTGGTGGAAGTGTGTGTCTGTGATACTGGGTATCAGTGTATGTCTTTGTGACTTGGTGTCAGTGTATGTCTTTGTTACTGGGTATCAGTGAATGTCAAAATACTTGGTGTTAGTGTATGTCTTTGTTACTTGGTGTCAGTGTGTTTCTGTGCATCAGTGTATGTCTTTGTTACTTGGTGTCAGTGTGTGTATCTAACTGGGTGTCAGTGTGTGTCTGTGATACTGGGTATCAGTGTATGTCTTTGTGACTTGGTATCAGTGTATGTCTTTGTTACTTGGTGTCAGTGTGTGTCTGTGTTCCTGGGTATCAGTGCATGTCTTTGTGACTTGGTATCAGTGTATGTCTTTGTTATTTGGTGTAAGTGTGAGTCTGTGATACTGGGTGTCAGTGTATGTCTTTGTTACTTGGTGTAAGTGTGTGTCTGTGATACTGGGTATCAGTGTATGACTTTGTTACTTGGTGTCAGTTTATGTCATTGTTACTTGGTATCAGTGCATGTGCTTGTGACTTGTTGTCAGTGGATGTCTTTGTTACTGGGTGTCAGTGTATGTCTTTGTTACTTGGTGTAAGTGTATGTCTGTGTTACTTGGTGTAAGTGTATGTCTTTGTGACTTGGTGTCAGTGTATGTCTTTGTTACTGGGTATCAGTGCATGTCAAAATACTTGGTGTCAATGTATGTCTTTGTTACTTGGTGTCAGTGTGTCTATCTAACTGGGTGTCAGTGTGTGTCTGTGTTACTGGGTATCAGTGTATGTCTTTGTTACTTCGTGTCAGTGTATGTGTTTGTGACTTGGTGTCAGTGTATGTCTTTGTTACTGGGTGTCAGTGTATGTCTTTGTTACTTGGTGTAAGTGTGTGTCTGTGTTACTGGGTATCAGTGTATGTCTTTGTTACATGGTGTAATTGTATGTCTTTGTTACTTGGTGTCAGTGTATGTCTGTGATACTGGGTATCAGTGTATGTCTTTGTGACTTGGTATCAGTGTATGTCTTTGTTACTGGGTGTCAGTGTGTGTCTGTGTTCCTGGGTATGAGTGCATGTCTTTGTGACTTGGTGTCAGTGTATGTCTTTGTTACTTGGTGTAAGTGTGTGTCTGTGATACTGGGTATCAGTGTATGTCTTTGTGACTTGGTGTCAGTGTATGTCTTTGTTACTTGGTGTAAGTGTGTGTCTTTGTTACATGGTGTAATTGTAAGTCTTTGTTACTTGGTGTCAGTGTATGTCTTTGTTACTTGGTGTCAGTGTGTGTCTGTGTTACTGGATATCAGTGTATGTCTTTGTGACTTGGTATCAGTGTATGTCTTTGTTACTGGGTGTCAGTGTGTGTCTGTGTTCCTGGGTATCAGTGTATGTCTTTGTTCCTTGGTGTAAGTGTGTGTCTGTGTTACTGGGTATCAGTGTGTGTCTTTGTGACTTGGTGTCAGTGTATGTCTTTGTTACTTGGTGTAAGTGTGTGTCGTTGTTACATGGTGTAATTGTATGTCTTTGTTACTTGGTGTCAGTGTATCTCTTTGTTACTTGGTGTCAGTGTGTGTCTGTGTTACTGGGTATCAGTGTATGTCTTTGTGACTTGGTATCAGTGTATGTCTTTGTTACTTGGTGTCAGTGTGTGCATCTAACTGGGTGTCAGTGTGTGTCTGTGTTACTGGGTATCAGTGTATGTCTTTGTTACTTCGTGTCAGTGTATGTGTTTGTGACTTGGTGTCAGTGTATGTCTTTGTTACTGTGCATCAGTGTATGTCTTTGTTACTGGGTGTCAGTGTGTGTCTGTGACTCTAGGTGTCAGTATTTAGTTTAGTTTAGAGATACAGCACTGAAACAGGCCCTCCGGCCCACCGAGTCTGTGCCGACCATCAACCATCGACCATCAACAGGCAGTACCCAGAATCGAACCCGGGTCGCTGGAGCTGTGAGGCTGCAGTGCTAAACACTGCGCCACTGTGCTGCCCAGTGTGTATCTGTGTTACTGGGTGACAGTGTGGTCGTTTGTCTTAATGGGTGTCAGTGAGTGTCTGTGTTACTTGGTGTAAGTGTGAGTCTTTGTTACTTGGTGTCCGTGTGTGCCTGTGTTACTGGGTGTCAGTGCATGTCTTTGATACTGGGTGTAACTGTGTGTCTTTGTTACTTGGTGTCCGTGTTTGTCTGTGTTACTGGGTGTCAGTGTATGTCTATGTTACTTGGTGTAAGTGTATGTCTGTGTTACTTTGTGCAAGTGTATGTCTTTGTGACCTGGTGTCAGTGTATGTCTTTGTTACTGGGTATCAGTGCACGTCAAAATACTTGGTGTCAATGTATGTCTTTGTTACTTGGTGTCAGTGTGTCTATCTAACTGGGTGTCAGTGTGTGTCTGTGTTACTGGGTATCAGTGTATGTCTTTGTTACTTCGTGTCATTGTATGTGTTTGTGACTTGGTGTCAGTGTATGTCTTTGTTACTGGCTGTCAGTGTATGTCTTTGTTACTTGGTGTAAGTGTGTGTCTGTGTTACTGGGTATCAGTGTGTGTCTTTGTGACTTGGTGTCAGTGTATGTCTTTGTTACTTGGTGTAAGTGTGTGTCTTTGTTACATGGTGTAATTGTATGTCTTTGTTACTTGGTGTCAGTGTATGTCTTTGTTACTTGGTGTCAGTGTGTGTCTGTGTTACTGGGTATCAGTGTATGTCTTTGTGACTTGGTATCAGTGTATGTCTTTGTTACTGGGTGTCATTGTGTGTCTGCGTTACTGGGTATCAGTGTATGTCTTTGTGACTTGGTATCAGTGTCTGTCTTTGTTACTGGGTGTCAGTGTGTGTCTGTGTTCCTGGGTATCAGTGTATGTCTTTGTGACTTGGTGTCAGTGTATGTCTTTGTTACTTGGTGGAAATGTGTGTCTGTGATACTGGGTATCAGTGTATGTCTTTGTGACTTGGTATCAGTGTATGTCTTTGTTACTGGGTGTCAGTGTGTGTCTTTGTTACTTGGTGTCAGTTTATGTCTTTGTTACTTGGTGTAAGTGTATGACTTTGTTACTTGGTGTCAGTTTAATTCTTTGTTACTTGGTGTCAGTGTGTGTCTGTGTTACTGGGTATCAGTGTATGTCTTTGTGACTTGGTATCAGTGGATGTCTTTGTTACTGGGTGTCAGTGTATGTCTTTGTTACTTGGTGTAAGTGTATGTCTGTTTTACTTGGTGTAAGTGTATGTCTTTGTGACTTGGATTCAGTGTCTTGTTACTGGGTATCAGTGCATGTCAAAATACTTGGTGTCAATGTATGTCTTTGTTACTTTGTGTCAGTGTGTGTATCTAACTGGGTGTCAGTGTGTGTCTGCGTTACTGGGTATCAGTGTATGTCTTTGTGACTTGGTATCAGTGTCTGTCTTTGTTACTGGGTGTCAGTGTGTGTCTGTGTTACTGGGTATCAGTGTGTGTCTTTGTGACTTGGTGTCAGTGTATGTCTTTGTTACTTGGTGTAAGTGTGTGTCTTTGTTACATGGTGTAATTGTATGTCTTTGTTACTTGGTGTCAGTGTATGTCTTTGTTACTTGGTGTCAGTGTGTGTCTGTGTTACTGGGTATCAGTGTATGTCTTTGTGACTTGGTATCAGTGTATGTCTTTGTTACTGGGTGTCATTGTGTGTCTGCGTTACTGGGTATCAGTGTATGTCTTTGTGACTTGGTATCAGTGTCTGTCTTTGTTACTGGGTGTCAGTGTGTGTCTGTGTTCCTGGGTATCAGTGTATGTCTTTGTGACTTGGTGTCAGTGTATGTCTTTGTTACTTGGTGGAAATGTGTGTCTGTGAAACTGGGTATCAGTGTATGTCTTTGTGACTTGGTATCAGTGTATGTCTTTGTTACTGGGTTTCAGTGTGTGTCTTTGTTACTTGGTGTCAGTTTATGTCTTTGTTACTTGGTGTAAGTGTATGACTTTGTTACTTGGTGTCAGTTTAATTCTTTGTTACTTGGTGTCAGTGTGTGTCTGTGTTACTGGGTATCAGTGTATGTCTTTGTGACTTGGTATCAGTGGATGTCTTTGTTACTGGGTGTCAGTGTATGTCTTTGTTACTTGGTGTAAGTGTATGTCTGTTTTACTTGGTGTAAGTGTATGTCTTTGTGACTTGGATTCAGTGTATGTCTTTGTTACTGGGTATCAGTGCATGTCAAAATACTTGGTGTCAATGTATGTCTTTGTTACTTTGTGTCAGTGTGTGTATCTAACTGGGTGTCAGTGTGTGTCTGCGTTACTGGGTATCAGTGTATGTCTTTGTGACTTGGTATCAGTGTCTGTCTTTGTTACTGGGTGTCAGTGTGTGTCTGTGTTCCTGGGTATCAGTGTATGTCTTTGTGACTTGGTGTCAGTGTATGTCTTTGTTACTGGGTGTCAGTGTGTCTCTTTCTGACTTGGTGTCAGTGTATGTCTTTGTTACTTGGTGGAAGTGTGTGTCTGTGATACTGGGTATCAGTGTATGTCTTTGTGACTTGGTGTCAGTGTATGTCTTTGTTAATTGGTGTAAGTGTGTGTCTTCGTTACTGTGTATCAGTGTATGTCTTTGTTACTTGGTGGCAGTGTATGTCAAAATACTTGGTGTAAGTGTGTGTCTTTGTTACTTGGTGTAAGTGTGTGTCTGTGATACTGGGTATCAGTGAATGTCTTTGTGACTTGGTATCAGTGTATGTCTTTGTTACTGGGTGTCAGTGTGTGTCTGTGTTCCTGGGTATCAGTGTATGTCTTTGTTACTTGGTGTCAGTTTATGTCTTTGTTACTTGGTGTAAGTGTATGACTTTGTTACTTGTTGTCAGTGTATGTCTTTGTTACTGGGTATCAGTGCATGTCAAAATACTTGGTGTTAGTGTCTGTCTTTGTTACTTGGTGTCAGTGTGTTTCTGTGTATCAGTGTATGTCTTTGTGACTTGGTGTCAGTGTATGTCTTTGTTACTTGGTGTCAGTGTGTTTCTGTGCATCAGTGTATGTCTTTGTTACTGGGTGTCAGTGTGTGTCTGTGACACTAGGTGTCAGTATTTAGTTTAGTTTCGAGATACAGCACTGAAACAGGCCCTCCAGCCCACCGAGTCTGTGCCGACCATCAACCAAACATTTATACTAATCCTACACGAATCACATATTCCAATAACATCCCCACCGGCCCCTATATATTTCTCTACCACCTACCTATGCTAGGGGCAATTTATAATGGCCAATTAACCTACCAACCTGCAAGTCTTTGGGATGTGGGAGGAAACCGGAGCACCCGGAGGAAACCCACGCAGACACAGGGAGAACTTGCAAACTCCGCACAGGCAGTACCCAGAATCGAACCCGGGACGCTGGAGCTGTGAGGCTGCAGTGCTAACCACTGCGCCACTGTGCTGCCCAGTGTGTATCTGTGTTACTGGGTGTCAGTGTGGTCGTTTGTCTTACTGGGTGTCAGTGTGTGTCTGTGTTACTTGGTGTAAGTGTGAGTCTTTGTTACTTGGTGTCTGTGTGTGTCTGTGTTACTGGGTGTCAGTGCATGTCTTTGATACTGGGTGTAACTGTGTGTCTTTGTTACTTGGTGTCCGTGTGTGTCTGTGTTACTGGATATCAGTGTATGTCTTTGTGACTTGGTATCTTTGTATGTCTTTGTTACTGGGTGTCAGTGTGTGTCTGTGTTCCTGGGTATCAGTGTATGTTATGTTACTTGGTGTAAGTGTGTGTCTGTGTTACTGGGTATCAGTGTGTGTCTTTGTGACTTGGTGTAAGTGTATGTCTTTGTTCCTTGGTGTAATTGTGTGTCTTTGTTACATGGTGTAATTGTATGTCTTTGTTACTTGGTGTCAGTGTATGTCTTTGTTACTTGGTGTCAGTGTGTCTCTGTGTTACTGGGTATCAGTGTATGTCTTTGTGACTTGGTATCAGTGTATGTCTTTGTTGCTTGGTGTCAGTGTGTGCATCTAACTGGGTGTCAGTGTGTGTCTGTGTTCCTGGGTATCAGTGTATGTCTTTGTTACTTCGTGTCAGTGTATGTGTTTGTGACTTGGTGTCAGTGTATGTCTTTGTTACTGGCTGTCAGTGTATGTCTTTGTTACTTGGTGTAAGTGTGTGTCTGTGTTACTGGGTATCAGTGTGTGTCTTTGTGACTTGGTGTCAGTGTATGTCTTTGTTACTTGGTGTAAGTGTTTGTCTTTGTTACATGGTGTAATTGTATGTCTTTGTTACTTGGTGTCAATGTATGTCTTTGTTACTTGGTGTCAGTATGTGTCTGTGTTACTAGGTATCAGTGTATGTCTTTGTGACTTGGTATCAGTGTATGTCTTTGTTACTGGGTGTCATTGTGTGTCTGCGTTACTGGGTATCAGTGTATGTCTTTGTGACTTGGTATCAGTGTCTGTCTTTGTTACTGGGTGTCAGTGTGTGTCTGTGTTCCTGGGTATCAGTGTATGTCTTTGTGACTTGGTGTCAGTGTATGTCTTTGTTACTTGGTGGAAGTGTGTGTCTGTGACACTGGGTATCAGTGTATGTCTTTGTGACTTGGTATCAGTGTATGTCTTTGTTACTGGGTGTCAGTGTGTGTCTGTGTTCCTGGGTATCAGTGTATGTCTTTGTTAGTTGGTGTCAGTTTATGTCTTTGTTACTTGGTGTAAGTGTATGACTTTGTTACTTGGTGTCAGTTTATGTCTTTGTTACTTGGTGTCAGTGCATGTGCTTGTGACTTGTTGTCAGTGGATGTCTTTGTTACTGGGTGTCAGTGTATGACTTTGTTACTGGGTGTCAGTGTATGTCTTTGTTACTTGGTGTCAGTGTATGTCTTTGTGACTTGGTGTCAGTGTATGTCTTTGTTACTGGGTATCAGTGCATGTCAAAATACTTGGTGTTAGTGTATGTCTTTGTTACTTGGTGTCAGTGTATGTCTTTGTTACTGGGTATCAGTGCATGTCAAAATACTTGGTGTCAGTGTGTGTCTGTGACACTAGGTGTCAGTATTTAGTTTAGTTTAGAGATACAGCACTGAAACAGGCCCTCCGGCCCACCGAGTCTGTGCCGACCATCAACCAAACATTTATACTAATCCTACACGAATCCCATATTCCAATAACATCCCCACCGGCCCCTATATATTTCCCTACCATCTACATATGCTAGGGGCAATTTATAATGGCCAATTAACCTACCAACCTGCAAGTCTTTGGGATGTGGGAGGAAACCGGAGCACCCGGAGGAAACCCACGCAGACACAGGGAGAACTTGCAAACTCCGCACAGGCAGTACCCAGAATCGAACCCGGGACGCTGGAGCTGTGAGGCTGCAGTGCTAACCACTGCGCCACTGTGCTGCCCAGTGTGTATCTGTGTTACTGGGTGTCAGTGTGGTCGTTTGTCTTACTGGGTGTCAGTGGGTGTCTGTGTTACTTGGTGTAAGTGTGAGTCTTTGTTACTTGGTGTCCGTGTGTGTCTGTGTTACTGGGTGTCAGTGCATGTCTTTGATACTGGGTGTAACTGTGTGTCTTTGTTACTTGGTGTCCGTGTTTGTCTGTGTTACTGGGTGTCAGTGTATGTCTGTGTTACTTTGTGTAAGTGTATGTCTTTGTTACTGGGTATCAGTGCACGTCAAAATACTTGGTGTCAATGTATGTCTTTGTTACTTGGTGTCAGTGTGTGTATCTAACTGGGTGTCAGTGTGTGTCTGTGTTACTGGGTATCAGTGTGTGTCTTTGTTACATGGTGTAATTGTATGTCTTTGTTACTTGGTGTCAGTGTATGTCTTTGTTACTTGGTGTAAGTGTGTGTCTGTGTTACTGGGTATCAGTGTGTGTCTTTGTGACTTGGTGTCAGTGTATGTCTTTGTTACTTGGTGTAAGTGTGTGTCTTTGTTACATGGTGTAATTGTATGTCTTTGTGACTTGGTGTCAGTGTAGGTCTTTGTTACTTGGTGTCAGTGTGTGTCTGTGTTACTGGGTATCAGTGTATGTCTTTGTGACTTGGTATCAGTGTATGTCTTTGTTACTGGGTGTCATTGTGTGTATGCGTTACTGGGTATCAGTGTATGTCTTTGTGACTTGGTATCAGTGTCTGTCTTTGTTACTGGGTGTCAGTGTGTGTCTGTGTTCCTGGGTATCAGTCTTTGTGACTTGGTGTCAGTATATGTCTTTGTTACTGGGTGTCAGTGTGTCTCTTTGTGACTTGGTGTCAGTGTATGTCTTTGTTACTTGGTGTAAGTGTGTGTCTTTGTTACATGGTGTAATTGTATGTCTTTGTGACTTGATGTCAGTGTATGTCTTTGTTACTTGGTGTCAGTGTGTGTCTGTGTTACTGGGTATCAGTGTATGTCTTTGTGACTTGGTATCAGTGTATGTCTTTGTTACTGGGTGTCATTGTGTGTATGTGTTCCTGGGTATCAGTGCATGTCTTTGTTACTGGGTGTCAGTGTGTGTCTGTGTTCCTGGGTATCAGTGTATGTCTTTGTGACTTGGTGTCAGTGTATGTCTTTGTTACTTGGTGGAAGTGTGTGTCTGTGATACTGGGTATCAGTGTATGTCTTTGTTACTTGGTGTCAGTTTATGTCTTTGTTACTTGGTGTAAGTGTATGACTTTGTTACTTGGTGTCAGTTTATGTCTTTGTTACTTGGTGTCAGTGCATGTGCTTGTGACTTGTTGTCAGTGGATGTCTTTGTTACTGGGTGTCAGTGTATGTCTTTGTTACTTGGTGACAGTGTATGTCTTTGTGACTTTGTGTCAGTGTATGTCTTTGTTACTGGGTATCAGTGCATGTCAAAATACTTGGTGTTAGTGTATGTCTTTGTTACTTGGTGTCAGTGTGTTTCTGTGTATCAGTGTATGTCTTTGTGACTTGGTGTCAGTGTATGTCTTTGTTACTGGGTATCAGTGCATGTCAAAATACTTGGTGTCAGTGTGTTTCTGTGCATGTCTTTGTTACTGGGTGTCAGTGTCTGTCTGTGACACTAGGTGTCAGTATTTAGTTTAGTTTCGAGATACAGCACTGAAACAGGCCCTCCGGCCCACCGAGTCTGTGCCGACCATCAACCAAACATTTATACTAATCCTACACGATTCCCATATTCCAATAACATCCCCACCGGCCCCTATATATTTCCCTACCACCTACCTATGCTAGGGGCAATTTATAATGGCCAATTAACCTACCAACCTGAAAGTCTTTGGGATGTGGGAGGAAACCGGAGCACCCGGAGGAAACCCACGCAGACACAGGGAGAACTTGCAAACTCCGCACAGGCAGTACCCAGAATCGAACCCGGGACGCTGGAGCTGTGAGGCTGCAGTGCTAACCACTGCGCCACTGTGCTGCCCAGTGTGTATCTGTGTTACTGGGTGTCAGTGTGGTCGTTTGTCTTACTGGGTGTCAGTGGGTGTCTGTGTTACTTGGTGTAAGTGTGAGTCTTTGTTACTTGGTGTCCGTGTGTGTCTGTGTTACTGGGTGTCAGTGCATGTCTTTGATACTGGGTGTAACTGTGTGTCTTTGTTACTTGGTGTCCGTGTTTGTCTGTGTTACTGGGTGTCAGTGTATGTCTGTGTTACTTTGTGTAAGTGTATGTCTTTGTTACTGGGTATCAGTGCACGTCAAAATACTTGGTGTCAATGTATGTCTTTGTTACTTGGTGTCAGTGTGTGTATCTAAGTGGGTGTCAGTGTGTGTCTGTGTTACTGGGTATCAGTGTGTGTCTTTGTTACATGGTGTAATTGTATGTCTTTGTTACTTGGTGTCAGTGTATGTCTTTGTTACTTGGTGTAAGTGTGTGTCTGTGTTACTGGGTATCAGTGTGTGTCTTTGTGACTTGGTGTCAGTGTATGTCTTTGTTACTTGGTGTAAGTGTGTGTCTTTGTTACATGGTGTAATTGCATGTCTTTGTGACTTGGTGTCAGTGTATGTCTTTGTTACTGGGTGTCATTGTGTGTATGTGTTCCTGGGTATCAGTGCATGTCTTTGTTACTGGGTGTCAGTGTGTGTCTGTGTTCCTGGGTATCAGTGTATGTCTTTGTGACTTGGTGTCAGTGTATGTCTTTGTTACTTGGTGGAAGTGTGTGTCTGTGATACTGGGTATCAGTGTATGTCTTTGTTACTTGGTGTCAGTTTATGTCTTTGTTACTTGGTGTAAGTGTATGACTTTGTTACTTGGTGTCAGTTTATGTCTTTGTTACTTGGTGTCAGTGCATGTGCTTGTGACTTGTTGTCAGTGGATGTCTTTGTTACTGGGTGTCAGTGTATGTCTTTGTTACTTGGTGACAGTGTATGTCTTTGTGACTTTGTGTCAGTGTATGTCTTTGTTACTGGGTATCAGTGCATGTCAAAATACTTGGTGTTAGTGTATGTCTTTGTTACTTGGTGTCAGTGTGTTTCTGTGTATCAGTGTATGTCTTTGTGACTTGGTGTCAGTGTATGTCTTTGTTACTGGGTATCAGTGCATGTCAAAATACTTGGTGTCAGTGTGTTTCTGTGCATGTCTTTGTTACTGGGTGTCAGTGTCTGTCTGTGACACTAGGTGTCAGTATTTAGTTTAGTTTCGAGATACAGCACTGAAACAGGCCCTCCGGCCCACCGAGTCTGTGCCGACCATCAACCAAACATTTATACTAATCCTACACGAATCCCATATTCCAATAACATCCCCACCGGCCCCTATATATTTCCCTACCACCTACCTATGCTAGGGGCAATTTATAATGGCCAATTAACCTACCAACCTGAAAGTCTTTGGGATGTGGGAGGAAACCGGAGCACCCGGAGGAAACCCACGCAGACACAGGGAGAACTTGCAAACTCCGCACAGGCAGTACCCAGAATCGAACCCGGGACGCTGGAGCTGTGAGGCTGCAGTGCTAACCACTGCGCCACTGTGCTGCCCAGTGTGTATCTGTGTTACTGGGTGTCAGTGTGGTCGTTTGTCTTACTGGGTGTCAGTGGGTGTCTGTGTTACTTGGTGTAAGTGTGAGTCTTTGTTACTTGGTGTCCGTGTGTGTCTGTGTTACTGGGTGTCAGTGCATGTCTTTGATACTGGGTGTAACTGTGTGTCTTTGTTACTTGGTGTCCGTGTTTGTCTGTGTTACTGGGTGTCAGTGTATGTCTGTGTTACTTTGTGTAAGTGTATGTCTTTGTTACTGGGTATCAGTGCACGTCAAAATACTTGGTGTCAATGTATGTCTTTGTTACTTGGTGTCAGTGTGTGTATCTAAGTGGGTGTCAGTGTGTGTCTGTGTTACTGGGTATCAGTGTGTGTCTTTGTTACATGGTGTAATTGTATGTCTTTGTTACTTGGTGTCAGTGTATGTCTTTGTTACTTGGTGTAAGTGTGTGTCTGTGTTACTGGGTATCAGTGTGTGTCTTTGTGACTTGGTGTCAGTGTATGTCTTTGTTACTTGGTGTAAGTGTGTGTCTTTGTTACATGGTGTAATTGCATGTCTTTGTGACTTGGTGTCAGTGTATGTCTTTGTTACTTGGTGTCAGTGTGTGTCTGTGTTACTGGGTATCAGTGTATGTCTTTGTGACTTGGTATCAGTGTATGTCTTTGTTACTGGGTGTCATTGTGTGTATGCGTTACTGGGTATCAGTGTATGTCTTTGTGACTTGGTATCAGTGTCTGTCTTTGTTACTGGGTGTCAGTGTGTGTCTGTGTTACTGGGTGTCAGTGCATGTCTTTGATACTTGGTGTCAGTGTGTGTCTGTGTTACTGGGTATCAGTGTATGTCTTTGTGACTTGGTATCAGTGTATGTCTTTGTTACTGGGTGTCATTGTGTGTATGCGTTACTGGGTATCAGTGTATGTCTTTGTGACTTGGTATCAGTGTGAGTCTTTGTTACTTGGTGTCCGTGTGTGTCTGTGTTACTGGGTGTCAGTGCATGTCTTTGATACTGGGTGTAACTGTGTGTCTTTGTTACTTGGTGTCCGTGTTTGTCTGTGTTACTGGGTGTCAGTGTATGACTGTGTTACTTTGTGTAAGTGTATGTCTTTGTTACTGGGTATCAGTGCACGTCAAAATACTTGGTGTCAATGTATGTCTTTGTTACTTGGTGTCAGTGTGTGTATCTAACTGGGTGTCAGTGTGTGTCTGTGTTACTGGGTATCAGTGTGTGTCTTTGTTACATGGTGTAATTGTATGTCTTTGTTACTTGGTGTAAGTGTGTGTCTGTGTTACTGGGTATCAGTGTGTGTCTTTGTGACTTGGTGTCAGTGTATGTCTTTGTTACTTGGTGTAAGTGTGTGTCTTTGTTACATGGTGTAATTGTATGTCTTTGTGACTTGGTGTCAGTGTATGTCTTTGTTACTTGGTGTCAGTGTGTGTCTGTGTTACTGGGTATCAGTGTATGTCTTTGTGACTTGGTATCAGTGTATGTCTTTGTTACTGGGTGTCATTGTGTGTATGCGTTACTGGGTATCAGTGTATGTCTTTGTGACTTGGTATCAGTGTCTGTCTTTGTTACTGGGTGTCAGTGTGTGTCTGTGTTCCTGGGTATCAGTCTTTGTGACTTGGTGTCAGTATATGTCTTTGTTACTGGGTGTCAGTGTGTCTCTTTGTGACTTGGTGTCAGTGTATGTCTTTGTTACTTGGTGGAAGTGTGTGTCTGTGATACTGGGTATCAGTGTATGTCTTTGTGACTTGGTATCAGTGTATGTCTTTGTTACTGGGTGTCAGTGTGTGTATGTGTTCCTGGGTATCAGTGCATGTCTTTGTGACTTGGTGTCAGTGTATGTCTTTGTTACTTGGTGTAAGTGTGTGTCTTTGTTACTTGGTGTAAGTGTGTGTCTGTGATACTGGGTATCAGTCTATGTCTTTGTTACTTGGTGTCAGTTTATGTCTTTGTTACTTGGTGTAAGTGTATGACTTTGTTACTTGGTGTCAGTGTGTGTCTGTGTTCCTGGGTATCAGTGTATGTCTTTGTGACTTGGTGTCAGTGTATGTCTTTGTTACTGGGTGTCAGTGTGTCTCTTTGTGACTTGGTGTCAGTGTATGTCTTTGTTACTTGGTGGAAGTGTGTGTCTGTGATACTGGGTATCAGTGTATGTCTTTGTGACTTGGTATCAGTGTATGTCTTTGTTACTGGGTGTCAGTGTGTGTCTGTGATACTGGGTATCAGTGTATGTCTTTGTTACTTGGTGTCAGTTCATGTCTTTGTTACTTGATGTCAGTGCATGCGCTTGTGACTTGTTGTCAGTGGATGTCTTTGTTACTTGGTGTCAGTGTATGTCTTTGTTACTTGGTGTTAGTGTATGTCTTTGTTACTTGGTGTCAGTGTGTTTCTGTGCATCAGTGTATGTCTTTGTTACTGGGTGTCAGTGTGTGACTGTGACACTAGGTGTCAGTATTTAGTTTAGTTTGGAGATACAGCACTGAAACAGGCCCTCCGGCCCACCGAGTCTGTGCCGACCATCAACCAAACATTTATACTAATCCTATACGAATCCCATATTCCAATAACATCCCCACGGGCCCCTATATATTTCCCTACCACCTACCTATACTAGGGGCAATTTATAATGGCCAATTAACCTACCAACCTGCAAGTCTTTGGGATGTGGGAGGAAACCGGAGCACCCGGAGGAAACCCACGCAGACACAGGGAGAACTTGCAAACTCCGCACAGGCAGTACCCAGAATCGAACCCGGGTCGCTGGAGCTGTGAGGCTGCAGTGCTAACCACTGCGCCACTGTGCCGCCCAGTGTGTATCTGTGTTACTGGGTGTCAGTGTATGTCTTTGTTACTTTGGGTCAGTGTGTGTCTGTGTTACTGGGTGTCAGTGTGGTCGTTTGTCTTACTGGGTGTCAGTGTGTGTCTGTGTTACTTGGTGTTAGTTTGAGTCTTTGTTACTTGGTGTCCGTGTGTGTCTGTGTTACTGGGTGTCAGTGCATGTCTTTGATACTGGGTGTAACTGTGTGTCTTTGATACTTGGTGTCCGTGTTTGTCTGTGTTACTGGATGTCAGTGTCTGTCTTTGTTACTGGGTGTCAGTGTATGTCTTTGTTACATGGTGTCAGTGTGTGTCTGTGTTACTGGGTGTCAGTGCATGTCTTTGTTACTTGGTGTCAGTGTATGTCTTTGTTACTTGGTGTAAGTGTGTGTCTTTGTTACATGGTGTAATTGTATGTCTTTGTTACTTGGTGTCAGTGTATGTCTTTGTTACTTGGTGTCAGTGTGTGTCTGTGTTACTGGGTATCAGTGTATGTCTTTGTGACTTGGTATCAGTGTATGTCTTTGTTACTGGGTTTCATTGTGTGTCTGCGTTACTGGGTATCAGTGGATGTCTTTGTGACTTGGTATCAGTGTCTGTCTTTGTTACTGGGTGTCAGTGTGTGTATCTAACTGGGTGTCAGTGTGTGTCTGTGCTACTGGGTATCAGTGTATGTCTTTGTGACTTGGTGTCAGTGTATGTCTTTGTTACTTGGTGGAAGTGTGTGTCTGTGATACTGGGTATCAGTGTATGTCTTTGTTACTTGGTGTCAGTTTATGTCTTTGTTACTTGGTGTAAGTGTATGACTTTGTTACTTGGTGTCAGTTTATGTCTTTGTTACTTGGTGTCAGTGCATGTGCTTGTGACTTGTTGTCAGTGGATGTCTTTGTTACTGGGTGTCAGTGTATGTCTTTGTTACTTGGTGACAGTGTATGTCTTTGTGACTTTGTGTCAGTGTATGTCTTTGTTACTGGGTATCAGTGCATGTCAAAATACTTGGTGTTAGTGTATGTCTTTGTTACTTGGTGTCAGTGTGTTTCTGTGTATCAGTGTATGTCTTTGTGACTTGGTGTCAGTGTATGTCTTTGTTACTGGGTATCAGTGCATGTCAAAATACTTGGTGTCAGTGTGTTTCTGTGCATGTCTTTGTTACTGGGTGTCAGTGTCTGTCTGTGACACTAGGTGTCAGTATTTAGTTTAGTTTCGAGATACAGCACTGAAACAGGCCCTCCGGCCCACCGAGTCTGTGCCGACCATCAACCAAACATTTATACTAATCCTACACGATTCCCATATTCCAATAACATCCCCACCGGCCCCTATATATTTCCCTACCACCTACCTATGCTAGGGGCAATTTATAATGGCCAATTAACCTACCAACCTGAAAGTCTTTGGGATGTGGGAGGAAACCGGAGCACCCGGAGGAAACCCACGCAGACACAGGGAGAACTTGCAAACTCCGCACAGGCAGTACCCAGAATCGAACCCGGGACGCTGGAGCTGTGAGGCTGCAGTGCTAACCACTGCGCCACTGTGCTGCCCAGTGTGTATCTGTGTTACTGGGTGTCAGTGTGGTCGTTTGTCTTACTGGGTGTCAGTGGGTGTCTGTGTTACTTGGTGTAAGTGTGAGTCTTTGTTACTTGGTGTCCGTGTGTGTCTGTGTTACTGGGTGTCAGTGCATGTCTTTGATACTGGGTGTAACTGTGTGTCTTTGTTACTTGGTGTCCGTGTTTGTCTGTGTTACTGGGTGTCAGTGTATGTCTGTGTTACTTTGTGTAAGTGTATGTCTTTGTTACTGGGTATCAGTGCACGTCAAAATACTTGGTGTCAATGTATGTCTTTGTTACTTGGTGTCAGTGTGTGTATCTAAGTGGGTGTCAGTGTGTGTCTGTGTTACTGGGTATCAGTGTGTGTCTTTGTTACATGGTGTAATTGTATGTCTTTGTTACTTGGTGTCAGTGTATGTCTTTGTTACTTGGTGTAAGTGTGTGTCTGTGTTACTGGGTATCAGTGTGTGTCTTTGTGACTTGGTGTCAGTGTATGTCTTTGTTACTTGGTGTAAGTGTGTGTCTTTGTTACATGGTGTAATTGCATGTCTTTGTGACTTGGTGTCAGTGTATGTCTTTGTTACTGGGTGTCATTGTGTGTATGTGTTCCTGGGTATCAGTGCATGTCTTTGTTACTGGGTGTCAGTGTGTGTCTGTGTTCCTGGGTATCAGTGTATGTCTTTGTGACTTGGTGTCAGTGTATGTCTTTGTTACTTGGTGGAAGTGTGTGTCTGTGATACTGGGTATCAGTGTATGTCTTTGTTACTTGGTGTCAGTTTATGTCTTTGTTACTTGGTGTAAGTGTATGACTTTGTTACTTGGTGTCAGTTTATGTCTTTGTTACTTGGTGTCAGTGCATGTGCTTGTGACTTGTTGTCAGTGGATGTCTTTGTTACTGGGTGTCAGTGTATGTCTTTGTTACTTGGTGACAGTGTATGTCTTTGTGACTTTGTGTCAGTGTATGTCTTTGTTACTGGGTATCAGTGCATGTCAAAATACTTGGTGTTAGTGTATGTCTTTGTTACTTGGTGTCAGTGTGTTTCTGTGTATCAGTGTATGTCTTTGTGACTTGGTGTCAGTGTATGTCTTTGTTACTGGGTATCAGTGCATGTCAAAATACTTGGTGTCAGTGTGTTTCTGTGCATGTCTTTGTTACTGGGTGTCAGTGTCTGTCTGTGACACTAGGTGTCAGTATTTAGTTTAGTTTCGAGATACAGCACTGAAACAGGCCCTCCGGCCCACCGAGTCTGTGCCGACCATCAACCAAACATTTATACTAATCCTACACGAATCCCATATTCCAATAACATCCCCACCGGCCCCTATATATTTCCCTACCACCTACCTATGCTAGGGGCAATTTATAATGGCCAATTAACCTACCAACCTGAAAGTCTTTGGGATGTGGGAGGAAACCGGAGCACCCGGAGGAAACCCACGCAGACACAGGGAGAACTTGCAAACTCCGCACAGGCAGTACCCAGAATCGAACCCGGGACGCTGGAGCTGTGAGGCTGCAGTGCTAACCACTGCGCCACTGTGCTGCCCAGTGTGTATCTGTGTTACTGGGTGTCAGTGTGGTCGTTTGTCTTACTGGGTGTCAGTGGGTGTCTGTGTTACTTGGTGTAAGTGTGAGTCTTTGTTACTTGGTGTCCGTGTGTGTCTGTGTTACTGGGTGTCAGTGCATGTCTTTGATACTGGGTGTAACTGTGTGTCTTTGTTACTTGGTGTCCGTGTTTGTCTGTGTTACTGGGTGTCAGTGTATGTCTGTGTTACTTTGTGTAAGTGTATGTCTTTGTTACTGGGTATCAGTGCACGTCAAAATACTTGGTGTCAATGTATGTCTTTGTTACTTGGTGTCAGTGTGTGTATCTAAGTGGGTGTCAGTGTGTGTCTGTGTTACTGGGTATCAGTGTGTGTCTTTGTTACATGGTGTAATTGTATGTCTTTGTTACTTGGTGTCAGTGTATGTCTTTGTTACTTGGTGTAAGTGTGTGTCTGTGTTACTGGGTATCAGTGTGTGTCTTTGTGACTTGGTGTCAGTGTATGTCTTTGTTACTTGGTGTAAGTGTGTGTCTTTGTTACATGGTGTAATTGTATGTCTTTGTGACTTGGTGTCAGTGTATGTCTTTGTTACTTGGTGTAAGTGTGTGTCTTTGTTACATGGTGTAATTGCATGTCTTTGTGACTTGGTGTCAGTGTATGTCTTTGTTACTTGGTGTCAGTGTGTGTCTGTGTTACTGGGTATCAGTGTATGTCTTTGTGACTTGGTATCAGTGTATGTCTTTGTTACTGGGTGTCATTGTGTGTATGCGTTACTGGGTATCAGTGTATGTCTTTGTGACTTGGTATCAGTGTCTGTCTTTGTTACTGGGTGTCAGTGTGTGTCTGTGTTACTGGGTGTCAGTGCATGTCTTTGATACTTGGTGTCAGTGTGTGTCTGTGTTACTGGGTATCAGTGTATGTCTTTGTGACTTGGTATCAGTGTATGTCTTTGTTACTGGGTGTCATTGTGTGTATGCGTTACTGGGTATCAGTGTATGTCTTTGTGACTTGGTATCAGTGTGAGTCTTTGTTACTTGGTGTCCGTGTGTGTCTGTGTTACTGGGTGTCAGTGCATGTCTTTGATACTGGGTGTAACTGTGTGTCTTTGTTACTTGGTGTCCGTGTTTGTCTGTGTTACTGGGTGTCAGTGTATGACTGTGTTACTTTGTGTAAGTGTATGTCTTTGTTACTGGGTATCAGTGCACGTCAAAATACTTGGTGTCAATGTATGTCTTTGTTACTTGGTGTCAGTGTGTGTATCTAACTGGGTGTCAGTGTGTGTCTGTGTTACTGGGTATCAGTGTGTGTCTTTGTTACATGGTGTAATTGTATGTCTTTGTTACTTGGTGTAAGTGTGTGTCTGTGTTACTGGGTATCAGTGTGTGTCTTTGTGACTTGGTGTCAGTGTATGTCTTTGTTACTTGGTGTAAGTGTGTGTCTTTGTTACATGGTGTAATTGTATGTCTTTGTGACTTGGTGTCAGTGTATGTCTTTGTTACTTGGTGTCAGTGTGTGTCTGTGTTACTGGGTATCAGTGTATGTCTTTGTGACTTGGTATCAGTGTATGTCTTTGTTACTGGGTGTCATTGTGTGTATGCGTTACTGGGTATCAGTGTATGTCTTTGTGACTTGGTATCAGTGTCTGTCTTTGTTACTGGGTGTCAGTGTGTGTCTGTGTTCCTGGGTATCAGTCTTTGTGACTTGGTGTCAGTATATGTCTTTGTTACTGGGTGTCAGTGTGTCTCTTTGTGACTTGGTGTCAGTGTATGTCTTTGTTACTTGGTGGAAGTGTGTGTCTGTGATACTGGGTATCAGTGTATGTCTTTGTGACTTGGTATCAGTGTATGTCTTTGTTACTGGGTGTCAGTGTGTGTATGTGTTCCTGGGTATCAGTGCATGTCTTTGTGACTTGGTGTCAGTGTATGTCTTTGTTACTTGGTGTAAGTGTGTGTCTTTGTTACTTGGTGTAAGTGTGTGTCTGTGATACTGGGTATCAGTCTATGTCTTTGTTACTTGGTGTCAGTTTATGTCTTTGTTACTTGGTGTAAGTGTATGACTTTGTTACTTGGTGTCAGTGTGTGTCTGTGTTCCTGGGTATCAGTGTATGTCTTTGTGACTTGGTGTCAGTGTATGTCTTTGTTACTGGGTGTCAGTGTGTCTCTTTGTGACTTGGTGTCAGTGTATGTCTTTGTTACTTGGTGGAAGTGTGTGTCTGTGATACTGGGTATCAGTGTATGTCTTTGTGACTTGGTATCAGTGTATGTCTTTGTTACTGGGTGTCAGTGTGTGTCTGTGATACTGGGTATCAGTGTATGTCTTTGTTACTTGGTGTCAGTTCATGTCTTTGTTACTTGATGTCAGTGCATGCGCTTGTGACTTGTTGTCAGTGGATGTCTTTGTTACTTGGTGTCAGTGTATGTCTTTGTTACTTGGTGTTAGTGTATGTCTTTGTTACTTGGTGTCAGTGTGTTTCTGTGCATCAGTGTATGTCTTTGTTACTGGGTGTCAGTGTGTGACTGTGACACTAGGTGTCAGTATTTAGTTTAGTTTGGAGATACAGCACTGAAACAGGCCCTCCGGCCCACCGAGTCTGTGCCGACCATCAACCAAACATTTATACTAATCCTATACGAATCCCATATTCCAATAACATCCCCACCGGCCCCTATATATTTCCCTACCACCTACCTATACTAGGGGCAATTTATAATGGCCAATTAACCTACCAACCTGCAAGTCTTTGGGATGTGGGAGGAAACCGGAGCACCCGGAGGAAACCCACGCAGACACAGGGAGAACTTGCAAACTCCGCACAGGCAGTACCCAGAATCGAACCCGGGTCGCTGGAGCTGTGAGGCTGCAGTGCTAACCACTGCGCCACTGTGCCGCCCAGTGTGTATCTGTGTTACTGGGTGTCAGTGTATGTCTTTGTTACTTTGGGTCAGTGTGTGTCTGTGTTACTGGGTGTCAGTGTGGTCGTTTGTCTTACTGGGTGTCAGTGTGTGTCTGTGTTACTTGGTGTTAGTTTGAGTCTTTGTTACTTGGTGTCCGTGTGTGTCTGTGTTACTGGGTGTCAGTGCATGTCTTTGATACTGGGTGTAACTGTGTGTCTTTGATACTTGGTGTCCGTGTTTGTCTGTGTTACTGGATGTCAGTGTCTGTCTTTGTTACTGGGTGTCAGTGTATGTCTTTGTTACATGGTGTCAGTGTGTGTCTGTGTTACTGGGTGTCAGTGCATGTCTTTGTTACTTGGTGTCAGTGTATGTCTTTGTTACTTGGTGTAAGTGTGTGTCTTTGTTACATGGTGTAATTGTATGTCTTTGTTACTTGGTGTCAGTGTATGTCTTTGTTACTTGGTGTCAGTGTGTGTCTGTGTTACTGGGTATCAGTGTATGTCTTTGTGACTTGGTATCAGTGTATGTCTTTGTTACTGGGTTTCATTGTGTGTCTGCGTTACTGGGTATCAGTGGATGTCTTTGTGACTTGGTATCAGTGTCTGTCTTTGTTACTGGGTGTCAGTGTGTGTATCTAACTGGGTGTCAGTGTGTGTCTGTGCTACTGGGTATCAGTGTATGTCTTTGTGACTTGGTATCAGAGTATGTCTTTGTTACTGGCTTTCAGTGTGTGTCTGTGTTACTTGGTATCTGTGTATGTCGTTGTGACTTGGTGTCAGTGTATGTCTGCGTTACTTGGTGTAAGTGTGTGTCTGTGTTACTTGGTGTAAGTGTGTGTTTGTATCCCTGGGTAACAGTGTATGTCTTTGTTACTTGGTGTCAGTGTATGTCTGCGTTACTTGGTGTAAGTGAGTGTCTGTGTTATTGGGTGTCAGTGTGTGTCTCTGTTACTTGTTGTAAGTGTGTGTCTGTGTTACTGGGTACCAGTGTCTGTCTTAGTTACTTGGTGTAAGTGTGTGTCTGTGTTACTTGGTGTAAGTATGTGTCTTTGTTACTTGGTGTCCGTGTGTGTCTGTGTTACTGGCTGTCAGTGCATGTCTTTGTTACTTGTTGCCAGTGTATGTCTTTGTTACTGGGTGTCAGTGTGTGTCTCTGTGACTTGGTGTCAGTGTATGTCTTTGTTAC
The DNA here is from genome assembly GCF_036365525.1 of Heterodontus francisci. NCBI lineage: Eukaryota > Metazoa > Chordata > Chondrichthyes > Heterodontiformes > Heterodontidae > Heterodontus > Heterodontus francisci. The sequence continues at coordinate 218,989 of NW_027140606.1, read as the reverse complement.
TTGGTGTATGTGTGCGTCTGTGTTACTGGGTATCAGTGTATGTCTTTGTTACTTGGTGTCAGTGTCTGACAAAATACTTGGTGGAAGTGTATGTCGTTGTTACTTGGTGCAAGTGTGTGTCTTTGTTACTTGGTGTAAGTGTATGTCTTTGTTACTTGGTGTCAGTGTATGTCTTTGTTACTTGGTGTAATTGTCCGTCTTTGTTACTTGGTGTAAGTGTATGTCTTTGTTACTTGGTGTCAGTGTATGTCTGTGTTACTTGGTGTAAGTGTGTGTCTTTGTTACTTGGTGTCAGTGTATGTCTTTGTTACTTGGTGTCAGTGTGTGACTGTGTTCCTGGGCATCAATGTATGTCTTTGTGACTTGGTATCAGTGTATGTCTTTGTTACTTGGTGTGAGTGCATGTCTGTGTTACTTGGTGTAAGTGTGTGTCTTTGTTACTTGGTGTCAGTGTGTGTCTGTGTTACTGGGTATCAGTGTATATCTGTGCTACTTGGTGTAAGTGTATGTCTTTGTTACTTGGTGTAATTGTATGTCTTTGTTACTTGGTGTCAGTGCATGTCTGTGTTACTTGGTGTAAGTGTGTGTCTGTGTTCCTGGGTATCAGTGTATGTCTTTGTTACTTGGTGTCAGTGTATGTCTGTGTTACTTGGTGTATGTGTGTGTCTTTGTTACTTTGTGTAAGTGTATGTCTTTGTTACTTGGTGTCAGTGTATGTCTTTGTTACTTGGTGTAAGTGTGTGTCTGTGTTAGTTGGTGTAAGAGTGTGTCTGTGTATCAGTGTAAGTCTTTGTGACTTGGTGTCAGTGTATGTCTTTGTGACTGGGTGTCAGTGCATGTCTTTGTTACTTGGTGCCAGTGTATGTCTGTGTTACTGGGGTTCAGTGTGTGTCTGTGTTACTGGGTGGTCAGTGTCTGTCTTTGTTACTTGTTCTAAGTGTGTGTCTGTTTTACTTGGTGTAACTGTGTGTCTTTGCTACTTGGTGTCCGTGTCTGTCTGTGTTACTGGGTGTCAGTGTATATCTGTGTTACTTGGTGTAACTGTGTGTCTTGTTTACTTGGTGTAATTGTATATCTTTGTTACTGGGTGTCAGTGTATGTCTGTGTTACTTGGTGTAAGTGTATGTCTTTGTTACTTGGTGTAAGTGTGTATCTGTGTTACTTGGTGTAAGTGTGTGCCCGTGTTCCTGGGTATCAGTGTATGTCTTTGTTACTTGGTGTCAGTGTATGTCTGTGTTACTTGGTGTAAGTGTGTGTCTGTGTTACTGGGTATCAGTGTATGTCTTTGTTACTTGGTGTCAGTGTATGTCTGTGTTACTTGGTGTAAGTGTGTGTCTTTGTTACTTGGTGTCCGTGTGTGTCTGTGTTACTGGGTGTCAGTGTATGTCTTTGTTACTTGGTGTCAGTGGATGTCTTTGTTACTGGGTGTCAGTGTATGTCTTTGTTACTTGGTGTAAGTGTATGTCTTTGTGACTTGGTGTTAGTGTATGTCTTTGTTATTGGTGTCAGTGTGTTTCTATGCATCAGTGTATGTCTTTGTTACTGGGTGTCAGTGTGTGTCTGTGACACTAGGTGTCTGTATTTAGTTTAGTTTAGAGATACAGCACTGAAACAGGCCCTCCGGCCCACCGAGTCTGTGCCGACCATCAACCAAACATTTATACTAATCCTACACGAATCCCATATTCCAATAACATCCCCACTGGCCCCTATTTATTTCCCTACCACCTACCTATACTAGGGGCAATTTATAATGGCCAATTAACCTACCAACCTGCAAGTCTTTGGGATGTGGGAGGAAACCGGAGCACCCGGAGGAAACCCACGCAGACACAGGGAGAACTTGCAAACTCCGCCAGGCAGTACCCAGAATCGAACACGGGTCGCTGGAGCTGTGAGGCTGCAGTGCTAACCACTGCGCCACTGTGCCGCCCAGTGTGTATCTGTGTTACTGGGTGTCAGTGTATGTCTTTGTTACTTGGTGTCAGTGTGTGTCTGTGTTACTGGGTGTCAGTGTGGTCGTTTGTCTTACTGGGTGTCAGTGTGTGTCTGTGTTACTTGGTGTAAGTGTGAGTCTTTGTTACTTGGTGTCCGTGTGTGTCTTTGTTACTGGGTGTCAGTGCATGTCTTTGATACTGGGTGTAACTGTGTGTCTTTGTTACTTGGTGTCCGTGTTTGTCTGTGCTACTGGGTGTCAGTGTCTGTCTTTGTTACTGGGTGTCAGTGTATGTCTTTGTTACATGGTGTCAGTGTGTGTCTGTGTTACTGGGTGTCAGTGCATGTCTTTGTTACTTGGTGTCAGTGTATGTCTTTGTTACTTGGTGTAAGTGTGTGTCTTTGTTACATGGTGTAATTGTATGTCTTTGTTACTTGGTGTCAGTGTATGTCTTTGTTACTTGGTGTCAGTGTATGTCTTTGTTACTTGGTGTAAGTGTGTGTCTGTGTTACTGTGTATCAGTGTGTGTCTTTGTGACTTGGTGTCAGTGCTTGTCTTTGTTACTTGGTGTAAGTGTGTGTCTTTGTTACATGGTGTAATTGTATGTCTTTGTTACTTGGTGTCAGTGTATGTCTTTGTTACTTGGTGTCAGTGTCTGTCTGTGATACTGGGTATCAGTGTATGTCTTTGTTACTTGGTGTCAGTTTATGTCTTTGTTACTTGGTGTAAGTGTATGACTTTGTTACTGGGTGTCAGTGTGTGTCTGTGTTCCTGGGTATCAGTGTATGTCTTTGTGACTTGGTATCAGTGTCTGTCTTTGTTACTGGGTGTCAGTGTGTGTCTGTGTTCCTGGGTAACAGTGTATGTCTTTGTGACTTGGTGTCAGTGTATGTCTTTGTTACTGGGTGTCAGTGTGTCTCTTTGTGACTTGGTGTCAGTGTATGTCTTTGTTACTTGGTGGAAGTGTGTGTCTTTGTTACTTGGTGTAAGTGTGTGTCTGTGTTACTGTGTATCAGTGTGTGTCTTTGTGACTTGGTGTCAGTGCTTGTCTTTGTTACTTGGTGTAAGTGTGTGTCTTTGTTACATGGTGTAATTGTATGTCTTTGTTACTTGGTGTCAGTGTATGTCTTTGTTACTTGGTGTCAGTGTCTGTCTGTGATACTGGGTATCAGTGTATGTCTTTGTTACTTGGTGTCAGTTTATGTCTTTGTTACTTGGTGTAAGTGTATGACTTTGTTACTGGGTGTCAGTGTGTGTCTGTGTTCCTGGGTATCAGTGTATGTCTTTGTGACTTGGTATCAGTGTCTGTCTTTGTTACTGGGTGTCAGTGTGTGTCTGTGATACTGGGTATCAGTGTATGTCTTTGTGACTTGGTATCAGTGTATGTCTTTGTGACTTGGTGTCAGTGTATGTCTTTGTTACTTTGTGTAAGTGTGTATCTGTGATACTGGGTATCAGTGTATGTCTTTGTTACTTGGTGTCAGTTCATGTCTTTGTTACTTGATGTCAGTGCATGTGCTTGTGACTTGTTGTCAGTGGATTTCTTTGTTACTGGGTGTCAGTGTATGTCTTTGTTACTTGGTGTAAGTGTATGTCTTTGTGACTTGGTGTCAGTGTATGTCTTTGTTACTGGGTATCAGTGCATGTCAAAATACTTGGTGTTAGTGTATGTCTTTGTTACTTGGTGTCAGTGTGTTTCTGTGCATCAGTGTATGTCTTTGTTACTGGGTGTCAGTGTGTGTCTGTGACACTAGGTGTCAGTATTTAGTTTAGTTTGGAGATACAGCACTGAAACAGGCCCTCCGGCCCACCGAGTCTGTGCCGACCATCAACCAAACATTTATACTAATCCTACACGAATCCCATATTCCAATAACATCCCCACCGGCCCCTATATATTTCCCTACCACCTACCTATACTAGGGGCAATTTATAATGGCCAATTAACCTACCAACCTGCAAGTCTTTGGGATGTGGGAGGAAACCGGAGCACCCGGAGGAAACCCACGCAGACACAGGGAGAACTTGCAAACTCCGCACCGGCAGTACCCAGAATCGAACCCAGGTCGCTGGAGCTGTGAGGCTGCAGTGCTAACCACTGCGCCACTGTGCCGCCCAGTGTGTATCTGTGTTACTGGGTGTCAGTGTATGTCTTTGTTACTGGGGGTCAGTGTGTGTCTGTGTTACTGGGTGTCAGTGTGGTCGTTTGTCTTACTGGGTGTCAGTGTGTGTCTGTGTTACTTGGTGTTAGTGTGAGTCTTTGTTACTTGGTGTCCGTGTGTGTCTGTGTTACTGGGTGTCAGTGCATGTCTTTGATACTGGGTGTAACTGTGTTTCTTTGATACTTGGTGTCCGTGTTTGTCTGTGTTACTGGGTGTCAGTGTCTGTCTTTGTTACTGGGTGTCAGTGTATGTCTTTGTTACATGGTGTCAGTGTGTGTCTGTGTTACTGGGTGTCAGTGCATGTCTTTGTTACTTGGTGTCAGTGTATATCTTTGTTACTTGGTGTAAGTGTGTGTCTTTGTTACATGGTGTAATTGTATGTCTTTGTTACTTGGTGTCAGTGTATGTCTTTGTTACTTGGTGTCAGTGTGTGTCTGTGTTACTGGGTATCAGTGTATGTCTTTGTGACTTGGTATCAGTGTATGTCTTTGTTACTGGGTTTCATTGTGTGTCTGCGTTACTGGGTATCAGTGGATGTCTTTGTGACTTGGTATCAGTGTCTGTCTTTGTTACTGGGTGTCAGTGTGTGTATCTAACTGGGTGTCAGTGTGTGTCTGTGTTACTGGGTATCAGTGTATGTCTTTGTGACTTGGTATCAGAGTATGTCTTTGTTACTGGCTTTCAGTGTGTGTCTTTGTTACTTGGTGTCAGTGTGTGTATCTAACTGGGTGTCAGTGTGTGTCTGTGTTCCTGGGTATCAGTGTATGTCTTTGTTACTTCGTGTCAGTCTATGTGTTTGTGACTTGGTGTCAGTGTATGTCTTTGTTACTTCCTGTCAGTGTATGTCTTTGTTACTTGGTGTAAGTGTGTGTCTGTGTTACTGGGTATCAGTGTGTGTCTTTGTGACTTGGTGTCAGTGTATGTCTTTGTTACTTGATGTAAGTGTGTGTCTTTGTTACATGGTGTAATTGTATGTCTTTGTCACTTGGTGTCAGTGTATGTCTTTGTGACTTTGTATCAGTGTATGTCTTTGTTACTGGGTGTCATTGTGTGTCTGCGTTACTGGGTCTCAGTGTATGTCTTTGTGACTTGGTATCAGTGTCTGTCTTTGTTACTGGGTGTCAGTGTGTGTCTGTGTTCCTGGGTATCAGTGTATGTCTTTGTGACTTGGTGTCAGTGTATGTCTTTGTTACTGGGTGTCAGTGTGTCTCTTTGTGACTTGGTGTCAGTGTATGTCTTTGTTACTTGGTGGAAGTGTGTGTCTGTGATACTGGGTATCAGTGCATGTCTTTGTGACTTGGTGTCAGTGTATGTCTTTGTTACTTGGTGTAAGTGTATGTCTTTGTTACATGGTGTAATTGTATGTCTTTGTTACTTGGTGTCAGTGTATGTCTTTGTTACTTGCAGTCAGTGTGTGTCTGTGTTACTGGATATCAGTGTATGTCTTTGTGACTTGGTATCAGTGTATGTCTTTGTTACTTGGTGTCAGTTTATGTCTTTGTTACTTGGTGTAAGTGTATGACTTTGTTACTTGGTGTCAGTTTATGTCTTTGTTACTTGGTGTCAGTGCATGTGCTTGTGACTTGTTGTCAGTGGATGTCTTTGTGACTTGGTGTTAGTGTATGTCTTTGTTACTTGGTGTCAGTGTGTTTCTGTGTATCAGCGTATGTCAATGTGACTTGGTGTCAGTGTATGTCTTTGTTACTGGGTATCAGTGCATGTCAAAATACTTGGTGTCAGTGTGTTTCTGTGCATCAGTGTATGTCTTTGTTACTGGGTGTCAGTGTGTGTCTGTGACACTAGGTGTCAGTATTTAGTTTAGTTTAGAGATACAGCACTGAAACAGGCTCTACGGCCCACCGAGTCTGTGCCGACCATCAACCAAACATTTATACTAATCCTACACGAATCCCATATTCCAATAACATCCCCACCGGCCCCTATATATTTCCCTACCACCTACCTATACTAGGGGCAATTTATAATGGTCAATTAACCTACCAACCTGCAAGTCTTTGGGATGTGGGAGGAAACCGGAGCACCCGGAGGAAACCCACGCAGACACAGGGAGAACTTGCAAACTCCGCACAGGCAGTACCCAGAATCGAACCCGGGTCGCTGGAGCTGTGAGGCTGCAGTGCTAACCACTGCGCCACTGTGCTGCCCAGTGTGTATCTGTGTTACTGGGTGTCAGTGTGGTCGTTTGTCTTACTGGGTGTCAGTGTGTGTCTGTGTTACTTGGTGTAAGTGTGAGTCTTTGTTACTTGGTGTCCGTGTGTGTCTGTGTTACTGGGTGTCAGTGTATGTCTTTGTTACTTGGTGTAAGTGTATGTCTGTGTTACTTTGTGTAAGTGTATGTCTTTGTGACCTGGTGTCAGTGTATGTGTTTGTGACTTGGTGTCAGTGCATGTCTTTGTTACTGGGTGTCAGTGTATGTCTTTGTTACTTGGTGTAAGTGTGTGTCTGTGTTACATGGTGTCAGTGTATGTCTTTGTTACTTGGTGTCAGTGTATGTCTTTGTTACTTGGTGTCAGTGTGTGTCTGTGTTACTGGGTATCAGTGTATGTCTTTGTGACTTGGTATCAGTGTATGTCTTTGTTACTGGGTGTCATTGTGTGTCTGCGTTACTGGGTATCAGTGTATGTCTTTGTGACTTGGTATCAGTGTATGTCTTTGTTACTGGGTGTCAGTGTGTCTCTTTGTGACTTGGTGTCAGTGTATGTCTCTGTTACTGGGTGTCAGTGTGTCTCTTTGAGACTTGGTGTCAGTGTATGTCTTTGTTACTTGGCGGAAGTGTGTGTCTGTGTTCCTGGGTATCAGTGTATGTCTTTGTGACTTGGTATCAGTGTCTGTCTTTGTTACTGGGTGTCAGTGTGTGTCTGTGTTCCTGGGTATCAGTGTATGTCTTTGTGACTTGGTGTCAGTGTATGTCTTTGTTACTGGGTGTCAGTGTGTCTCTTTGTGACTTGGTGTCAGTGTATGTCTTTGTTACTTGGTGTAAGTGTGTGTCTGTGTTACTGGGTATCAGTGTGTGTCTTTGTGACTTGGTGTCAGTGTATGTCTTTGTTACTTGGTGTAAGTGTGTGTCTTTGTTACATGGTGTAATTGTATGTCTTTGTTACTTGGTGTCAGTGTATGTCTTTGTTACTTGGTGTCAGTGTGTGTCTGTGTTACTGGGTATCAGTGTATGTCTTTGTGACTTGGTATCAGTGTATGTCTTTGTTACTGGGTGTCATTGTGTGTCTGCTTTACTGTGTATCAGTGTATGTCTTTGTGACTTGGTATCAGTGTCTGTCTTTGTTACTGGGTGTCAGTGTGTGTCTGTGTTCCTGGGTATCAGTGTATGTCTTTGTGACTTGGTGTCAGTGTATGTCTTTGTTACTGGGTGTCAGTGTGTCTCTTTGTGACTTGGTGTCAGTGTATGTCTTTGTTACTTGGTGGAAGTGTGTGTCTGTGATACTGGGTATCAGTGTATGTCTTTGTGACTTGGTATCAGTGTATGTCTTTGTTACTGGGTGTCAGTGTGTGTCTGTGTTTCTGGGTATCAGTGCATGTCTTTGTGACTTGGTGTCAGTGTATGTCTTTGTTACTTGGTGTAAGTGTGTGTATCTAACTGGGTGTCAGTGTATGTCTTTGTTACTTGGTGTCAGTGTATGTCTTTGTTACTGGGTGTCATTGTTTGTTTGTGTTACTGGGTGTCAGTGTATGTCTTTGTTACTTGGTGTAAGTGTGTGTCTGTGATACTGGGTATCAGTGTATGTCTTTGTTACTTGGTGTCAGTTTATGTCTTTATTACTTGGTGTAAGTGTATGACTTTGTTACTTGGTGTCAGTTTATTTCTTTGTTACTTGGTGTCAGTGCATGTGCTTGTCACTTGTTGTCAGTGGATGTCTTTGTTACTGGGTGTCAGTGTATGTCTTTGTTACTTGGTGTAAGTGTATGTCTGTGTTACTTGGTGTAAGTGTATGTCTTTGTGACTTGGTGTCAGTGAATGTCTTTGTTACTGGGTATCAGTGCATTTCAAAATACTTGGTGTCAATGTATGTCTTTGTTACTTTGTGTCAGTGTGTGTATCTAACTGGGTGTCAGTGTGTGTCTGTGTTACTGGGTATCAGTGTATGTCTTTGTTACTTCGTGTCAGTGTATGTGTTTGTGACTTGGTGTCAGTGCATGTCTTTGTTACTGGGTGTCAGTGTATGTCTTTGTTACTTGGTGTAAGTGTGTGTCTGTGTTACATGGTGTCAGTGTATGTCTTTGTTACTTGGTGTCAGTGTATGTCTTTGTTACTTGGTGTCAGTGTGTGTCTGTGTTACTGGGTATCAGTGTATGTCTTTGTGACTTGGTATCAGTGTATGTCTTTGTTACTGGGTGTCATTGTGTGTCTGCGTTACTGGGTATCAGTGTATGTCTTTGTGACTTGGTATCAGTGTATGTCTTTGTTACTGGGTGTCAGTGTGTCTCTTTGTGACTTGGTGTCAGTGTATGTCTCTGTTACTGGGTGTCAGTGTGTCTCTTTGAGACTTGGTGTCAGTGTATGTCTTTGTCACTTGGCGGAAGTGTGTGTCAGTGTTCCTGGGTATCAGTGTATGTCTTTGTGACTTGGTATCAGTGTCTGTCTTTGTTACTGGGTGTCAGTGTGTGTCTGTGTTCCTGGGTATCAGTGTATGTCTTTGTGACTTGGTGTCAGTGTATGTCTTTGTTACTGGGTGTCAGTGTGTCTCTTTGTGACTTGGTGTCAGTGTATGTCTTTGTTACTTGGTGTAAGTGTGTGTCTGTGTTACTGGGTATCAGTGTGTGTCTTTGTGACTTGGTGTCAGTGTATGTCTTTGTTACTTGGTGTAAGTGTGTGTCTTTGTTACATGGTGTAATTGTATGTCTTTGTTACTTGGTGTCAGTGTATGTCTTTGTTACTTGGTGTCAGTGTGTGTCTGTGTTACTGGGTATCAGTGTATGTCTTTGTGACTTGGTATCAGTGTATGTCTTTGTTACTGGGTGTCATTGTGTGTCTGCGTTACTGGGTATCAGTGTATGTCTTTGTGACTTGGTATCAGTGTCTGTCTTTGTTACTGGGTGTCAGTGTGTGTCTGTGTTCCTGGGTATCAGTGTATGTCTTTGTGACTTGGTGTCAGTGTATGTCTTTGTTACTGGGTGTCAGTGTGTCTCTTTGTGACTTGGTGTCAGTGTATGTCTTTGTTACTTGGTGGAAGTGTGTGTCTGTGATACTGGGTATCAGTGTATGTCTTTGTGACTTGGTATCAGTGTATGTCTTTGTTACTGGGTGTCAGTGTGTGTCTGTGTTTCTGGGTATCAGTGCATGTCTTTGTGACTTGGTGTCAGTGTATGTCTTTGTTACTTGGTGTAAGTGTGTGTCTGTGATACTGGGTGTCAGTGTATGTCTTTGTTACTTGGTGTAAGTTTTTGTCTGTGATACTGGGTATCAGTGTATGACTTTGTTACTTGGTGTCAGTTTATGACTTTGTTACTTGGTGTCAGTGCATGTGCTTGTGACTTGTTGTCAGTGGATGTCTTTGTTACTGGGTGACAGTGTATGTCTTTGTTACTTGGTGTAAGTGTATGTCTGTGTTACTTGGTGTAAGTGTATGTCTTTGTTACTTGGTGTAAGTGTGTGTCTTTGTTACTTGGTGTAAGTGTATGTCTGTGTGACTTGGTGTCAGTGTATGTCTTTGTTACTGGGTATCAGTGCATGTCAAAATACTTGGTCTCAATGTATGTCTTTGTTACTTGGTGTCAGTGTGTGTATCTAACTGGGTGTCAGTGTGTGTCTGTGTTACTGGGTATCAGTGTATGTCTTTGTTACTTCGTGTCAGTGTATGTGTTTGTGACTTGGTGTCAGTGTATGTCTTTGTTACTGGGTGTCAGTGTATGTCTTTGTTACTTGGTGTAAGTGTGTGTCTGTGTTACTGGGTATCAGTGTGTGTCTTTGTGACTTGGTGTCAGTGTATGTCTTTGTTACTTGGTGTAAGTGTGTGTCTTTGTTACATGGTGTAATTGTATGACTTTGTTACTTGGTGTCAGTGTCTGTCTTTGTTACTGGGTGTCAGTGTGTGTCTGTGTTACTGGGTATCAGTGTATGTCTTTGTTACTTCGTGTCAGTGTATGTGTTTGTGACTTGGTGTCAGTGCATGTCTTTGTTACTGGGTGTCAGTGTATGTCTTTGTTACTTGGTGTAAGTGTGTGTCTGTGTTACATGGTGTCAGTGTATGTCTTTGTTACTTGGTGTCAGTGTATGTCTTTGTTACTTGGTGTCAGTGTGTTTCTGTGTTACTGGGTATCAGTGTATGTCTTTGTGACTTGGTATCAGTGTATGTCTTTGTTACTGGGTGTCATTGTGTGTCTGCGTTACTGGGTATCAGTGTATGTCTTTGTGACTTGGTATCAGTGTATGTCTTTGTTACTGGGTGTCAGTGTGTCTCTTTGTGACTTGGTGTCAGTGTATGTCTCTGTTACTGGGTGTCAGTGTGTCTCTTTGAGACTTGGTGTCAGTGTATGTCTTTGTTACTTGGCGGAAGTGTGTGTCTGTGTTCCTGGGTATCAGTGTATGTCTTTGTGACTTGGTATCAGTGTCTGATATGTTACTGGGTGTCAGTGTGTGTCTGTGTTCCTGGGTATCAGTGTATGTCTTTGTGACTTGGTGTCATTGTATGTCTTTGTTACTGGGTGTCAGTGTGTCTCTTTGTGACTTGGTGTCAGTGTATGTCTTTGTTACTTGGTGTAAGTGTTTGTCTGTGTTACTGGGTATCAGTGTGTGTCTTTGTGACTTGGTGTCAGTGTATGTCTTTGTTACTTGGTGTAAGTGTGTGTCTTTGTTACATGGTGTAATTGTATGTCTTTGTTACTTGGTGTCAGTGTATGTCTTTGTTACTTGGTGTCAGTGTGTGTCTGTGTTACTGGGTATCAGTGTATGTCTTTGTGACTTGGTATCAGTGTATGTCTTTGTTACTGGGTGTCATTGTGTGTCTGCGTTACTGGGTATCAGTGTATGTCTTTGTGACTTGGTACCAGTGTCTGTCTTTGTTACTGGGTGTCAGTGTGTGTCTGTGTTCCTGGGTATCAGTGCATGTCTTTGTGACTTGGTGTCAGTGTATGTCTTTGTTACTGGGTGTCAGTGTGTCTCTTTGTGACTTGGTGTCAGTGTATGTCTTTGTTACTTGGTGGAAGTGTGTGTCTGTGATACTGGGTATCAGTGTATGTCTTTGTGACTTGGTATCAGTGTATGTCTTTGTTACTGGGTGTCAGTGTGTGTCTGTGTTTCTGGGTATCAGTGCATGTCTTTGTGACTTGGTGTCAGTGTATGTCTTTGTTACTTGGTGTAAGTGTGTGTCTGTGATACTGGGTGTCAGTGTATGTCTTTGTTACTTGGTGTAAGTGTGTGTCTGTGATACTGGGTATCAGTGTATGACTTTGTTACTTGGTGTCAGTTTATGACTTTGTTACTTGGTGTCAGTGCATGTGCTTGTGACTTGTTGTCAGTGGATGTCTTTGTTACTGGGTGTCAGTGTATGTCTTTGTTACTTGCTGTAAGTGTATGTCTGTGTTACTTGGTGTAAGTGTATGTCTTTGTTACTTGGTGTAAGTGTGTGTCTTTGTTACTTGGTGTAAGTGTATGTCTGTGTGACTTGGTGTCAGTGTATGTCTTTGTTACTGGGTATCAGTGCATGTCAAAATACTTGGTGTCAATGTATGTCTTTGTTACTTGGTGTCAGTGTGTGTATCTAACTGGGTGTCAGTGTGTGTCTGTGTTACTGGGTATCAGTGTATGTCTTTGTTACTTCGTGTCAGTGTATGTGTTTGTGACTTGGTGTCAGTGTATGTCTTTGTTACTGGGTGTCAGTGTATGTCTTTGTTACTTGGTGTAAGTGTGTGTCTGTGTTACTGGGTATCAGTGTGTGTCTTTGTGACTTGGTGTCAGTGTATGTCTTTGTTACTTGGTGTAAGTGTGTGTCTTTGTTACATGGTGTAATTGTATGTCTTTGTTACTTGGTGTCAGTGTATGTCTTTGTTACTTGGTGTCAGTGTGTGTTTGTGTTACTGGGTATCAGTGTATGTCTTTGTGACTTGGTATCAGTGTATGTCTTTGTTACTGGGTGTCATTGTGTGTCTGCGTTACTGGGTATCAGTGTATGTCTTTGTGACTTGGTATCAGTGTCTGTCTTTGTTACTGGGTGTCAGTGTGTGTCTGTGTTCCTGGGTATCAGTGTATGTCTTTGTGACTGGGTGTCAGTGTATGTCTTTGTTACTGGGTGTCAGTGTGTCTCTTTGTGACTTGGTGTCAGTGTATGTCTTTGTTACTTGGTGGAAGTGTGTGTCTGTGATACTGGGTATCAGTGTATGTCTTTGTGACTTGGTGTCAGTGTATGTCTTTGTTACTTGGTGAAAGTGTGTGTCTTTGTTACATGGTGTAATTGTATTTCTTTGTTACTTGGTGTCAGTGTATGTCTTTGTTACTTGATGTCAGTGTGTGTCTGTGTTACTGGATATCAGTGTATGTCTTTGTGACTTGGTATCAGTGTATGTCTTTGTTACTGGGTGTCAGTGTGTGTCTGTGTTCCTGGGTATCAGTGTATGTCTTTGTTACTTGGTGTAAGTGTGTGTCTGTGTTACTGGGTGTCAGTGTGTGTCTTTGTGACTTGGTGTCAGTGTATGTCTTTGTTACTTGGTGTAAGTGTGTGTCTTTGTTACATGGTGTAATTGTATGTCTTTGTTACTTGGTGTCAGTGTATGTCTTTGTTACTTGGTGTCAGTGTGTGTCTGTGTTACTGGGTATCAGTGTATGTCTTTGTGACTTGGTATCAGTGTATGTCTTTGTTACTTGGTGTCAGTGTGTGCATCTACCAGGGTGTCAGTGTGTGTCTGTGTTACTGGGTATCAGTGTATGACTTTGTTACTTCGTGTCAGTGTATGTGTTTGTGACTTGGTGTCAGTGTATGTCTTTGTTACTGGGTGTCAGTGTATGTCTTTGTTACTTGGTGTAAGTGTGTGTCTGTGTTACTGGGTATCAGTGTGTGTCTTTGTGACTTGGTGTCAGTGTATGTCTTTGTTACTTGGTGTACGTGTGTGTCTTTGTTACATGGTGTAATTGTATGTCTTTGTTACTTGGTGTCAGTGTATGTCTTTGTTACTTGGTGTCAGTGTGTGTCTGTGTTACTGGGTATCAGTGTATGTCTTTGTGACTTGGTATCAGTGTCTGTCTTTGTTACTGGGTGTAAGTGTGTGTCTTTGTTACATGGTGGAATTGTATGTCTTTGTTACTTGGTGTCAGTGTATGTCTTTGTTACTTGGTGTCAGTGTGTGTCTGTGTTACTGGGTATCAGTGTATGTCTTTGTGACTTGGTATCAGTGTCTGTCTTTGTTACTGGGTGTCATTGTGTGTCTGCGTTACTGGGTATCAGTGTATGTCTTTGTGACTGGGTATCAGTGCATGTCAAAATACTTGGTGTCAATGTATGTCTTTGTTACTGGGTGTCAGTGTATGTCTTTGTTACTTGGTGTAAGTTTGTGTCTGTGTTACTGGATATCAGTGTGTGTCTTTGTGACTTGGTGTCAGTGTATGTCTTTGTTACTTGGTGTAAGTGTGTGTCTTTGTTACATGGTGTAATTGTATGTCTTTGTTACTTGGTGTCAGTGTATGTCTTTGTTACTTGGAGTCAGTGTGTTTGTGTTACTGGGTATCAGTGTATGTCTTTGTGACTTGGTATCAGTGTATGTCTTTGTTACTGGGTGTCATTGTGTGTCTGCGTTACTGGGTATCAGTGTATGTCTTTGTGACTTGGTATCAGTGTCTGTCTTTGTTACTGGGTGTCAGTGTGTGTCTGTGTTCCTGGGTATCAGTGTATGTCTTTGTGACTTGGTGTCAGTGTATGTCTTTGTTACTGGGTGTCAGTGTGTCTCTTTGTGACTTGGTGTCAGTGTATGTCTTTGTTACTTGGTGTAAGTGTGTGTCTGTGTTACTGGGTATCAGTGTGTGTCTTTGTGACTTGGTGTCAGTGTATGTCTTTGTTACTTGGTGTAAGTGTGTGTCTTTGTTACATGGTGTAATTGTATGTCTTTGTTACTTGGTGTCAGTGTATGTCTTTGTTACTTGGTGTCAGTGTGTGTCTGTGTTACTGGGTATCAGTGTATGTCTTTGTGACTTGGTATCAGTGTATGTCTTTGTTACTGGGTGTCATTGTGTGTCTGCGTTACTTTGTATCAGTGTATGTCTTTGTGACTTGGTATCAGTGTCTGTCTTTGTTACTGGGTGTCAGTGTGTGTCTGTGTTCCTGGGTATCAGTGTATGTCTTTGTGACTTGGTGTCAGTGTATGTCTTTGTTACTGGGTGTCAGTGTGTCTCTTTGTGACTTGGTGTCAGTGTATGTCTTTGTTACTTGGTGGAAGTGTGTGTCTGTGATACTGGGTATCAGTGTATGTCTTTGTGACTTGGTATCAGTGTATGTCTTTGTTACTGGGTGTCAGTGTGTGTCTGTGTTTCTGGGTATCAGTGCATGTCTTTGTGACTTGGTGTCAGTGTATGTCTTTGTTACTTGGTGTAAGTGTGTGTCTGTGATACTGGGTGTCAGTGTATGTCTTTGTTACTTGGTGTAAGTGTGTGTCTGTGATACTGGGTATCAGTGTATGACTTTGTTACTTGGTGTCAGTTTATGACTTTGTTACTTGGTGTCAGTGCATGTGCTTGTGACTTGTTGTCAGTGGATGTCTTTGTTACTGGGTGTCAGTGTATGTCTTTGTTACTTGGTGTAAGTGTATGTCTGTGTTACTTGGTGTAAGTGTATGTCTTTGTTACTTGGTGTAAGTGTGTGTCTTTGTTACTTGGTGTAAGTGTATGTCTGTGTGACTTGGTGTCAGTGTATGTCTTTGTTACTGGGTATCAGTGCATGTCAAAATACTTGGTGTCAATGTATGTCTTTGTTACTTGGTGTCAGTGTGTGTATCTAACTGGGTGTCAGTGTGTGTCTGTGTTACTGGGTATCAGTGTATGTCTTTGTTACTTCGTGTCAGTGTATGTGTTTGTGACTTGGTGTCAGTGTATGTCTTTGTTACTGGGTGTCAGTGTATGTCTTTGTTCCTTGGTGTAAGTGTGTGTCTGTGTTACTGGGTATCAGTGTGTGTCTTTGTGACTTGGTGTCAGTGTATGTCTTTGTTACTTGGTGTAAGTGTGTGTCTTTGTTACATGGTGTAATTGTATGTCTTTGTTACTTGGTGTCAGTGTATGTCTTTGTTACTTGGTGTCAGTGTGTGTTTGTGTTACTGGGTATCAGTGTATGTCTTTGTGACTTGGTATCAGTGTATGTCTTTGTTACTGGGTGTCATTGTGTGTCTGCGTTACTGGGTATCAGTGTATGTCTTTGTGACTTGGTATCAGTGTCTGTCTTTGTTACTGGGTGTCAGTGTGTGTCTGTGTTCCTGGGTATCAGTGTATGTCTTTGTGACTGGGTGTCAGTGTATGTCTTTGTTACTGGGTGTCAGTGTGTCTCTTTGTGACTTGGTGTCAGTGTATGTCTTTGTTACTTGGTGGAAGTGTGTGTCTGTGATACTGGGTATCAGTGTATGTCTTTGTGACTTGGTGTCAGTGTATGTCTTTGTTACTTGGTGTAAGTGTGTGTCTTTGTTACATGGTGTAATTGTATGTCTTTGTTACTTGGTGTCAGTGTATGTCTTTGTTACTTGGTGTCAGTGTGTGTCTGTGTTACTGGATATCAGTGTATGTCTTTGTGACTTGGTATCAGTGTATGTCTTTGTTACTGGGTGTCAGTGTGTGTCTGTGTTCCTGGGTATCAGTGTATGTCTTTGTTACTTGGTGTAAGTGTGTGTCTGTGTTACTGGGTATCAGTGTGTGTCTTTGTGACTTGGTGTCAGTGTATGTCTTTGTTACTTGGTGTAAGTGTGTGTCTTTGTTACATGGTGTAATTGTATGTCTTTGTTACTTGGTGTCAGTGTATGTCTTTGTTACTTGGTGTCAGTGTGTGTCTGTGTTACTGGGTATCAGTGTATGTCTTTGTGACTTGGTATCAGTGTATGTCTTTGTTACTTGGTGTCAGTGTGTGCATCTACCAGGGTGTCAGTGTGTGTCTGTGTTACTGGGTATCAGTGTATGACTTTGTTACTTCGTGTCAGTGTATGTGTTTGTGACTTGGTGTCAGTGTATGTCTTTGTTACTGGGTGTCAGTGTATGTCTTTGTTACTGGGTGTAAGTGTGTGTCTGTGTTACTGGGTATCAGTGTGTGTCTTTGTGACTTGGTGTCAGTGTATGTCTTTGTTACTTGGTGTACGTGTGTGTCTTTGTTACATGGTGTAATTGTATGTCTTTGTTACTTGGTGTCAGTGTATGTCTTTGTTACTTGGTGTCAGTGTGTGTCTGTGTTACTGGGTATCAGTGTATGTCTTTGTGACTTGGTATCAGTGTCTGTCTTTGTTACTGGGTGTCATTGTGTGTCTGCGTTACTGGGTATCAGTGTATGTCTTTGTGACTGGGTATCAGTGCATGTCAAAATACTTGGTGTCAATGTATGTCTTTGTTACTTGGTGTCAGTGTGTGTATCTAACTGGGTGTCAGTGTGTGTCTGTGTTACTGGGTATCAGTGTATGTCTTTGTTACTTCGTGTCAGTGTATGTGTTTGTGACTTGGTGTCAGTGTATGTCTTTGTTACTGGGTTTCAGTGTATGTCTTTGTTACTTGGTGTAAGTGTGTGTCTGTGTTACTGGATATCAGTGTGTGTCTTTGTGACTTGGTGTCAGTGTATGTCTTTGTTACTTGGTGTAAGTGTGTGTCTGTGATACTGGGTGTCAGTGTATGTCTTTGTTACTTGGTGTAAGTGTGTGTCTGTGATACTGGGTATCAGTGTATGACTTTGTTACTTGGTGTCAGTTTATGACTTTGTTACTTGGTGTCAGTGCATGTGCTTGTGACTTGTTGTCAGTGGATGTCTTTGTTACTGGGTGTCAGTGTATGTCTTTGTTACTTGGTGTAAGTGTATGTCTGTGTTACTTGGTGTAATTGTATGTCTTTGTTACTTGGTGTAAGTGTGTGTCTTTGTTACTTGGTGTAAGTGTATGTCTGTGTGACTTGGTGTCAGTGTATGTCTTTGTTACTGGGTATCAGTGCATGTCAAAATAGTTGGTGTCAATGTATGTCTTTGTTACTTGGTGTCAGTGTGTGTATCTAACTGGGTGTCAGTGTGTGTCTGTGTTACTGGGTATCAGTGTATGTCTTTGTTACTTCGTGTCAGTGTATGTGTTTGTGACTTGGTGTCAGTGTATGTCTTTGTTACTGGGTGTCAGTGTATGTCTTTGTTCCTTGGTGTAAGTGTGTGTCTGTGTTACTGGGTATCAGTGTGTGTCTTTGTGACTTGGTGTCAGTGTATGTCTTTGTTACTTGGTGTAAGTGTGTGTCTTTGTTACATGGTGTAATTGTATGTCTTTGTTACTTGGTGTCAGTGTATGTCTTTGTTACTTGGTGTCAGTGTGTGTTTGTGTTACTGGGTATCAGTGTATGTCTTTGTGACTTGGTATTAGTGTATGTCTTTGTTACTGGGTGTCATTGTGTGTCTGCGTTACTGGGTATCAGTGTATGTCTTTGTGACTTGGTATCAGTGTCTGTCTTTGTTACTGGGTGTCAGTGTGTGTCTGTGTTCCTGGGTATCAGTGTATGTCTTTGTGACTGGGTGTCAGTGTATGTCTTTGTTACTGGGTGTCAGTGTGTCTCTTTGTGACTTGGTGTCAGTGTATGTCTTTGTTACTTGGTGGAAGTGTGTGTCTGTGATACTGGGTATCAGTGTATGTCTTTGTGACTTGGTGTCAGTGTATGTCTTTGTTACTTGGTGTAAGTGTGTGTCTTTGTTACATGGTGTAATTGTATGTCTTTGTTACTTGGTGTCAGTGTATGTCTTTGTTACTTGGTGTCAGTGTGTGTCTGTGTTACTGGATATCAGTGTATGTCTTTGTGACTTGGTATCAGTGTATGTCTTTGTTACTGGGTGTCAGTGTGTGTCTGTGTTCCTGGGTATCAGTGTATGTCTTTGTTACTTGGTGTAAGTGTGTGTCTGTGTTACTGGGTATCAGTGTGTGTCTTTGTGACTTGGTGTCAGTGTATGTCTTTGTTACTTGGTGTAAGTGTGTGTCTTTGTTACATGGTGTAATTGTATGTCTTTGTTACTTGGTGTCAGTGTATGTCTTTGTTACTTGGTGTCAGTGTGTGTCTGTGTTACTGGGTATCAGTGTATGTCTTTGTGACTTGGTATCAGTGTATGTCTTTGTTACTTGGTGTCAGTGTGTGCATCTACCAGGGTGTCAGTGTGTGTCTGTGTTACTGGGTATCAGTGTATGACTTTGTTACTTCGTGTCAGTGTATGTGTTTGTGACTTGGTGTCAGTGTATGTCTTTGTTACTGGGTGTCAGTGTATGTCTTTGTTACTGGGTGTAAGTGTGTGTCTGTGTTACTGGGTATCAGTGTGTGTCTTTGTGACTTGGTGTCAGTGTATGTCTTTGTTACTTGGTGTACGTGTGTGTCTTTGTTACATGGTGTAATTGTATGTCTTTGTTACTTGGTGTCAGTGTATGTCTTTGTTACTTGGTGTCAGTGTGTGTCTGTGTTACTGGGTATCAGTGTATGTCTTTGTGACTTGGTATCAGTGTCTGTCTTTGTTACTGGGTGTAAGTGTGTGTCTTTGTTACATGGTGGAATTGTATGTCTTTGTTACTTGGTGTCAGTGTACGTCTTTGTTATTTGGTGTCAGTGTGTGTCTGTGTTACTGGGTATCAGTGTATGTCTTTGTGACTTGGTATCAGTGTCTGTCTTTGTTACTGGGTGTCATTGTGTGTCTGCGTTACTGGGTATCAGTGTATGTCTTTGTGACTGGGTATCAGTGCATGTCAAAATACTTGGTGTCAATGTATGTCTTTGTTACTTGGTGTCAGTGTGTGTATCTAACTGGGTGTCAGTGTGTGTCTGTGTTACTGGGTATCAGTGTATGTCTTTGTTACTTCGTGTCAGTGTATGTGTTTGTGACTTGGTGTCAGTGTATGTCTTTGTTACTGGGTTTCAGTGTATGTCTTTGTTACTTGGTGTAAGTGTGTGTCTGTGTTACTGGATATCAGTGTGTGTCTTTGTGACTTGGTGTCAGTGTATGTCTTTGTTACTTGGTGTAAGTGTGTGTCTTTGTTACATGGTGTAATTGTATGTCTTTGTTACTTGGTGTCAGTGTATGTCTTTGTTACTTGGTGTCAGTGTGTGTTTGTGTTACTGGGTATCAGTGTATGTCTTTGTGACTTGGTATCAGTGTATGTCTTTGTTACTGGGTGTCATTGTGTGTCTGCGTTACTGGGTATCAGTGTATGTCTTTGTGACTTGGTATCAGTGTCTGTCTTTGTTACTGGGTGTCAGTGTGTGTCTGTGTTCCTGGGTATCAGTGTATGTCTTTGTGACTGGGTGTCAGTGTATGTCTTTGTTACTGGGTGTCAGTGTGTCTCTTTGTGACTTGGTGTCAGTGTATGTCTTTGTTACTTGGTGGAAGTGTGTGTCTGTGATACTGGGTATCAGTGTATGTCTTTGTGACTTGGTGTCAGTGTATGTCTTTGTTACTTGGTGTAAGTGTGTGTCTTTGTTACATGGTGTAATTGTATGTCTTTGTTACTTGGTGTCAGTGTATGTCTTTGTTACTTGGTGTCAGTGTGTGTCTGCGTTACTGGATATCAGTGTATGTCTTTGTGACTTGGTATCTGTGTATGTCTTTGTTACTGGGTGTCAGTGTGTGTCTGTGTTCCTGGGTATCAGTGTATGTCTTTGTTACTTGGTGTAAGTGTGTGTCTGTGTTACTGGGTATCAGTGTGTGTCTTTGTGACTTGGTGTCAGTGTATGTCTTTGTTACTTGGTGTAAGTGTGTGTCTTTGTTACATGGTGTAATTGTATGTCTTTGTTACTTGGTGTCTGTGTATGTCTTTGTTACTTGGTGTCAGTGTGTGTCTGTGTTACTGGGTATCAGTGTATGTCTTTGTGACTTGGTATCAGTGTATGTCTTTGTTACTTGGTGTCAGTGTGTGCATCTACCAGGGTGTCAGTGTGTGTCTGTGTTACTGGGTATCAGTGTATGACTTTGTTACTTCGTGTCAGTGTATGTGTTTGTGACTTGGTGTCAGTGTATGTCATTGTTACTGGGTGTCAGTGTATGTCTTTGTTACTTGGTGTAAGTGTGTGTCTGTGTTACTGGGTATCAGTGTGTGTCTTTGTGACTTGGTGTCAGTGTATGTCTTTGTTACTTGGTGTACGTGTGTGTCTTTGTTACATGGTGTAATTGTATGTCTTTGTTACTTGGTGTCAGTGTATGTCTTTGTTACTTGGTGTCAGTGTGTGTCTGTGTTACTGGGTATCAGTGTATGTCTTTGTGACTTGGTATCAGTGTCTGTCTTTGTTACTGGGTGTAAGTGTGTGTCTTTGTTACATGGTGGAATTGTATGTCTTTGTTACTTGTTGTCAGTGTATGTCTTTGTTACTTGGTGTCAGTGTGTGTCTGTGTTACTGGGTATCAGTTTATGTCTTTGTGACTTGGTATCAGTGTCTGTCTTTGTTACTGGGTGTCATTGTGTGTCTGCGTTACTGGGTATCAGTGTATGTCTTTGTGACTTGGTATCAGTGTCTGTCTTTGTTACTGGGTGTCAGTGTGTGTCTGTGTTCCTGGGTATCAGTGTATGTCTTTGTGACTTGGTGTCAGTGTATGTCTTTGTTACTGGGTGTCAGTGTGTCTCTTTGTGACTTGGTGTCAGTGTATGTCTTTGTTACTTGATGGAAGTGTGTGTCTGTGATACAGGGTATCAGTGTCTGTCTGTGTTCCTGGGTATCAGTGTATGTCTTTGTTACTTGGTGTCAGTTTATGTCTTTGTTACTTGGTGTCAGTGCATATGCTTGTGACTTGTTGTCAGTGGATGTCTTTGTTACTGGGTGTCAGGTATGTCTTTGATACTTGGTGTCAGTGTATGTCTTTGTGACTTGGTGTCAGTGTATGTCTTTGTTACTGGGTATCAGTGCATGTCAAAATACTTGGTGTTAGTGTATGACTTTGTTACTTGGTGTCAGTTTATGTCTTTGTTACTTGGTGTCAGTGCATGTGCTTGTGACTTGTTGTCAGTGGATGTCTTTGTTACTGGGTATCAGTGCATGTCAAAATACTTGGTGTTAGTGTATGTCTTTGTTACTTGGTGTCAGTGTTTTTCTGTGTATCAGTGTATGTCTTTGTTACTTGGTGTCAGGGTGTGTCTGTGTTACTGGATATCAGTGTATGTCTTTGTGACTTGGTATCAGTGTATGTCTTTGTTACTTGGTGTCAGTTTATGTCTTTGTTACTTGGTGTAAGTGTATGACTTTGTTACTTGGTGTCAGTTTATGTCTTTGTTACTTGGTGTCAGTGCATGTGCTTGTGACTTGTTGTCAGTGGATGTCTTTGTTACTGGGTATCAGTGCATGTCAAAATACTTGGTGTTAGTGTATGTCTTTGTTACTTGGTGTCATTGTGTTTCTGTGTCTCAGTGTATGTCTTTGTGACTTGGTGTCAGTGTATGTCTTTGTTACTGGGTATCAGTGCATGTCAAAATACTTGGTGTCAGTGTGTTTCTGTGCATCAGTGTATGTCTTTGTTACTGGGTGTCAGTGTGTGTCTGTGACACTAGGTGTCAGTATTTAGTTTAGTTTAGAGATACAGCACTGAATCAGGCCCTCTGGCCCACCGAGTCTGTGCCGACCATCAACCAAACATTTATACTAATCCTCCACGAATCCCATATTCCAATAACATCCCCACCGGCCCCTATATATTTCCCTACCACCTACCTATACTAGGGGCAATTTATAATGGCCAATTAACCTACCAACCTGCAAGTCTTTGGGATGTGGGAGGAAACCGGAGCACCCGGAGGAAACCCACGCAGACACAGGGAGAACTTGCAAACTCCGCACAGGCAGTACCCAGAATCGAACCCGGGTCGCTGGAGCTGTGAGGCTGCAGTGCTAACCACTGCGCCACTGTGCTGCCCAGTGTGTATCTGTGTTACTGGGTGTCAGTGTGGTCGTTTGTCTTACTGGGTGTCAGTGTGTGTCTGTGTTACTTGGTGTAAGTGTGAGTCTTTGATACTTGGTGTCCGTGTGTGTCTGTGTTACTGGGTGTTAGTGTATGTCTTTGTTACTTGGTGTAAGTGTATGTCTGTGTTACTGGCTGTCAGTGCATGTCTTTGTTACTTGGTGTAAGTGTATGTCTGTGTTACTTTGTGTAAGTGTATGTCTTTGTGACCTGGTGTCAGTGTATGTCTTTGTTACTGGGTATCAGTGCACGTCAAAATACTTGGTGTCAATGTATGTTTTTGTTACTTGGTGTCATTGTGTGTATCTAACTGGGTGTCAGTGTATGTCTTTGTTACTTTGTGTCAGTGTATGTCTTTGTTACTGGGTGTCATTGTTTGTTTGTGTTACTGGGTGTCAGTGTATGTCTTTGTTACTTGGTGTAAGTGTGTGTCTGTGATACTGGGTATCAGTGTATGTCTTTGTTACTTGGTGTCAGTTTATGTCTTTGTTACTTGGTGTAAGTGTATGACTTTGTTACTTGGTGTCAGTTTATTTCTTTGTTACTTGGTGTCAGTGCATGTGCTTGTGACTTGTTGTCAGTGGATGTCTTTGTTACTGGGTGTCAGTGTATGTCTTTGTTACTTGGTGTAAGTGTATGTCTGTGTTACTTGGTGTAAGTGTATGCCTTTGTGACTTGGTGTCAGTGAATGTCTTTGTTACTGGGTATCAGTGCATTTCAAAATACTTGGTGTCAATGTATGTCTTTGTTACTTTGTGTCAGTGTGTGTATCTAACTGGGTGTCAGTGTGTGTCTGTGTTACTGGGTATCAGTGTATGTCTGTGTTACTTCGTGCCAGTGTATGTGTTTGTGACTTGGTGTCAGTGCATGTCTTTGTTACTGGGTGTCAGTGTATGTCTTTGTTACTTGGTGTAAGTGTGTGTCTGTGTTACATGGTGTCAGTTTATGTCTTTGTTACTTGGTGTCAGTGTATGTCTTTGTTACTTGGTGTCAGTGTGTGTCTGTGTTACTGGGTATCAGTGTATGTCTTTGTGACTTGGTATCAGTGTATGTCTTTGTTACTGGGTGTCATTGTGTGTCTGCGTTACTGGGTATCAGTGTATGTCTTTGTGACTTGGTATCAGTGTCTGTCTTTGTTACTGGGTGTCAGTGTGTGTCTGTGTTCCTGGTTATCAGTGTATGTCTTTGTGACTTGGTGTCAGTGTATGTCTTTGTTACTGGGTGTCAGTGTGTCTCTATGTGACTTGGTATCAGTGTATGTCTTTGTGACTTGGTATCAGTGTATGTCATTGTTACTGGGTGTCAGTGTGTGTCTGTGTTCCTGGGTATCAGTGCATGTCTTTGTGACTTGGTGTCAGTGTATGTCTTTGTTACTTTGTGTAAGTGTGTGTCTGTGATACTGGGTGTCAGTGTATGTCTTTGTTACTTGTTGTAAGTGTGTGTCTGTGATACTGGGTATCAGTGTATGACTTTGTTACTTGGTGTCAGTTTATGACTGTGTTACTTGGTGTCAGTGCATGTGCTTGTGACTTGTTGTCAGTGGATGTCTTTGTTACTGGGTGTCAGTGTATGTCTTTGTTACTTGGTGTAAGTGTATGTCTGTGTTACTTGGTGTAAGTGTATGTCTTTGTGACTTGGTGTCAGTGTATGTCTTTGTTACTGGGTATCAGTGCATGTCAAAATACTTGGTGTCAATGTATGTCTTTGTTACTTGGTGTCAGTGTGTGTATCTAACTGAGGGTCAGTGTGTGTCTGTGTTACTGGGTATCAGTGTATGTCTTTGTTACTTCGTGTCAGTGTATGTGTTTGTGACTTGGTGTCAGTGTATGTCTTTGTTACTGGGTGTCAGTGTATGTCTTTGTTACTTGGTGTAAGTGTGTGTCTGTGTTACTGGGTATCAGTGTGTGTCTTCGTGACTTGGTGTCAGTGTATGTCTTTGTTACTTGGTGTAAGTGTGTGTCTTTGTTACATGGTGTAATTGTATGTCTTTGTTACTTGGTGTCAGTGTATGTCTTTGTTACTTGGTGTCAGTGTGTGTTTGTGTTACTGGGTATCAGTGTATGTCTTTGGGACTTGGTATCAGTGTATGTCTTTGTTACTGGGTGTCATTGTGTGTCTGCGTTACTGGGTATCAGTGTATGTCTTTGTGACTTGGTATCAGTGTCTGTCTTTGTTACTGGGTGTCAGTGTGTCTCTTTGTGACTTGGTGTCAGTGTATGTCTTTGTTACTTGGTGGAAGTGTGTGTCTGTGATACTGGGTATCAGTGTATGTCTTTGTGACTTGGTGTCAGTGTATGTCTTTGTTACTTGGTGTAAGTGTGTGTCTTTGTTACATGGTGTAATTGTATGTCTTTGTTACTTGGTGTCAGTGTATGGCTTTGTTACTTGGTGTCAGTGTGTGTCTGTGTTACTGGATATCAGTGTATGTCTTTGTGACTTGGTATCAGTGTATGTCTTTGTTACTGGGTGTCAGTGTGTGTCTGTGTTCCAGGGTATCAGTGTATGTCTTTGTTACTTGGTGTAAGTGTGTGTCTGTGTTACTGGGTATCAGTGTGTGTCTTTGTGACTTGGTGTCAGTGTATGTCTTTGTTACTTGGTGTAAGTGTGTGTCTTTGTTACATGGTGTAATTGTATGTCTTTGTTACTTGGTGTCAGTGTATGTCTTTGTTACTTGGTTTCAGTGTGTGTCTGTGTTACTGGGTATCAGTGTATGTCTTTGTGACTTCGTGTCAGTGTATGTGTTTGTGACTTGGTGTCAGTGTATGTCTTTGTTACTGGGTGTCAGTGTATGTCTTTGTTACTTGGTGTAAGTGTGTGTCTGTGTTACTGGGTATCAGTGTGTGTCTTTGTGACTTGGTGTCAGTGTATGTCTTTGTTACTGGGTGTAAGTGTGTGTCTTTGTTACATGGTGGAATTGTATGTCTTTGTTACTTGGTGTCAGTGTATGTCTTTGTTACTTGGTGTCAGTGTGTGTCTGTGTTACTGGGTATCAGTGTATGTCTTTGTGACTTGGTATCAGTGTCTGTCTTTGTTACTGGGTGTCATTGTGTGTCTGCGTTACTGGGTATCAGTGTATGTCTTTGTGACTTTGTATCAGTTTCTGTCTTTGTTACTGGGTGTCAGTGTGTGTCTGTGTTCCTGGGTATCAGTGTATGTCTTTGTGACTTGGTGTCAGTGTATGTCTTTGTTACTGGGAGTCAGTGTGTCTCTTTGTGACTTGGTGTCAGTGTATGTCTTTGTTACTTGGTGGAAGTGTGTGTCTGTGATACAGGGTATCAGTGTATGTCTTTGTGACTTGGTATCAGTGTATGTCTTTGTTACTGGTGTCAGTGTGTGTCTGTGTTCCTGGGTATCAGTGTATGTCTTTGTTACTTGGTGTCAGTTTATGTCTTTGTTACTTGGTGTCAGTGCATATGCTTGTGACTTGTTGTCAGTGGATGTCTTTGTTACTGGGTGTCAGTGTATGTCTTTGTTACTTGGTGTCAGTGTATGTCTTTGTGACTTGGTGTCAGTGTATGTCTTTGTTACTGGGTATCAGTGCATGTCAAAATACTTGGTGTTAGTGTATGTCTTTGTTACTTGGTGTCAGTGTTTTTCTGTGTATCAGTGTATGTCTTTGTTACTTGGTGTCAGGGTGTGTCTGTGTTACTGGATATCAGTGTATGTCTTTGTGACTTGGTATCAGTGTATGTCTTTGTTACTTGGTGTCAGTTTATGTCTTTGTTACTTGGTGTAAGTGTATGACTTTGTTACTCGGTGTCAGTTTATGTCTTTGTTACTTGGTGTCAGTGCATGTGCTTGTGACTTGTTGTCAGTGGATGTCTTTGTTACTGGGTATCAGTGCATGTCAAAATACTTGTTGTTAGTGTATGTCTTTGTTACTTGGTGTCATTGTGTTTCTGTGTCTCAGTGTATGTCTTTGTGACTTGGTGTCAGTGTATGTCTTTGTTACTGGGTATCAGTGCATGTCAAAATACTTGGTGTCAGTGTGTTTCTGTGCATCAGTGTATGTCTTTGTTACTGGATGTCAGTGTGTGTCTGTGACACTAGGTGTCAGTATTTAGTTTAGTTTAGAGATACAGCACTGAATCAGGCCCTCCGGCCCACCGAGTCTGTGCCGACCATCAACCAAACATTTATACTAATCCTACACGAATCCCATATTCCAATAACATCCCCACCGGCCCCTATTTATTTTGCTACCACCTACCTATACTAGGGGCAATTTATAATGGCCAATTAACCTACCAGCCTGCATGTCTTTGGGATGTGGGAGGAAACCGGAGCACCCGGAGGAAACCAACGCAGACACAGGGAGGACTTGCAAACTCCGCACAGGCAGTACCCAGAATCGAACCCGGGTCGCTGGAGCTGTGAGGCTGCAGTGCTAACCACTGCGCCACTGTGCTGCCCAGTGTGTATCTGTGTTACTGGGTGTCAGTGTGGTCGTTTGTCTTACTGGGTGTCAGTGTGTGTCTGTGTTACTTGGTGTAAGTGTGAGTCTTTGTTACTTGGTGTCCGTGTGTGTCTGTGTTACTGGGTGTCAGTGTATGTCTTTGTTACTTGGTGTAAGTGTATGTCTGTGTTACTTTGTGTAAGTGCATGTCTTTGTGACCTGGTGTCAGTGTATGTCTTTGTTACTGGGTATCAGTGCACGTCAAAATACTTGGTGTCAATGTATGTCTTTGTTACTTGGTGTCAGTGTGTGTATCTAACAGGGTGTCAGTGTATGTCTTAGTTGCTTATTGTCAGTGTATGTCTTTGTTCCTGGATGTCATTGTTTGTTTGTGTTACTGGGTGTCAGTGTATGTCTTTGTTACTTGGTGTAAGTGTGTGTCTGTGATACTGGGTATCAGTGTATGTCTTTGTTCTTTGGTGTCAGTTTATGTCTTTGTTACTTGGTGTAAGTGTATGACTTTGTTACTTGGTGTCAGTTTATTTCTTTGTTACTTGGTGTCAGTGCATGTGCTTGTGACTTTTTGTCAGTGGATGTCTTTGTTACTGTGTGTCAGTGTATGTCTTTGTTACTTGGTGTAAGTGTATGTCTGTGTTACTTGGTGTAAGTGTATGTCTTTGTGACTTGGTGTCAGTGAATGTCTTTGTTACTGGGTATCAGTGCATTTCAAAATACTTGGTGTCAATGTATGTCTTTGTTACTTTGTGTCAGTGTGTGTATCTAACTGGGTGTCAGTGTGTGTCTGTGTTACTGGGTATCAGTGTATGTCTTTGTTACTTCGTGTCAGTGTATGTGTTTGTGACTTGGTGTCAGTGCATGTCTTTGTTACTGGGTGTCAGTGTATGTCGTTGTTACTTGGTGTAAGTGTGTGTCTGTGTTACATGGTGTCAGTGTATGTCTTTGTTACTTAGTGTCAGTGTATGTCTTTGTTACTTGGTGTCAGTGTGTGTCTGTGTTACTGGGTATCAGTGTATGTCTTTGTGACTTGGTATCAGTGTATGTCTTTGTTACTGGGTGTCATTGTGTGTCTGCGTTACTGGGTATCAGTGTATGTCTTTGTGACTTGGTATCAGTGTATGTCTTTGTTACTGGGTGTCAGTGTGTCTCTTTGTGACTTGGTGTCAGTGTATGTCTCTGTTACTGGGTGTCAGTGTGTCTCTTTGAGACTTGGTGTCAGTGTATGTCTTTGTTACTTGGTGGAAGTGTGTGTCTGTGTTCCTGGGTATCAGTGTATGTCTTTGTGACTTGGTATCAGTGTCTGTCTTTGTTACTGGGTGTCAGTGTGTGTCTGTGTTCCTGGGTATCAGTGTATGTCTTTGTGAATTGGTGTCAGTGTATGTCTTTGTTACTGGGTGTCAGTGTGTCTCTTTGTGACTTGGTGTCAGTGTATGTCTTTGTTACTTGGTGTAAGTGTGTGTCTGTGTTACTGGGTATCAGTGTGTGTCTTTGTGACTTGGTGTCAGTGTATGTCTTTGTTACTTGGTGTAAGTGTGTGTCTTTGTTACATGGTGTAATTGTATGTCTTTGTTACTTGGTGTCAGTGTGAGTCTTTGTTACTTGGTGTCCGTGTGTGTCTGTGTTACTGGGTGTCAGTGTATGTCTTTGTTACTTGGTGTAAGTGTATGTCTGTGTTACTTTGTGTAAGTGTATGTCTTTGTGACCTGGTGTCAGTGTATGTCTTTGTTACTGGGTATCAGTGCACGTCAAAATACTTGGTGTCAATGTATGTCTTTGTTACTTGGTGTCAGTGTGTGTATCTAACTGGGTGTCAGTGTATGTCTTTGTTGCTTGGTGTCAGTGTATGTCTTTGTTACTGGGTGTCATTGTTTGTTTGTGTTACTGGGTGTCAGTGTATGTCTTTGTTACTTGGTGTAAGTGTGTGTCTGTGATACTGGGTATCAGTGTATGTCTTTGTTACTTGGTGTCAGTTTATGTCTTTGTTACTTGGTGTAAGTGTATGACTTTGTTACTTGGTGTCAGTTTATTTCTTTGTTACTTGGTGTCAGTGCATGTGCTTGTGACTATTTGTCAGTGGATGTCTTTGTTACTGGGTGTCAGTGTATGTCTTTGTTACTTGGTGTAAGTGTATGTCTGTGTTACTTGGTGTAAGTGTATGTCTTTGTGACTTGGTGTCAGTGAATGTCTTTGTTACTGGGTATCAGTGCATTTCAAAATACTTGGTGTCAATGTATGTCTTTGTTACTTTGTGTCAGTCTGTGTATCTAACTGGGTGTCAGTGTGTGTCTGTGTTACTGGGTATCAGTGTATGTCTTTGTTACTTCGTGTCAGTGTATGTGTTTGTGACTTGGTGTCAGTGCATGTCTTTGTTACTGGGTGTCAGTGTATGTCTTTGTTACTTGGTGTAAGTGTGTGTCTGTGTTACATGGTGTCAGTGTATGTCTTTGTCTCTTGGTGTCAGTGTATGTCTTTGTTACTTGGTGTCAGTGTGTGTCTGTGTTACTGGGTATCAGTGTATGTCTTTGTGACTTGGTATCAGTGTATGTCTTTGTTACTGGGTGTCATAGTGTGTCTGCGTTACTGGGTATCAGTGTATGTCTTTGTGACTTGGTATCAGTGTATGTCTTTGTTACTGGGTGTCAGTGTGTCTCTTTGTGACTTGGTGTCAGTGTATGTCTCTGTTACTGGGTGTCAGTGTGTCTCTTTGAGACTTGGTGTCAGTGTATGTCTTTGTTACTTGGTGGAAGTGTGTGTCTGTGTTCCTGGGTATCAGTGTATGTCTTTGTGTCTTGGTATCAGTGTCTGTCTTTGTTACTGGGTGTCAGTGTGTCTCTTTGTGACTTGGTGTCAGTGTATGTCTTTGTTACTTGGTGTAAGTGTGTGTCTGTGTTACTGGGTATCAGTGTTTGTCTTTGTGACTTGGTGTCAGTGTATGTCTTTGTTACTTGGTGTAAGTGTGTGTCTTTGTTACATGGTGTAATTGTATGTCTTTGTTACTTGGTGTCAGTGTATGTCTTTGTTACTTGGTGTCAGTGTGTGTCTGTGTTACTGGGTATCAGTGTATGTCTTTGTTACTGGGTGTCATTGTGTGTCTGCGTTACTGGGTATCAGTGTATGTCTTTGTGACTTGGTATCAGTGTCTGTCTTTGTTACTGGGTGTCAGTGTGTGTCTGTGTTCCTGGGTATCAGTGTATGTCTTTGTGACTTGGTGTCAGTGTATGTCTTTGTTACTGGGTGTCAGTGTGTCTCTTTGTGACTTGGTGTCAGTGTATGTCTTTGTTATTTGGTGGAAGTGTGTGTCTGTGATACTGGGTATCAGTGTATGTCTTTGTGACTTGGTATCAGTGTATGTCTTTGTTACTGGGTGTCAGTGTGTGTCTGTGTTCCTGGGTATCAGTGCATGTCTTTGTGACTTGGTGTCAGTGTATGTCTTTGTTACTTGGTGTAAGTGTGTGTCTGTGATACTGGGTGTCAGTGTATGTCTTTGTTACTTGGTGTAAGTGTGTGTCTGTGATACTGGGTATCAGTGTATGACTTTGTTACTTGGTGTCAGTTTATGACTTTGTTACTTGGTGTCAGTGCATGTGCTTGTGACTTGTTGTCAGTGGATGTCTTTGTTACTGGGTGTCAGTGTATGTCTTTGTTACTTGGTGTAAGTGTATGTCAGTGTTACTTGGTGTAAGTGTATGTCTTTTTGACTTGGTGTCAGTGTATGTCTTTGTTACTGGGTATCAGTGTGTGTCTTTGTCACTTGGTGTCAGTGTATGTCTTTGTTACTTGGTGTAAGTGTGTGTCTTTGTTACATGGTGTAATTGTATGTCTTTGTTACTTGGTGTCAGTGTATGTCTTTGTTACTTGGTGTCAGTGTGTGTCTGTGTTACTGGGTATCAGTGTATGTCTTTGTGACTTGGTATCAGTGTATGTCTTTGTTACTGGGTGTCATTGTGTGTCTGCGTTACTGGGTATCAGTGTATGTCTTTGTGACTTGGTGTCAGTGTATGTCTTTGTTACTGGGTGTCAGTGTGTCTCTTTGTGACTTGGTGTCAGTGTATGTCTTTGTTACTTGGTGGAAGTGTGTGTCTGTGATACAGGGTATCAGTGTATGTCTTTGTGACTTGGTATCAGTGTACGTCTTTGTTACTGGTGTCAGTGTGTGTCTGTGTTCCTGGGTATCAGTGTATGTCTTTGTTACTTGGTGTCAGTTTATGTCTTTGTTACTTGGTGTCAGTGCATATGCTTGTGACTTGTTGTCAGTGAATGTCTTTGTTACTGGGTGTCAGTGTATGTCTTTGTTACTTGGTGTCAGTGTATGTCTTTGTGACTTGGTGTCAGTGTATGTCTTTGTTACTGGGTATCAGTGCATGTCAAAATACTTGGTGTTAGTGTATGTCTTTGTTACTTGGTGTCAGTGTATGTCTGTTACTTGGTGGAAGTGTGTGTCTGTGATACTGGGTATCAGTGTATGTCTTTGTGACTTGGTATCAGTGTATGTCTTTGTTACTGGGTGTCAGTGTGTGCCTGTGTTCCTGGGTATCAGTGTATGTCTTTGTTACTTGGTGTCAGTTTATGTCTTTGTTACTTGGTGTAAGTGTATGACTTTGTTACTTGGTGTCAGTTTATGTCTTTGTTACTTGGTGTCAGTGCATGTGCTTGTGACTTGTCGTCAGTGGATGTCTTTGTTACTGGGTGTCAGTGTATGTCTTTGTTACTTGGTGTCAGTGTATGTCTTTGTTACTGGGTATCAGTGCATGTCAAAATACTTGGTGTTAGTGTATGTCTTTGTTACTTGGTGTCATTGTGTTTCTGTGTATCAGTGTATGTCTTTGTGACTTGGTGTCAGTGTATGTCTTTGTTACTGGGTATCAGTGCATGTCAAAATACTTGGTGTCAGTGTGTTTCTGTGCATCAGTGGATGTCTTTGTTACTGGGTGTCAGTGTGTGTCTGTGACACTAGGTGTCAGTATTTAGTTCAGTTTAGAGATACAGCACTGAAACAGGCCCTCCGGCCCACCGATTCTGTGCCGACCATCAACCAAACATTTATACTAATCCGACACGAATCCCATATTCCAATAACATCCCCACCGGCCCCTATATATTTCCCTCCCACCTACCTATACTAGGGGCAATTTATAATGGCCAATTAACCTACCAACCTGCAAGTCTTTGGGATGTGGGAGGAAACCGGAGCACCCGGAGGAAACCCACGCAGACACAGGGAGAACTTGCAAACTCCGCACAGGCAGTACCCAGAATCGAACCCGGGTCGCTGGAGCTGTGCGGCTGCAGTGCTAACCACTGCGCCACTGTGCTGCCCAGTGTGTATCTGTGTTACTGGGTGTCAGTGTGGTCGTTTGTCTTACTGGGTGTCAGTGTGTGTCTGTGTTACTTGGTGTAAGTGTGAGTCTTTGTTACTTGGTGTCCGTGTGTGTCTGTGTTACTGGGTGTCAGTGCATGTCTTTGATACTGGGTGTAACTGTGTGTCTTTGTTACTTGGTGTCCGTGTTTGTCTGTGTTACTGGGTGTCAGTGTATGTCTTTGTTACTTGGTGTAAGTGTATGTCTGTGTTACTTTGTGTAAGTGTATGTCTTTGTGACCCGGTGTCAGTGTATGTCTTTGTTACTGGGTATCAGTGCACGTCAAAATACTTGGTGTCAATGTATGTCTTTGTTACTTGGTGTCACTGTGTGTATCTAACTGGGTGTCAGTTTGTGTCTGTGTTACTGGGTATCAGTGTATGTCTTTGCTACTTCGTGTCAGTGTATGTGTTTGTGACTTGGTGTCAGTGTATGTCTTTGTTACTTGGTGTAAGTGTGTGTCTTTGTTACATGGTGTAATTGTATGTCTTTGTTACTTGGTGTCAGTGTATGTCTTTGTTACTTGGTGTCAGTGTGTGTCTGTGTTACTGGGTATCAGTGTATGTCCTTGTGACTTGGTATCAGTGTATGTCTTTGTTACTGGGTGTCATTGTGTGTCTGCGTTACTGGGTATCAGTGTATGTCTTTGTGACTTGGTATCAGTGTCTGTCTTTGTTACTGGGTGTCAGTGTGTGTCTGTGTTCCTGGGTATCAGTGTATGTCTTTGTGACTTGGTGTCAGTGTATGTCTTTGTTACTGGGTGTCAGTGTGTCTCTTTCTGACTTGCTGTCAGTGTATGTCTTTGTTACTTGGTGGAAGTGTGTGTCTTTGTTACATGGTGTAATTGTATGTCTTTGTTACTTGGTGTCAGTGTATGTCTTTGTTACTTGGTGTCAGTGTGTGTCTGTGTTACTGGGTATCAGTGTATGTCTTTGTGACTTGGTATCAGTGTCTGTCTTTGTTACTGGGTGTCAGTGTGTGTCTGTGTTCCTGGTTATAAGTGTGTGTCTGTGTTACTGGGTATCAGAGTATGTCTTTGTGACTTGGTATCAGTGTCTGTCTTTGTTACTGGGTGTCAGTGTGTGTCTGTGTTCCTGGTTATCAGTGTATGTCTTTGTGACTTGGTGTCAGTGTATGTCTTTGTTACTTGGTGTCAGTGTGTGTCTGTGTTACTGGGTATCAGTGTATGTCTTTGTGACTTGGTATCAGTGTCTGTCTTTTTTACTGGGTGTCAGTGTGTGTCTGTGTTCCTGGGTATCAGTGTATGTCTTTGTGACTTGGTGTCAGTGTATGTCTTTGTTACTGGGTGTCAGTGTGTCTCTTTGTGACTTGGTGTCAGTGTATGTCTTTGTTACTTGGTGGAATTGTGTGTCTGTGATACTGGGTATCAGTGTATGTCTTTGTGACTTGGTATCAGTGTATGTCTTTGTTACTGGTGTCAGTGTGTGTCTGTGTTCCTGGGTATCAGTGTATGTCTTTGTTACTTGGTGTCAGTTTATGTCTTTGTTACTTGGTGTAAGTGTGTGTCTTTGTTACATGGTGTAATTGTATGTCTTTGTTACTTGGTGTCAGTGTATGTCTTTGTTACTTGGTGTCAGTGTGTGTCTGTGTTACTGGATATCAGTGTATGTCTTTGTGACTTGGTATCAGTGTATGTCTTTGTTACTGGGTGTCAGTGTGTGTCTGTGTTCCTGGGTATCAGTGTATGTCTTTGTTTCTTGGTGTAAGTGTGTGTCTGTGTTACTGGGTATCAGTGTGTGTCTTTGTGACTTGGTGTCAGTGTATGTCTTTGTTACTTGGTGTAAGTGTGT
The DNA here is from genome assembly GCF_036365525.1 of Heterodontus francisci. Lineage (NCBI taxonomy): Eukaryota > Metazoa > Chordata > Chondrichthyes > Heterodontiformes > Heterodontidae > Heterodontus > Heterodontus francisci. The sequence continues at coordinate 185,229 of NW_027140606.1, read as the reverse complement.
GTCTTTGTTACATGGTGTAATTGTATGTCTTTGTTACTTGGTGTCAGTGTGTGTCTGTGTTACTGGGTATCAGTGTATGTCTTTGTGACTTGGTATCAGTGTATGTCTTTGTTACTTGGTGTCAGTGTGTGCATCTAACTGGGTGTCAGTGTGTGTCTGTGTTACTGGGTATCAGTGTATGTCTTTGTTACTTCGTGTCAGTGTATGTGTTTGTGACTTGGTGTCAGTGTATGTCTTTGTTACTGGGTATCAGTGTATATCTTTGTTACTTGGTGTAAGTGTATGTCTTTGTTACTTGGTGTCAGTGTATGTCTTTTCTACTTGGTGTCAGTGTATGTCTTTGTTACTTGTTGTAAGTGTGTGTCTGTGTTACTGGGTATCAGTGTGTGTCTTTGTGACTTGGTGTCAGTGTATGTCTTTGTTACTTGGTGGAAGTGTGTGTCTGTGATACTGGGTATCAGTGTATGTCTTTGTGACTTGGTATCAGTGTATGTCTTTGTTACTGGGTGTCAGTGTGTGTCTGTGTTCCTGGGTATCAGTGTATGTCTTTGTTACTTGGTGTCAGTTTATGTCTTTGTTACTTGGTGTAAGTGTATGACTTTGTTACTTGGTGTCAGTTTATGTCTTTGTTACTTGGTGTCAGTGCATGTGCTTGTGACTTGTTGTCAGTGGATGTCTTTGTTACTGGGTGTCAGTGTATGTCTTTGTGACTTGGTGTCAGTGTATGTCTTTGTTACTGGGTATCAGTGCATGTCAAAATACTTGGTGTTAGTGTATGTCTTTGTTACTTGGTGTCAGTGTGTTTCTGTGTATCAGTGTATGTCTTTGTGACTTGGTGTCAGTGTATGTCTTTGTTACTGGGTATCAGTGCATGTCAAAATACTTGGTGTCAGTGTGTTTCTCTGCATCAGTGTCTGTCTTTGTTACTGGGTGTCAGTGTGTGTCTGTGACACTAGGTGTCAGTATTTAGTTTAGTTTAGAGATGCAGCACTGAAACAGGCCCTCCGGCCCACCGAGTCTGTGCCGACCATCAACCAAACATTTATACTAATCCTACACGAATCCCATATTCCAATAACATCCCCACCGGCCCCTATATATTTCCCTACCACCTAGCTATACTCGGGGCAATTTATAATGACCAATTAACCTACCAACCTGCAAGTCTTTGGGATGTGGGAGGAAACCGGAGCACCCGGAGGAAACCCACGCAGACACAGGGAGAACTTGCAAACTCCGCACAGGCAGTACCGAGAATCGAACCCGGGTCGCTGGAGCTGTGAGGCTGCAGTGCTAACCACTGCGCCACTGTGCTGCCCAGTGTGTATCTGTGTTACTGGGTGTCAGTGTGGTCGTTTGTCTTACTGGGTGTCAGTGTGTGTCTGTGTTACTTGGTGTAAGTGTGAGTCTTTGTTACTTGGTGTCCGGGTGTGTCAGTGTTACTGGGTGTCAGTGCATGTCTTTGATACTGGGTGTAACTGTGTGTCTTTGTTACTTGGTGTCCGTGTTTGTCTGTGTTACTGGGTGTCAGTGTATGTCTTTGTTACTTGGTGTAAGTGTATGTCTGTGTTACTTTGTGTAAGTGTATGTCTTTGTGACCTGGTGTCAGTGTATGTCTTTGTTACTGGGTATCAGTGCACGTCAAAATACTTGGTGTCAATGCATGTCTTTGTTACTTGGTGTCAGTGTGTGTATCTAACTGGGTGTCAGTGTGTGTCTGTGTTACTGTGTATCAGTGTATGTCTTTGTTACTTCGTGTCAGTGTATGTGTTTGCGACTTGGTGTCAGTGTATGTCTTTGTTACTTGGTGTCATTGTATGTCTTTGTTACTTGATGTAAGTGTGTGTCTGTGTTACTGGGTATCAGTGTGTGTCTTTGTGACTTGGTGTCAGTGTATGTCTTTGTTACTTTGTGTAAGTGTGTGTCTTTGTTACATGGTGTAATTGTATGTCTTTGTTACTTGGTGTCAGTGTATGTCTTTGTTACTTGGTGTCAGTGTGCGTCTGTGTTACTGGGTATCAGTGTATGTCTTTGTGACTTGGTATCAGTGTATGTCTTTGTTACTGGGTGTCATTGTGTGTCTGCGTTACTGGGTATCAGTGTATGTCTTTGTGACTTGGTATCAGTGTCTGTCTTTGTTACTGGGTGTCAGTGTGTGTCTGTGTTCCTGGGTATCAGTGTATGTCTTTGTGACTTGGTGGAAGTGTGTGTCTGTGATACTGGGTATCAGTGTATGTCTTTGTGACTTGGTGTCAGTGTATGTCTTTGTTACTTGGTGAAAGTGTGTGTCTTTGTTACATGGTGTAATTGTATGTCTTTGTTACTGGGTGTCAGTGTGTGTCTGTGTTCCTGGGTATCAGTGTATGTCTTTGTTACTTGGTGTAAGTGTGTGTCTGTGTTACTGGGTATCAGTGTGTGTCTTTGTGACTTGGTGTCAGTGTATGTCTTTGTTACTTGGTGTAAGTGTGTGTCTTTGTTACATGGTGTAATTGTATGTCTTTGTTACTTGGTGTCAGTGTATGTCTTTGTTACTTGGTGTCAGTGTGTGTCTGTGTTACTGGATATCAGTGTATGTCTTTGTGACTTGGTATCAGTGTATGTCTTTGTTACTGGGTGTCAGTGTGTGTCTGTGTTCCTGGGTATCAGTGTATGTCTTTGTTTCTTGGTGTAAGTGTGTGTCTGTGTTACTGGGTATCAGTGTGTGTCTTTGTGACTTGGTGTCAGTGTATGTCTTTGTTACTTGGTGTAAGTGTGTGTCTTTGTTACATGGTGTAATTGTATGTCTTTGTTACTTGGTGTCAGTGTGTGTCTGTGTTACTGGGTATCAGTGTATGTCTTTGTGACTTGGTATCAGTGTATGTCTTTGTTACTTGGTGTCAGTGTGTGCATCTAACTGGGTGTCAGTGTGTGTCTGTGTTACTGGGTATCAGTGTATGTCTTTGTTACTTCGTGTCAGTGTATGTGTTTGTGACTTGGTGTCAGTGTATGTCTTTGTTTCTGGGTGTCAGTGTATGTCTTTGTTACTTGGTGTAAGTGTGTGTCTATGTTACTGGGTATCAGTGTGTGTCTTTGTGACTTGGTGTCAGTGTATGTCTTTGTTACTTGGTGTAAGTGTGTGTCTGTGTTACTGGGTATCAGTGTGTGTCTTTGTGACTTGGTGTCAGTGTATGTCTTTGTTACTTGGTGGAAGTGTGTGTCTGTGATACTGGGTATCAGTGTATGTCTTTGTGACTTGGTATCAGTGTATGTCTTTGTTACTGGGTGTCAGTGTGTGTCTGTGTTCCTGGGTATCAGTGTATGTCTTTGTTACTTGGTGTCAGTTTATGTCTTTGTTACTTGGTTTAAGTGTATGACTTTGTTACTTGGTGTCAGTTTATGTCTTTGTTACTTGGTGTCAGTGCATGTGCTTGTGACTTGTTGTCAGTGGATGTCTTTGTTACTGGGTGTCAGTGTATGTCTTTGTGACTTGGTGTCAGTGTATGTCTTTGTTACTGGGTATCAGTGCATGTCAAAATACTTGGTGTTAGTGTATGTCTTTGTTACTTGGTGTCAGTGTGTTTCTGTGTATCAGTGTATGTCTTTGTGACTTGGTTTCAGTGTATGTCTTTGTTACTGGGTATCAGTGCATGTCAAAATACTTGGTGTCAGTGTGTTTCTGTGCATCAGTGTCTGTCTTTGTTACTGGGTGTCAGTGTGTGTCTGTGACACTAGGTGTCAGTATTTAGTTTAGTTTAGAGATGCAGCACTGAAACAGGCCCTCCGGCCCACCGAGTCTGTGCCGACCATCAACCAAACATTTATACTAATCCTACACGAATCCCATATTCCAATAACATCCCCACCGGCCCCTATATATTTCCCTACCACCTACCTATACTCGGGGCAATTTATAATGACCAATTAACCTACCAACCTGCAAGTCTTTGGGATGTGGGAGGAAACCGGAGCACCCGGAGGAAACCCACGCAGACACAGGGAGAACTTGCAAACTCCGCACAGGCAGTACCGAGAATCGAACCCGGGTCGCTGGAGCTGTGAGGCTGCAGTGCTAACCACTGCGCCACTGTGCTGCCCAGTGTGTATCTGTGTTACTGGGTGTCAGTGTGGTCGTTTGTCTTACTGGGTGTCAGTGTGTGTCTGTGTTACTTGGTGTAAGTGTGAGTCTTTGTTACTTGGAGTCCGGGTGTGTCTGTGTAACTGGGTGTCAGTGCATGTCTTTGATACTGGGTGTAACTGTGTGTCTTTGTTACTTGGTGTCCGTGTTTGTCTGTGTTACTGGGTGTCAGTGTATGTCTTTGTTACTTGGTGTAAGTGTATGTCTGTGTTACTTTGTGTAAGTGTATGTCTTTGTGACCTGGTGTCAGTGTATGTCTTTGTTACTGGGTATCAGTGCACGTCAAAATACTTGGTGTCAATGCATGTCTTTGTTACTTGGTGTCAGTGTGTGTATCTAACTGGGTGTCAGTGTGTGTCTGTGTTACTGTGTATCAGTGTATGTCTTTGTTACTTCGTGTCAGTGTATGTGTTTGCGACTTGGTGTCAGTGTATGTCTTTGTTACTTGGTGTCAGTGTATGTCTTTGTTACTCGATGTAAGTGTGTGTCTGTGTTACTGGGTATCAGTGTGTGTCTTTGTGACTTGGTGTCAGTGTATGTCTTTGTTACTTGGTGTAAGTGTGTGTCTTTGTTACATGGTGTAATTGTATGTCTTTGTTACTTGGTGTCAGTGTATGTCTTTGTTACTTGGTGTCAGTGTGCGTCTGTGTTACTGGGTATCAGTGTATGTCTTTGTGACTTGGTATCAGTGTATGTCTTTGTACCTGGGTGTCATTGTGTGTCTGCGTTACTGGGTATCAGTGTATGTCTTTGTGACTTGGTATCAGTGTTTGTCTTTGTTACTGGGTGTCAGTGTGTGTCTGTGTTCCTGGGTATCAGTGTATGTCTTTGTGACTTGGTGTCAGTGTATGTCTTTGTTACTTGGTGTAAGTGTGTGTCTTTGTTACATGGTGTAATTGTATGTCTTTGTTACTGGGTGTCAGTGTGTGTCTGTGTTCCTGGGTATCAGTGTATGTCTTTGTTACTTGGTGTAAGTGTGTGTCTGTGTTACTGGGTATCAGTGTGTGTCTTTGTGACTTGGTGTCAGTGTATGTCTTTGTTACTTGGTGTAAGTGTGTGTCTTTGTTACATGGTGTAATTGTATGTCTTTGTTACTTGGTGTCAGTGTATGTCTTTGTTACTTGGTGTCAGTGTGTGTCTGTGTTACTGGGTATCAGTGTATGTCTTTGTGACTTGGTATCAGTGAATGTCTTTGTTACTTGGTGTCAGTGTGTGCATCTAACTGGGTGTCAGTGTGTGTCTGTGTTACTGGGTATCAGTGTATGTCTTTGTTACTTCGTGTCAGTGTATGTGTTTGTGACTTGGTGTCAGTGTATGTCTTTGTTACTTGGTGTAAGTGTGTGTCTTTGTTACATGGTGTAATTGTATGTCTTTTTTACTTGGTGTCAGTGTATGTCTTTGTTACTTGGTGTCAGTGTGTGTCTGTGTTACTGGGTATCAGTGTATGTCTTTGTGACTTGGTATCAGTGTATGTCTTTGTTACTGGGTGTCATTGTGTGTCTGCGTTACTGGGTATCAGTGTATGTCTTTGTGACTTGGTATCAGTGTCTGTCTTTGTTACTGGGTGTCAGTGTGTGTCTGTGTTCCTGGGTATCACTGTATGTCTTTGTGACTTGGTGTCAGTGTATGTCTTTGTTACTTGGTGTCAGTGTGTGTCTGTGTTACTGGGTATCAGTGTATGTCTTTATGACTTGGTATCAGTGTCTGTCTTTGTTACTGGGTGTCAGTGTGTGTCTGTGTTCCTGGGTATCAGTGTATGTCTTTGTGACTTGGAGTCAGTGTATGTCTTTGTTACTTGGTGTCAGTGTGTGTCTGTGTTACTGGGTATCAGTGTATGTCTTTGTGACTTGGTATCAGTGTCTGTCTTTTTTACTGGGTGTCAGTGTGTGTCTGTGTTCCTGGGTATCAGTGTATGTCTCTGTGACTTGGTGTCAGTGTATGTCTTTGTTACTGGGTGTCAGTGTGTCTCTTTGTGACTTGGTGTCAGTATATGTCTTTGTTACTTGGTGGAATTGTGTGTCAGTGATACTGGGTATCAGTGTATGTCTTTGTGACTTGGTATCAGTGTATGTCTTTGTTACTTGGTGTCAGTGTGTGCATCTAACTGGGTGTCAGTGTGTGTCTGTGTTACTGGGTATCAGTGTATGTCTTTGTTACTTCGTGTCAGTGTATGTGTTTGCGACTTGGTGTCAGTGTATGTCTTTGTTACTTGGTGTCAGTGTATGTCTTTGTTACTTGATGTAAGTGTGTGTCTGTGTTACTGGGTATCAGTGTGTGTCTTTGTGACTTGGTGTCAGTGTATGTCTTTGTTACTTGGTGTAAGTGTGTGTCTTTGTTACATGGTGTAATTGTATGTCTTTGTTACTTGGTGTCAGTGTATGTCTTTGTTACTTGGTGTCAGTGTGAGTCTGTGTTACTGGGTATCAGTGTATGTCTTTGTGACTTGGTATCAGTGTATGTCTTTGTTACTGGGTGTCATTGTGTGTCTGCGTTACTGGGTATCAGTGTATGTCTTTGTGACTTGGTATCAGTGTCTGTCTTTGTTACTGGGTGTCAGTGTGTGTCTGTGTTCCTGGGTATCAGTGTATGTCTTTGTGACTTGGTGTCAGTGTATGTCTTTGTTACTGGTTGTCAGTGTGTCTCTTTGTGACTTGGTGTCAGTGTATGTCTTTGTTACTTGGTGGAAGTGTGTGTCTGTGATACTGGGTATCAGTGTATGTCTTTGTGACTTGGTGTCAGTGTATGTCTTTGTTACTTGGTGTAAGTGTGTGTCTTTGTTACATGGTGTAATTGCATGTCTTTGTTACTGGGTGTCAGTGTGTGTCTGTGTTCCTGGGTATCAGTGTATGTCTTTGTTACTTGGTGTAAGTGTGTGTCTGTGTTACTGGGTATCAGTGTGTGTCTTTGTGACTTGGTGTCAGTGTATGTCTTTGTTACTTGGTGTAAGTGTGTGTCTTTGTTACATGGTGTAATTGTATGTCTTTATTACTTGGTGTCAGTGTATGTCTTTGTTACTTGGTGTCAGTGTGTGTCTGTGTTACTGGGTATCAGTGTATGTCTTTGTGACTTGGTATCAGTGTATGTCTTTGTTACTTCGTGTCAGTGTGTGCATCTAACTGGGTGTCAGTGTGTGTCTGTGTTACTGGGTATCAGTGTATGTCTTTGTTACTTCGTGTCAGTGAATGTGTTTGTGACTTGGTGTCAGTGTAGGTCTTTGTTACTGGGTGTCAGTGTATGTCTTTGTTACTTGGTGGAAGTGTGTGTCTGTGTTACTGGGTATCAGTGTGTGTCTTTGTGACTTGGTGTCAGTGTATGTCTTTGTTACTTGGTGTAAGTGTGTGTCTGTGTTACTGGGTATCAGTGTGTGTCTTTGTGACTTGGTGTCAGTGTATGTCTTTGTTACTTGGTGGAAGTGTGTGTCTGTGATACTGGGTATCAGTGTATGTCTTTGTGACTTGGTATCAGTGTATGTCTTTGTTACTGGGTGTCAGTGTGTGTCTGTGTTCCTGGGTATCAGTGTATGTCTTTGTTACTTGGTGTCAGTTTATGTATTTGTTACTTGGTGTAAGTGTATGACTTTGTTACTTGGTGTCAGTTTATGTCTTTGTTACTTGGTGTCAGTGCATGTGCTTGTGACTTGTTGTCAGTGGATGTCTTTGTTACTGGGTGTCAGTGTATGTCTTTGTTACTTGGTGTCAGTGTATGTCTTTGTGACTTGGTGTCAGTGTATGTCTTTGTTACTGGGTATCAGTGCATGTCAAAATACTTGGTGTTAGTGTATGTCTTTGTTACTTGGTGTCAGTGTGTTTCTGTGTATCAGTGTATGTCTTTGTGACTTGGTGTCAGTGTATGTCTTTGTTACTGGGTATCAGTGCCTGTCAAAATACTTGGTGTCATTGTGTTTCTGTGCATCGGTGTATGTCTTTGTTACTGGGTGTCAGTGTGTGTCTTTGTTACTTGGTGTCAGTGTGTGTATCTAACTGGGTGTCAGTGTGTGTCTGTGTTACTGGGTATCAGTGTATGTCTTTGTTACTTGTTGTAAGTGTGTGTCTGTGTTACTGGGTATCAGTGTGTGTCTTTGTGACTTGGTGTCAGTGTATGTCTTTGTTACTTGGTGTAAGTGTGTGTCTTTGTTACATGGTGTAATTGTATGTCTTTGTTACTTGGTGTCAGTGTATGTCTTTGTTACTTGGTGTCAGTGTGTGTCTGTGTTACTGGGTATCAGTGTATGTCTTTGTGACTTGGTATCAGTGTATGTCTTTGTTACTGGGTGTCATTGTGTGTCTGCGTTACTGGGTATCAGTGTATGTCTTTGTGACTTGGTATCAGTGTCTGTCTTTGTTACTGGGTGTCAGTGTGTGTCTGTGTTCCTGGGTATCAGTGTATGTCTTTGTGACTTGGTGTCAGTGTATGTCTTTGTTACTGGGTGTCAGTGTGTCTCTTTGTGACTTGGTGTCAGTGTATGTCTTTGTTACTTGGTGGAAGTGTGTGTCTGTGATACTGGGTATCAGTGTATGTCTTTGTGACTTGGTGTCAGTGTATGTCTTTGTTACTTGGTGTAAGTGTGTGTCTTTGTTACATGGTGTAATTGTATGTCTTTGATACTTGGTGTCAGTGTATGTCTTTGTTACATGGTGTCAGTGTGTGTCTGTGTTACTGGATATCAGTGTATGTCTTTGTGACTTGGTATCAGTGTATGTCTTTGTTACTGGGTGTCAGTGTGTGTCTGTGTTCCTGGGTATCAGTGTATGTCTTTGTTACTTGGTGTAAGTGTGTGTCTGTGTTACTGGGTATCAGTGTGTGTCTTTGTGACTTGGTGTCAGTGTATGTCTTTGTTACTTGGTGTAAGTGTGTGTCTTTGTTACATGGTGTAATTGTATGTCTTTGTTACTTGGTGTCAGTGTATGTCTTTGTTACTTGGTGTCAGTGTGTGTCTGTGTTACTGGGTATCAGTGTATGTCTTTGTGACTTGGTATCAGTGTATGTCTTTGTTACTTGGTGTCAGTGTGTGCATCTAACTGGGTGTCAGTGTGTGTCTGTGTTTCTGGGTATCAGTGTATGTCTTTGTTACTTCGTGTCAGTGTATGTGTTTGTGACTTGGTGTCAGTGTATGTCTTTGTTACTGGCTGTCAGTGTATATCTTTGTTACTTGGTGTAAGTGTGTGTCTGTGTTACTGGGTATCAGTGTATGTCTTTGTGACTTGGTATCAGTGTATGTCTTTGTTACTGGGTCTCAGTGTGTGTCTGTGTTCCTGGGTATCAGTGTATGTCTTTGTGACTTGGTGTCAGTGTATGTCTTTGTTACTTGGTGTAAGTGTTTGTCTTTGTTACATGGTGTAATTGTATGTCTTTGTTACTTGGTGTCAGTGTATGTCTTTGTTACTTGGTGGAAGTGTGTGTCTGTGATACTGGGTATCAGTGTATGTCTTTGTGACTTGGTATCAGTGTATGTCTTTGTTACTGGGTGTCAGTGTGTGTCTGTGTTCCTGGGTATCACTGTATGTCTTTGTTACTTGGTGTCAGTTTATGTCTTTGTTACTTGATGTAAGTGTATGACTTTGTTACTTGGTGTCAGTTTATGTCTTTGTTACTTGGTGTCAGTGCATGTGCTTGTGACTTGTTGTCAGTGGATGTCTTTGTTACTGGGTGTCAGTGTATGTCTTTGTTACTTGGTGTCAGTGTATGTCTTTGTGACTTGGTGTAAGTGTATGTCTTTGTTACTGGGTATCAGTGCATGTCAAAATACTTGGTGTTAGTGTATGTCTTTGTTACTTGGTGTCAGTGTGTTTCTGTGTATCAGTGTATGTCTTTGTGACTTGGTGTCAGTGTATGTCTTTGTTACTGGGTATCAGTGTATGTCTTTGTTACTTGGTGTCAGTGTGTTTCTGTGCATCAGTGTTTGTCTTTGTTACTGGGTGTCAGTGTGTGTCTGTGACACTAGGTGTCAGTATTTAGTTTAGTTTGGAGATACAGCACTGAAACTGTCTGTGCCGACCATCAACCAAACATTTATACTAATCCTACACGAATCCCATATTCCAATAACATCCCCACCGGCCCCTATATATTTCCCTACCACCTACCTATACTAGGGGCAATTTATAATGGCCAATTAACCTACCAACCTGCAAGTCTTTGGGATGTGGGAGGAAACCGGAGCACCCGGAGGAAACCCACGCAGACACAGGGAGAACTTGCAAACTCCGCACAGGCAGTACCCAGAATCGAACCCGGGTCGCTGGAGCTGTGCGGCTGCAGTGCTAACCACTGCGCCACTGTGCTGCCCAGTGTGTATCTGTGTTACTGGGTGTCAGTGTGGTCGTTTGACTTACTGGGTGTATGTCTTTGTTACTGGATGTCAGTGTGTGTCTGTGTTCCTGGGTATCAGTGTATGTCTTTGTTACTTGGTGTCAGTTTATGTCTTTGTTACTTGATGTAAGTGTATGACTTTGTTACTTGGTGTCAGTTTATGTCTTTGTTACTTGGTGTCAGTGCATGTGCTTGTGACTTGTTGTCAGTGGATGTCTTTGTTACTGGGTGTCAGTGTGTGTCTGTGTGACTTGGTGTCAGTGTATGTCTTTGTTACTTGGTGTCAGTGTGTGTCTGTGTTACTGGGTATCAGTGTATGTCTTTGTGACTTGGTATCAGTGTATGTCTTTGTTACTTGGTGTCAGTGTGTGCATCTAACTGGGTGTCAGTGTGTGTCTGTGTTACTGCGTATCAGTGTATGTCTTTGTTACTTCGTGTCAGTGTATGTGTTTGTGACTTGGTGTCAGTGTATGTCTTTGTTACTGGCTGTCAGTGTATATCTTTGTTACTTGGTGTAAGTGTGTGTCTGTGTTACTGGGTATCAGTGTGTGTCTTTGTGACTTGGTGTCAGTGTATGTCTTTGTTACTTGGTGTAAGTGTGTGTCTTTGTTACATGGTGTAATTGTATGTCTTTGTTACTTGGTGTCAGTGTATGTCTTTGTTACTTGGTGTCAGTGTGTGTCTGTGTTACTGGGTATCAGTGTATGTCTTTGTGACTTGGTATCAGTGTATGTCTTTGTTACTGGGTGTCAGTGTGTGTCTGTGTTCCTGGGTATCAGTGTATGTCTTAGTGACTTGGTGTCAGTGTATGTCTTTGTTACTTGGTGTAAGTGTGTGTCTTTGTTACATGGTGTAATTGTATGTCTTTGTTACTTGGTGTCAGTGTATGTCTTTGTTACTTGGTGGAAGTGTGTGTCTGTGATACTGGGTATCAGTGTATGTCTTTGTGACTTGGTATCAGTGTATGTCTTTGTTACTGGGTGTCAGTGTGTGTCTGTGTTCCTGGGTGTCAGTGTGTGTCTGTGTTCCTGGGTATCAGTGTATGTCTTTGTTACTTGGTGTCAGTTTATGTCTTTGTTACTTGGTGTAAGTGTATGACTTTGTTACTTGGTGTCAGTTTATGTCTTTGTTACTTGGTGTCAGTGCATGTGCTTGTGACTTGTTGTCAGTGGATTTCTTTGTTACTGGGTGTCAGTGTATGTCTTTGTTACTTGGTGTCAGTGTATGTCTTTGTGACTTGGTGTAAGTGTATGTCTTTGTTACTGGGTATCAGTGCATGTCAAAATACTTGGTGTTAGTGTATGTCTTTGTTACTTGGTGTCAGTGTGTTTCTGTGTATCAGTGTATGTCTTTGTGACTTGGTGTCAGTGTATGTCTTTGTTACTGGGTATCAGTGTATGTCTTTGTTACTTGGTGTCGGTGTGTTTCTGTGCATCAGTGTTTGTCTTTGTTACTGGTTGTCAGTGTGTGTCTGTGACACTAGGTGTCAGTATTTAGTTTAGTTTGGAGATACAGCAATGAAACAGGCCCTCCGGCCCACCGAGTCTGTGCCGACCATCAACCAAACATTTATACTAATCCTACACGAATCCCATATTCCAATAACATCCCCACCGGCCCCTATATATTTCCCTACCACCTACCTATACTAGGGGCAATTTATAATGGCCAATTAACCTACCAACCTGCAAGTCTTTGGGATGTGGGAGGAAACCGGAGCACCCGGAGGAAACCCACGCAGACACAGGGAGAACTTGCAAACTCCGCACAGGCAGTACCCAGAATCGAACCCGGGTCTCTGGAGCTGTGCGGCTGCAGTGCTAACCACTGCGCCACTGTGCTGCCCAGTGTGTATCTGTGTTACTGGGTGTCAGTGTGGTCGTTTGTCTTACTGGGTGTCAGTGTGTGTCTGTGTTACTTGGTGTAAGTGTGAGTCTTTGTTACTTGGTGTCCGTGTGTGTCTGTGTTACTGGGTGTCAGTGCATGTCTTTGATACTGGGTGTAACTGTGTGTCTTTGTTACTTGGTGTCCGTGTTTGTCTGTGTTACTGGGTGTCAGTGTATGTCTTTGTTACTTGGTGTAAGTGTATGTCTGTGTTACTTTGTGTAAGTGTATGTCTTTGTGACCTGGTGTCAGTGTAGGTCTTTGTTACTGGGTATCAGTGCACGTCAAAATACTTGGTGTCAATGTATGTCTTTGTTACTTGGTGTCAGTGTGTGTATCTAACTGGGTCTCAGTGTGTGTCTGTGTTACTGGGTATCAGTGTATGTCTTTGTTACTTGGTGTCAGTGTATGTCTTTGTTACTTGGTGTCAGTGTGTGTCTGTGTTACTGGGTATCAGTGTATGTCTTTGTGACTTGGTATCAGTGTATGTCTTTGTTACTGGGTGTCAGTGTGTGTCTGTGTTCCTGGGTATCAGTGTATGTCTTAGTGACTTGGTGTCAGTGTATGTCTTTGTTACTTGGTGTAAGTGTGTGTCTTTGTTACATGGTGTAATTGTATGTCTTTGTTACTTGGTGTCAGTGTATGTCTTTGTTACTTGGTGGAAGTGTGTGTCTGTGATACTGGGTATCAGTGTATGTCTTTGTGACTTGGTATCAGTGTATGTCTTTGTTACTGGGTGTCAGTGTGTGTCTGTGTTCCTGGGTGTCAGTGTGTGTCTGTGTTCCTGGGTATCAGTGTATGTCTTTGTTACTTGGTGTCAGTTTATGTCTTTGTTACTTGGTGTAAGTGTATGACTTTGTTACTTGGTGTCAGTTTATGTCTTTGTTACTTGGTGTCAGTGCATGTGCTTGTGACTTGTTGTCAGTGGATTTCTTTGTTACTGGGTGTCAGTGTATGTCTTTGTTACTTGGTGTCAGTGTATGTCTTTGTGACTTGGTGTAAGTGTATGTCTTTGTTACTGGGTATCAGTGCATGTCAAAATACTTGGTGTTAGTGTATGTCTTTGTTACTTGGTGTCAGTGTGTTTCTGTGTATCAGTGTATGTCTTTGTGACTTGGTGTCAGTGTATGTCTTTGTTACTGGGTATCAGTGTATGTCTTTGTTACTTGGTGTCGGTGTGTTTCTGTGCATCAGTGTTTGTCTTTGTTACTGGTTGTCAGTGTGTGTCTGTGACACTAGGTGTCAGTATTTAGTTTAGTTTGGAGATACAGCACTGAAACAGGCCCTCCGGCCCACCGAGTCTGTGCCGACCATCAACCAAACATTTATACTAATCCTACACGAATCCCATATTCCAATAACATCCCCACCGGCCCCTATATATTTCCCTACCACCTACCTATACTAGGGGCAATTTATAATGGCCAATTAACCTACCAACCTGCAAGTCTTTGGGATGTGGGAGGAAACCGGAGCACCCGGAGGAAACCCACGCAGACACAGGGAGAACTTGCAAACTCCGCACAGGCAGTACCCAGAATCGAACCCGGGTCTCTGGAGCTGTGCGGCTGCAGTGCTAACCACTGCGCCACTGTGCTGCCCAGTGTGTATCTGTGTTACTGGGTGTCAGTGTGGTCGTTTGTCTTACTGGGTGTCAGTGTGTGTCTGTGTTACTTGGTGTAAGTGTGAGTCTTTGTTACTTGGTGTCCGTGTGTGTCTGTGTTACTGGGTGTCAGTGCATGTCTTTGATACTGGGTGTAACTGTGTGTCTTTGTTACTTGGTGTCCGTGTTTGTCTGTGTTACTGGGTGTCAGTGTATGTCTTTGTTACTTGGTGTAAGTGTATGTCTGTGTTACTTTGTGTAAGTGTATGTCTTTGTGACCTGGTGTCAGTGTATGTCTTTGTTACTGGGTATCAGTGCACGTCAAAATACTTGGTGTCAATGTATGTCTTTGTTACTTGGTGTCAGTGTGTGTATCTAACTGGGTCTCAGTGTGTGTCTGTGTTACTGGGTATCAGTGTATGTCTTTGTTACTTCGTGTCAGTGTATGTGTTTGTGACTTGGTGTCAGTGTATGTCTTTGTTAATTGGTGTAAGTGTGTGTCTGTGTTACTGGGTATCAGTGTGTGTCTTTGTGACTTGGTGTCAGTGTATGTCTTTGTTACATGGTGTAATTGTATGTCTTTGTTACTTGGTGTCAGTGTGTTTCTGTGCATCAGTGTATGTCTGTGTTACTGGGTGTCAGTGTGTGTCTGTGACACTAGGTGTCAGTATTTAGTTTAGTTTGGAGATACAGCACTGAAACAGGCCCTCCGGCCCACCGAGTCTGTGCCGACCATCAACCAAACATTTATACTAATCCTACACGAATCCCATATTCCAATAACATCCCCACCGGCCCCTATATATTTCCCTACCACCTACCTATACTAGGGGCAATTTATAATGGCCAATTAACCTACCAACCTGCAAGTCTTTGGGATGTGGGAGGAAACCGGAGCACCCGGAGGAAACCCACGCAGACACAGGGAGAACTTGCAAACTCCGCACAGGCAGTACCCAGAATCGAACCCGGGTCGCTGGAGCTGTGAGGCTGGAGTGCTAACCACTGCGCCACTGTGCTGCCCAGTGTGTATCTGTGTTACTGGGTGTCAGTGTGGTCGTTTGTCTTACTGGGTGTCAGTGTGTGTCTGTGTTACTTGGTGTTAGTGTGAGTCTTTGTTACTTGGTTCCGTGTGTGTCTGTGTTACTGGGTGTCAGTGCATGTCTTTGATACTGGGTGTAACTGTGTGTCTTTGTTACTTGTTGTCCGTGTTTGTCTGTGTTACTGGGTGTCAGTGTATGTCTTTGTTACTTGGTGTAAGTGTATGTCTGTGTTACTTTGTGTAACTGTATGTCTTTGTGACCTGGTGTCAGTGTATGTCTTTGTTACTGGGTATCAGTGCACGTCAAAATACTTGGTGTCAATGTATGTCTTTGTTACTTGGTGTCAGTGTGTGTATCTAACTGGGTGTCAGTGTGTGTCTGTGTTACTGGGTATCAGTGTATGTCTTTGTTACTTGTTGTAAGTGTGTGTCTGTGTTACTGGGTATCAGTGTGTGTCTTTGTGACTTGGTGTAAGTGTATGTCTTTGTTACTTGGTGTAAGTGTGTGTCTTTGTTACATGGTGTAATTGTATGTCTTTGTTACCTGGTGTCAGTGTATGTCTTTGTTACTTGGTGTCAGTGTGTGTCTGTGTTACTGGGTATCAGTGTATGTCTTTGTGACTTGGTATCAGTGTATGTCTTTGTTACTGGGTGTCATTGTGTGTCTGCGTTACTGGGTATCAGTGTATGTCTTTGTGACTTGGTATCAGTGTCTGTCTTTGTTACTGGGTGTCAGTGTGTGTCTGTGTTCCTGGGTATCAGTGTATGTCTTTGTGACTTGGTGTCAGTGTATGTCTTTGTTACTGGGTGTCAGTGTGTCTCTTTGTGACTTGGTGTCAGTGTATGTCTTTGTTACTTGGTGGAAGTGTGTGTCTGTGATACTGGGTATCAGTGTATGTCTTTGTGAATTGGTGTCAGTGTATGTCTTTGTTACTTGGTGTAAGTGTGTGTCTTCGTTACATGGTGTAATTGTATGTCTTTGTTACTTGGTGTCAGTGTATGTCTTTGTTACATGGTGTCAGTGTGTGTCTGTGTTACTGGATATCAGTGTATGTCTTTGTGACTTGGTATCAGTGTATGTCTTTGTTACTGGGTGTCAGTGTGTGTCTGCGTTCCTGGGTATCAGTGTATGTCTTTGTTACTTTCTGTAAGTGTGTGTCTGTGTTACTGGGTATCAGTGTGTGTCTTTGTGACTTGGTGTCAGTGTATGTCTTTGTTACTTGGTGTAAGTGTGTGTCTTTGTTACATGGTGTAATTGTATGTCTTTGTTACTTGGTGTCAGTGTATGTCTTTGTTACTTGGTGTCAGTGTGTGTCTGTGTTACTGGGTATCAGTGTATGTCTTTGTGACTTGGTATCAGTGTATGTCTTTGTTACTTGGTGTCAGTGTGTGCATCTAACTGGGTGTCAGTGTGTGTCTGTGTTACTGGGTATCAGTGTATGTCTTTGTTACTTCGTGTCAGTGTATGTGTTTGTGACTTGGTGTCAGTGTGTGTCTGTGTTACTGGGTATCAGTGTATGTCTTTGTTACTTGTTGTAAGTGTGTGTCTGTGTTACTGGGTATCAGTGTGTGTCTTTGTGACTTGGTGTCAGTGTATGTCTTTTTTACTTGGTGTAAGTGTGTGTCTTTGTTACATGGTGTAATTGTATGTCTTTGTTACTTGGTGTCAGTGTATGTCTTTGTTACTTGGTGTCAGTGTGTGTCTGTGTTGCTGGGTATCAGTGTATGTCTTTGTGACTTGGTATCAGTGTATGTCTTTGTTACTGGGTGTCATTGTGTGTCTGCGTTACTGGGTATCAGTGTATGTCTTTGTGACTTGGTATCAGTGTCTGTCTTTGTTACTGGGTGTCAGTGTGTGTCTGTGTTCCTGGGTATCAGTGTATGTCTTTGTGACTTGGTGTCAGTGTATGTCTTTGTTACTGGGTGTCAGTGTGTCTCTTTGTGACTTGGTGTCAGTGTATGTCTTTGTTACTTGGTGGAAGTGTGTGTCTGTGATACTGGGTATCAGTGTATGTCTTTGTGAATTGGTGTCAGTGTATGTCTTTGTTACTTGGTGTAAGTGTGTGTCTTTGTTACATGGTGTAATTGTATGTATTTGTTACTTGGTGTCAGTGTATGTCTTTGTTACATGGTGTCAGTGTGTGTCTGTGTTACTGGATATCAGTGTATGTCTTTGTGACTTGGTATCAGTGTATGTCTTTGTTACTGGGTGTCAGTGTGTGTCTGTGTTCCTGGGTATCAGTGTATGTCTTTGTTACTTGGTGTAAGTGTGTGTCTGTGTTACTGGGTATCAGTGTGTGTCTTTGTGACTTGGTGTCAGTGTATGTCTTTGTTACTTGGTGTAAGTGTGTGTCTTTGTTACATGGTGTAATTGTATGTCTTTGTTACTTGGTGTCAGTGTATGTCTTTGTTACTTGGTGTCAGTGTGTGTCTGTGTTACTGGGTATCAGTGTATGTCTTTGTGACTTTTTATCAGTGTAGTCTTTGTTACTTGGTGTCAGTGTGTGCATCTAACTGGGTGTCAGTGTGTGTCTGTGTTACTGGGTATCAGTGTATGTCTTTGTTACTTCGTGTCAGTGTATGTGTTTGTGACTTGGTGTCAGTGTATGTCTTTGTTACTGTCTGTCAGTGTATGTCTTTGTTACTTGGTGTAAGTGTGTGTCTGTGTTACTGGGTATCAGTGTGTGTCTTTGTGACTTGGTGTCAGTGTATTTCTTTGTTACTTGGTGTAAGTGTGTGTCTTTGTTACATGGTGTAATTGTATGTCTTTGTTACTTGGTGTCAGTGTATGTCTTTGTTACTTGGTGTCAGTGTGTGTCTGTGTTACTGGGTATCAGTGTATGTCTTTGTGACTTGGTATCAGTGTATGTCTTTGTTACTGGGTGTCAGTGTGTGTCTGTGTTCCTGGGTATCAGTGTATGTCTTTGTGACTTGGAGTCAGTGTATGTCTTTGTTACTGGGTGTCAGTGTGTCTCTTTGTGACTTGGTGTCAGTGTATGTCTTTGTTACTTGGTGGAAGTGTGTGTCTGTGATACTGGGTATCAGTGTATGTCTTTGTGACTTGGTATCAGTGTCTGTCTTTGTTACTGGGTGTCAGTGTGTGTCTGTGTTCCTGGGTATCAGTGTATGTCTTTGTTACTTGGTGTCAGTTTATGTCTTTGTTACTTGGTGTAAGTGTATGACTTTGTTACTTGGTGTCAGTTTATGTCTTTGTTACTTGGTGTCAGTGCATGTGCTTGTGACTTGTTGTCAGTGTATGTCTTTGTTACTGGGTATCAGTGCATGTCAAAATACTTGGTGTTAGTGTATGTTTTTGTTACTTGGTGTCAGTGTGTTTCTGTGTATCAGTGTATGTCTTTGTGACTTGGTGTCAGTGTATGTCTTTGTTACTTGGTGTCAGTGTGTTTCTGTGCATCAGTGTTTGTCTTTGTTACTGGGTGTCAGTGTGTGTCTGTGACACTAGGTGTCAGTATTTAGTTTAGTTTCGAGATACAGCACTGAAACAGACCCTCCGGCCCACCGAGTCTGTGCCGACCATCAACCAAACATTTATACTAATCCTACACGAATCCCATATTCCAATAACATCCCCACCAGCCCCTATATATTTCCCTACCACCTACCTATACTAGGGGCAATTTATAATGGCCAATTAACCTACCAATCTGCAAGTCTTTGGGATGTGGGATGAAACCGGAGCACCCGGAGGAAACCCACGCAGACACAGGGAGAACTTGCAAACTCCGCACAGGCAGTACCCAGAATCGAACCCGGGTCGCTGGAGCTGTGAGGCTGCAGTGCTAACCACTGCGCCACTGTGCTGCCCAGTGTGTATCTGTGTTACTGGGTGTCAGTGTGGTCGTTTGTCTTACTGGGTGTCAGTGTGTGTCTGTGTTACTTGGTGTAAGTGTGAGTCTTTGTTACTTGGTGTCCGTGTGTGTCTGTGTTACTGGGTGTCATTGCATGTCTTTGATACTGGGTGTAACTGTGTGTCTTTGTTACTTGGTGTCCGTGTTTGTCTGTGTTACTGGGTGTCAGTGCATGTCTTTGTTACTTGGTGTAAGTGTGTGTCTTTGTTACATGGTGTAATTGTATGTCTTTGTTACTTGGTGTCAGTGTATGTCTTTGTTACTTGGTGTCAGTGTGTGTCTGTGTTACTGGGTATCAGTGTATGTCTTTGTGACTTGGTATCAGTGTATGTCTTTGTGACTTGGTATCAGTGTATGTCTTTGTTACTGGGTGTAATTGTGTGTCTGCGTTACTGGGTATCAGTGTATGTCTTTTTGACTTGGTATCAGTGTCTGTCTTTGTTACTGGGTGTCAGTGTGTGTCTGTGTTCCTGGTTATCAGTGTATATCTTTGTGACTTGGTGTCAGTATATGTCTTTGTTACTGGGTGTCAGTGTGTCTCTTTGTGACTTGGTGTCAGTGTATGTCTCTGTTACTGGGTGTCAGTGTGTCTCTTTGTGACTTGGTGTCAGTGTATGTCTTTGTTACTTGGTGGAATTGTGTGTCTGTGTTCCTGGGTATCAGTGTATGTCTTTGTGACTTGGTATCAGTGTCTGTCTTTGTTACTGGGTGTCAGTGTGTGTCTGTGTTCCTGGGTATCAGTGTATGTCTTTGTGACTTGGTGTCAGTGTATGTCTTTGTTACTGGGTGTCAGTGTGTCTCTTTGTGACTTGGTGTCAGTGTATGTCTTTGTTACTTGGTGTAAGTGTGTGTCTGTGTTACTGGGTATCAGTGTGTGTCTTTGTGACTTGGTGTCAGTGTATGTCTTTGTTACTTGGTGTAAGTGTGTGTCTTTGTTACATGGTGTAATTGTATGTCTTTGTTACTTGGTGTCAGTGTATGACTTTGTTACTTGGTGTCAGTTTATGTCTTTGTTACTTGGTGTCAGTGCATGTGGTTGTGACTTGTTGTCAGTGGATGTCTTTGTGACTTGGTGTCAGTGTATGTCTTTGTTACTGGGTATCAGTGCATGTCAAAATACTTGGTGTTAGTGTATGTCTTTGTTACTTGGTGTCAGTGTGTTTCTGTGTATCAGTGTATGTCTTTGTGACTTGGTGTCAGTGTATGTCTTTGTTACTGGGTATCAGTGCATGTCAAAATACTTGGTGTCAGTGTGTTTATGTGCATCAGTGTATGTCTTTGTTACTGGGTGTCAGTGTGTGTCTGTGACACTAGGTGTCAGTATTTAGTTTAGTTTAGAGATACAGCACTGAATCAGGCCCTCCGGCCCACCGAGTCTGTGCCGACCATCAACCAAACATTTATACTAATCCTACACGAATCCCATATTCCAATAACATCCCCACCGGCCCCTATATATTTCCCTACCACCTACCTATACTAGGGGCAATTTATAATGGCCAATTAACCTACCAACCTGCAAGTCTTTGGGATGTGGGAGGAAACCGGAGCACCCGGAGGAAACCCACGCAGACACAGGGAGAACTTGCAAACTCTGCACAGGCAGTACGCAGAATCGAACCCGGGTCGCTGGAGCTGTGAGGCTGCAGTGCTAACCACTGCGCCACTGTGCTGCCCAGTGTGTATCTGTGTTACTGGGTGTCAGTGTGGTCGTTTGTCTTACTGGGTGTCAGTGTGTGTCTGTGTTACTTGGTGTAAGTGTGAGTCTTTGTTACTTGGTGTCCGTGTGTGTCTGTGTTACTGGGTGTCAGAGCATGTCTTTGATACTGGGTGTAACTGTGTGTCTTTGTTACTTGGTGTCCGTGTTTCTCTGTGTTACTGGGTGTCAGTGTACGTCTTTGTTACTTGGTGTAAGTGTATGTCTGTGTTACTTTGTGTAAGTGTATGTCTTTGTGACCTGGTGTCAGTGTATGTCTTTGTTACTGGGTATCAGTGCACGTCAAAATACTTGGTGTCAATGTATGTCTTTGTTACTTGGTGTCAGTGTGTGTATCTAACTGGGTGTCAGTGTATATCTTTGTTACTTGGTGTCAGTGTATGTCTTTGTTACTTGGTGTAAGTGTGTGTCTGTGATACTGGGTGTCAGTGTATGTCTTTGTTACTTGGTGTAAGTGTGTGTCTGTGATACTGGGTATCAGTGTATGTCTTTGTTACTTGGTGTCAGTTTATGTCT
The DNA here is from genome assembly GCF_036365525.1 of Heterodontus francisci. Classification (NCBI taxonomy): domain Eukaryota; kingdom Metazoa; phylum Chordata; class Chondrichthyes; order Heterodontiformes; family Heterodontidae; genus Heterodontus; species Heterodontus francisci. The sequence continues at coordinate 164,175 of NW_027140606.1, read as the reverse complement.
TTGTTACTTGGTGTAAGTGTATGACTTTGTTACTTGGTGTCAGTTTATTTCTTTGTTTCTTGGTGTCAGTGCATGTGCTTGTGACTTGTTGTCTTTGGATGTCTTTGTTACTGGGTGTCAGTGTCTGTCTTTGTTACTTGGTGTAAGTGTATGTCTGTGTTACTTGGTGTAAGTGTATGTCTTTGTGACTTGGTGTCAGTGAATGTCTTTGTTACTGGGTATCAGTGCATTTCAAAATACTTGGTGTCAATGTATGTCTTTGTTACTTTGTGTCAGTGTGTGTATCTAACAGGGTGTCAGTGTGTGTCTGTGTTACTGGGTATCAGTGTATGTCTTTGTTACTTCGTGTCAGTGTATGTGTTTGTGACTTGGTGTCAGTGCATGTCTTTGTTACTGGGTGTCAGTGTGTGTCTTTGTTACTTGGTGTCAGTGTATGTCTTTGTTACTTGGTGTCAGTGTATGTCTTTGTTACTTGGTGTCAGTGTGTGTCTGTGTTACTGGGTATCAGTGTATGTCTTTGTGACTTGGTATCAGTGTACGTCTTTGTTACTGGGTGTCATTGTGTGTCTGCGTTACTGGGTATCAGTGTATGTCTTTGTGACTTGGTATCAGTGTCTGTCTTTGTTACTGGGTGTCAGTGTGTGTCTGTGTTCCTGGTTATCAGTGTATGTCTTTGTGACTTGGTGTCAGTGTATGTCTTTGTTACTGGGTGTCAGTGTGTCTCTTTGTGACTTGGTGTCAGTGTATGTCTCTGTTACTGGGTGTCAGTGTGTCTCTTTGTGACTTGGTGTCAGTGTATGTCTTTGTTACTTGGTGGAATTGTGTGTCTGTGTTCCTGGGTATCAGTGTATGTCTTTGTGACTTGGTATCAGTGTCTGTCTTTGTTACTGGGTGTCAGTGTGTGTCTGTGTTCCTGGGTATCAGTGTATGTCTTTGTGACTTGGTTTCAGTGTATGTCTTTGTTACTGGGTGTCAGTGTGTCTCTTTGTGACTTGGTGTCAGTGTATGTCTTTGTTACTTGGTGTAAGTGTGTGTCTGTGTTACTGGGTATCAGTGTGTGTCTTTGTGACTTGGTGTCATTGTATGTCTCTGTTACTTGGTGTAAGTGTGTGTCTTTGTTACATGGTGTAATTGTATGTCTTTGTTACTTGGTGTCAGTGTATGTCTTTGTTACTTTGTGTCAGTGTGTGTCTGTGTTACTGGGTATCAGTGAATGTCTTTGTGAGTTGGTATCAGTGTATGTCTTTGTTACTGGGTGTCATTGTGTGTCTGCGTTACTGGGTATCAGTGTATGTCTTTGTGACTTGGTGTCAGTGTATGTCTTTGTTATTGGGTGTCAGTGTGTCTCTTTGTGACTTGGTGTCAGTGTATGTCTTTGTTACTTGGTGGAAGTGTGTGTCTGTGATACAGGGTATCAGTGTATGTCTTTGTGACTTGGTATCAGTGTATGTCTTTGTTACTGGTGTCAGTGTGTGTCTGTGTTCCTGGGTATCAGTGTATGTCTTTGTTACTTGGTGTCAGTGTATGTCTTTGTTACTGGGTATAAGTGCATGTCAAAATACTTGGTGTTAGTGTATGTCTTTGTTACTTGGTGTCAGTGTGTTTCTGTGTATCAGTGTATGTCTTTGTGACTTGTCAAGGACAATTTAATCTATACCCCATCATTCTCCTTTATCCATATACCTATCCAAAAGCCTTTTGAAAGTCCCTAAAGTTTCTGACTCAACAACTTCCCCGGGCAAGGCATTCCATGCCTCGACCACTCTCTGGGTAAAGAACCTTCCCCTGACATCCCCCTTATATCTCCCACCCTTCACCTTAAATTTATGACCCCTTGTAACGCTTTGCTCCACCCGGGGAAAAAGTTTCTGACTGTCTACCCTATCTATTCCCCTGATCATCTTATAAACCTCTATCATGTCACCCCTCATCCTTCTCCTTTCTAATGAGAAGAGGCCTAGAATGTTCAGCCTTTCCTCGTAAGACTTATTCTCCATTCCAGGCAACATCCTGGTAAATCTCCTCTGCACCCTCTCCAAGGCTTCCACATCCTTCCTAAAATGAGGCGACCAGAACTGCACACAGTACTCCAAATGAGGCCTTACCAAGGTCCTGTACAGCTGCATCATCACCTCACGGCTCTTAAATTCAATCCCTCTGCTAATGAACGCTAACACCCCATATGCCTTCTTCACAGCCCTATCCACTTGAGTTGCAACTTTCAACGATCTATGCACATAGACCCCAAGGTCTCTCTGCTCCTCCACATGCCCAAGAACCCTACCGTTAACCCAGTATTTTGCATTCATGTTTGTCCTTCCAAAATGGACGACCTCACACTTTTCAGGGTTAAACTCCATCTGCCACTTTTCAGCCCAGCACTGCAACCTATCCAAGTCCCTTTGCAGACGACAATAGCCCTCCTCGGTATCCACAACTCCACCAACCTTTGTATCATCTGCAAATTTACTGACCCACCCTTCGACTTCCTCATCCAAGTCGTTAATAAAAATCACAAACAGGAGAGGACCCAGAACTGATCCCTGCGGCACGCCACTGGTAACTGGGCTCCAGGCTGAGTATTTACCATCTAAGACCACTCTCTGCCTTCTATCAGTTAGCCAATTCTTAATCCAACTGGCCACATTCCCCACTATCCCATGCCTCCTGACTTTCTCCATAAGTCTACCATGGGGGACCTTATCAAATGCCTTACTAAAATCCATGTACACCACATCCACTGGTTTACCCTCATCCACTTGCTTGGTCACCTGCTCAAAGAATTCAATCAGGCTTGTGAGGCAAGACCTACCCCTCACAAAACCGTGCTGACTGTCCCGAATCAAGCAGTGTCTTTCCAGATGCTCAGAAATCCTATCCCTCAGCACCTTTTCCATCAACTTGCCTACCACCGAAGTAAGACTAACTGGCCTGTAATTCCCAGGGTTGTTCCTATTCCCTTTCTTGAACAGGGGCACAACATTTGCCACCCTCCAATCACCTGGTACCACCCCCGTCAGCAGAGAAGATGAAAAGATCATTGCCAGCGGCTCTGCAATTTCATCCCTTGCTTCCCATAACATCCTTGGATATACCCCGTCAGGCCCGGGAGACTTGTCTATCTTCAAGTTATTCAAAAACCCCAACACATCTTCCCTCCTAACGAGCACTTCCTCGAGCTTACCAGTCTGCTTCCCACCGTCCTCTTCAGTAATACACCCCTTCTCATTCGTAAATACCGAAGAGAAGTACTCATTCAAAACCTCACTTATCTCTTCCGGCTCAACACACAGTCTCCCGCTATTGTCCTTGACCGGACCTATGGTCCCCCTAGTCATCCTCATATTTCTGACATACGCGTAAAAGGCCTTGGGGTTTTCTTTTATCCTACCCGCCAAGCATTTTTCATGCCCTCTCTTAGCTCTCCTAATCCCTTTCTTCAGATCCTTCCTGGCCATCTTGTATCCCTCCAGAGCTATGCCTGTGCCCTTTTTCCTCAACTTTATATACGCATCCTTCTTCTTCCTAACAAGACTCTCAACCTCTCTTGTCAACCACGGTTCCCTCACATGACCATCCCTTCCCTGTCTGACAGGGACATGCTTATCAATGGCCCCTACTATCTGCTCCTTGAAAAAGTTCCACATTTCGACCGTGCCCTTCCCTGCCAGCATATGCTCCCAACTTATGCTCCTCAGTTCCTGCCTGACAGCATCATATCTACCCTTCCCCCAATTGTAAACCTTGCCCTGTTGCACATACCTATCCCTCTCCATTACCACAGTGAATGCTACAGAATTGTGATCACTATCTCCAAAGTGCTCGCCCACCAACAGCTCTATCACTTGCCCTGGTTCATTACCTAGTACCAAATCCAATATTGCCTCCCCTCTGGTCGGGCAGTCTACATACTGAGTCAGAAAAGCTTCCTGGACATACTGCACAAACACTACCCCATCCAAACTATTCGATCTAAAGAGTTGCCAATCAATATTTGGGAAGTTGAAATCCCCCATAATTACTACCCTGTGACTTCTGCTCCTTTCCAAAATCTGTTTCCCAATCTGCTCTTCCACCTCCCTGCTGCTATTGGGGGGCCTATAGAAAACTCCCATCAAGGTGACTGCTCCTTTCCTGTTCCTGACCTCAACCCACAGTGCCTCAGTCGGCAGATCCTCCTCGAAAATTCTTTCAGCAGTTGTTACACTATTTCTAACTAACAATGCCACCCCCCCACCTCTTTTACCACCATTCCTAATCTTATGAAAACATCTATAACCAGGTACCTCCAAAAACCATTCCTCCCCCTCACCTATCCACGTTTCAGTGATGGCCACAACATCGTAGTCCCAAGTGCCCATCCACGCCTTCAATTCACTCACCTTATTCCTGATGCTTCTTGCGTTGAAGTATACGCACTTTAACCCTTCTCCGTGCCCATCTGTCCTCTGTGACAGTGCTACCTTCCCCAATACCTCACTACACTCTTTGTCTTTCTGAGTGGACCCACTGGTCCCTGGATTACAAGTCCGGTTCCCATCCCCCTCCCAAACTAGTTTAAACCCTCCCGAACAGTACTAGCAAACCTCCCTCCCAGGATATTGGTGCCCCTCTGGTTCAGATGCAGCCCGTCCTGTTTGAACAGGTCCCATCTTCCCCAGAATGCAGTCCAATTATCCAAGAACTGGAAGCCCTCCCTCCTACACCATTCCTGCAGCCACGTGTTCAGCTGTGCTCTCTCCCTATTCCTAGCCTCACTATCACGTGGCGCCGGCAACAAACCAGAGATAACAACTCTGTCCGTCCGAGCTTTCAGCTTCCAGCCTAACTCCCTAAACTCACTTCTAACATCTGTGCCACCCTTCCTTCCTACGTCGTTGGTGCCAATGTGCACCACGACCTCTGGCTGCTCCCCCTCCCCTTTAAGGATCCTGAAGACGCGATCACAAACATCACGGACCCTGGCACCAGGGAGGCAACAAACCATCCGTGAGTCTCGCCTGCGCCCACAGAACCGCCTGTCCGTACTCCTCACCATCGAGTCCCCGATGACTAGTGCTCTCCCATTCTCCCTCCTTCCCTTCTGAGCCACAGCGCAGGACCCCGTGCCAGAGGCCCGGTCACTGCAGCCAACCCCCAATAGGCCGTCCCCCCCAACAGTATCTAAAACTGTATACTTGTTGTTGAGGGGAACGACCACAGGAGATCCCTGCACTGACCTCTTCCCACCTCTAACTGTTACCCATAGTATCAGTGTCTGTCTTTGTTACTGGGTGTCAGTGTGTGTCTGTGTTCCTGGTTATCAGTGTATGTCTTTGTGACTTGGTGTCAGTGTATGTCTTTGTTACTTGGTGGAAATGTGTGTCTGTGATACTGGGTATCAGTGTATGTCTTTGTGACTTGGTATCAGTGTATGTCTTTGTTACTGGGTGTCAGTGTGTGTCTTTGTTACTTGGTGTCAGTTTATGTCTTTGTTACTTGGTGTAAGTGTATGACTTTGTTACTTGGTGTCAGTTTAATTCTTTGTTACTTGGTGTCAGTGTGTGTCTGTGTTACTGGGTATCAGTGTATGCCTTTGTGACTTGGTATCAGTGGATGTCTTTGTTACTGGGTGTCAGTGTATGTCTTTGTTACTTGGTGTAAGTGTATGTCTGTGTTACTTGGTGTAAGTGTATGTCTTTGTGACTTGGTGTCAGTGTATGTCTTTGTTACTGGGTATCAGTGCATGTCAAAATACTTGGTGTTAGTGTATGTCTTTGTTACTTGGTGTCAGTGTGTTTCTGTGTATCAGTGTATGTCTTTGTGACTTGGTGTCAGTGTATGTCTTTGTTACTGGGTATCAGTGCATGTCAAAATACTTGGTGTCAGTGTGTTTCTGTGCATCAGTGTATGTCTTTGTTACTGGGTGTCAGTGTGTGTCTGTGACACTAGGTGTCAGTATTTAGTTTAGTTTCGAGATACAGCACTGAAACAGGCCCTCCGGCCCACCGAGTCTGTGCCGACCATCAACCAAACATTTATACTAATCCGACACGAATCCCATATTCCAATAACATCCCCAACGGCCCCTATATATTTCCCTACCACCTACCTATGCTAGGGGCAATTTATAATGGCCAATTAACCTACCAACCTGCAAGTCTTTGGGATGTGGGAGGAAACCGGAGCACCCGGAGGAAACCCACGCAGACACAGGGAGAACTTGCAAACTCCGCACAGGCAGTACCCAGAATCGAACCCGGGTCGCTGGAGCTGTGAGGCTGCAGTGCTAACCACTGCGCCACTGTGCTGCCCAGTGTGTATCTGTGTTACTGGGTGTCAGTGTGGTCGTTTGTCTTACTGGGTGTCAGTGTGTGTCTGTGTTACTTGGTGTAAGTGTGAGTCTTTGTTACTTGGTGTCCGTGTGTGTCTGTGTTACTGGGTGTCAGTGCATGTCTTTGATACTGGGTGTAACTGTGTGTCTTTGTTACTTGGTGTCCGTGTTTGTCTGTGTTACTGGGTGTCAGTGTATGTCTTTGTTACTTGGTGTAAGTGTATGTCTGTGTTACTTTGTGTAAGTGTATGTCTTTGTGACCTGGTGTCAGTGTATGTCTTTGTTACTGGGTATCAGTGCACGTCAAAATACTTGCTGTCAATGTATGTCTTTGTTACTTGGTGTCAGTGTGTGTATCTAACTGGGTGTCAGTGTGTGTCTGTGTTACTGGGTATCAGTGTATGTCTTTGTTACTTCGTGTCAGTGTATGTGTTTGTGACTTGGTGTCAGTGTATGTCTTTGTTACTGGCTGTCAGTGTATGTCTTTGTTACTTGGTGTAAGTGTGTGTCTGTGTTACTGGGTATCAGTGTGTGTCTTTGTGACTTGGTGTCAGTGTATGTCTTTGTTACTTGGTGTAAGTGTGTGTCTTTGTTACATGGTGTAATTGTATGTCTTTGTTACTTGGTGTCAGTGTATGTCTTTGTTACTTGGTGTCAGTGTGTGTCTGTGTTACTGGGTATCAGTGTATGTCTTTGTGACTTGGTATCAGTGTATGTCTTTGTTACTGGGTGTCATTGTGTGTCTGCGTTACTGGGTATCAGTGTATGTCTTTGTGACTTGGTATCAGTGTCTGTCTTTGTTACTGGGTGTCAGTGTGTGTCTGTGTTCCTGGGTATCAGTGTATGTCTTTGTGACTTGGTGTCAGTGTATGTCTTTGTTACTTGGTGGAAATGTGTGTCTGTGATACTGGGTATCAGTGTATGTCTTTGTGACTTGGTATCAGTGTATGTCTTTGTTACTGGGTGTCAGTGTGTGTCTTTGTTACTTGGTGTCAGTTTATGTCTTTGTTACTTGGTGTAAGTGTATGACTTTGTTACTTGGTGTCAGTTTAATTCTTTGTTACTTGGTGTCAGTGTGTGTCTGTGTTACTGGGTATCAGTGTATGTCTTTGTGACTTGGTATCAGTGGATGTCTTTGTTACTGGGTGTCAGTGTATGTCTTTGTTACTTGGTGTAAGTGTATGTCTGTTTTACTTGGTGTAAGTGTATGTCTTTGTGACTTGGTGTCAGTGTATGTCTTTGTTACTGGGTATCAGTGCATGTCAAAATACTTGGTGTCAATGTATGTCTTTGTTACTTTGTGTCAGTGTGTGTATCTAACTGGGTGTCAGTGTGTGTCGGTGTTACTGGGTATCAGTGTATGTCTTTGTTACTTCGTGTCAGTGTATGTGTTTGTGACTTGGTGTCAGTGCATGTCTTTGTTACTGGGTGTCAGTGCATGTCTTTGTTACTTGGTGTAAGTGTGTGTCTGTGTTACATGGTGTAATTGTATGTCTTTGTTACTTGGTGTCAGTGTATGTCTTTGTTACTTGGTGTCAGTGTGTGTCTGTGTTACTGGGTATCAGTGTATGTCTTTGTGACTTGGTATCAGTGTATGTCTTTGTTACTGGGTGTCATTGTGTGTCTGCGTTACTGGGTATCAGTGTATGTCTTTGTGACTTTGTATCTGTGTCTGTCTTTGTTACTGGGTGTCAGTGTGTGTCTGTGTTCCTGGGAATCAGTGTATGTCTTTGTGAATTGGTGTCAGTGTATGTCTTTGTTACTGGGTGTCAGTGTGTCTCTTTGTGACTTGGTGTCAGTGTATGTCTCTGTTACTGGGTGTCAGTGTGTCTCTTTGTTACATGGTGTAATTGTATGTCTTTGTTGCTTGGTGTCAGTGTATGTCTATGTTACTGGGTGTCAGTGCATGTCTTTGATACTGGGTGTAACTGTGTGTCTTTGTTACTTGGTGTCCGTGTTTGTCTGTGTTACTGGGTGTCAGTGTATGTCTTTGTTACTTGTTGTAAGTGTATGTCTGTGTTACTTTGTGTAAGTGTATGTCTTTGTGACCTGGTGTCAGTGTATGTCTTTGTTACTGGGTATCAGTGCACGTCAAAATACTTGGTGTCAATGTATGTCTTTGTTACTTGGTGTCAGTGTGTGTATCTAACTGGGTGTCAGTGTGTGTCTGTGTTACTGGGTATCAGTGTATGTCTTTGTTACTTCGTGTCAGTGTATGTGTTTGTGACTTGGTGTCAGTGTATGTCTTTGTGACTGGCTGTCAGTGTATGTCTTTGTTACTTGGTGTAAGTGTGTGTCTGTGTTACTGGGTATCAGTGTGTGTCTTTGTGACTTGGTGTCAGTGTATGTCTTTGTTACTTGGTGTAAGTGTGTGTCTTTGTTACATGGTGTAATTGTATGTCTTTGTTACTTGGTGTCAGTGTATGTCTTTGTTACTTGGTGTCAGTGTGTGTCTGTGTTACTGGGTATCAGTGTATGTCTTTGTGACTTGGTATCAGTGTCTGTCTTTGTTACTGGGTATCAGTGTGTGTCTGTGTTCCTGGGTATCAGTGTATGTCTTTGTGACTTGGTGTCAGTGTATGTCTTTGTTACTTGGTGGAAATGTGTGTCTGTGATACTGGGTATCAGTGTATGTCTTTGTGACTTGGTATCAGTGTATGTCTTTGTTACTGGGTGTCAGTGTGTGTCTTTGTTACTTGGTGTCAGTTTATGTCTTTGTTACTTGGTGTAAGTGTATGACTTTGTTACTTGGTGTCAGTTTAATTCTTTGTTACTTGGTGTCAGTGTGTGTCTGTGTTACTGGGTATCAGTGTATGTCTTTGTGACTTGGTATCAGTGGATGTCTTTGTTACTGGGTGTCAGTGTATGTCTTTGTTACTTGGTGTAAGTGTATGTCTGTTTTACTTGGTGTAAGTGTATGTCTTTGTGACTTGGTGTCAGTGTATGTCTTTGTTACTGGGTATCAGTGCATGTCAAAATACTTGGTGTCAATGTATGTCTTTGTTACTTTGTGTCAGTGTGTGTATCTAACTGGGTGTCAGTGTGTGTCGGTGTTAATGGGTATCAGTGTATGTCTTTGTTACTTCGTGTCAGTGTATGTGTTTGTGACTTGGTGTCAGTGTATGTCTTTGTTACTTGGTGTCAGTGTATGTCTTTGTTACTTGGTGTCAGTGTGTGTCTTTGTTACTGGGTGTCATTGTGTGTCTGCGTTACTGGGTATCAGTGTATGTCTTTGTGACTTGGTATCTGTGTCTGTCTTTGTTACTGGGTGTCAGTGTGTGTCTGTGTTCCTGGGAATCAGTGTATGTCTTTGTGAATTGGTGTCAGTGTATGTCTTTGTTACTGGGTGTCAGTGTGTCTCTTTGTGACTTGGTGTCAGTGTATGTCTCTGTTACTGGGTGTCAGTGTGTCTCTTTGTGACTTGGTGTCAGTGTATATCTTTGTTACTTGGTGGAAGTGTGTGTCTGTGTTCCTGGGTATCAGTGTATGTCTTTGTGACTTGGTATCAGTGTCTGTCTTTGTTACTGGGTGTCAGTGTGTGTCTGTGTTCCTGGGTATAAGTGTATGTCTTTGTGACTTGGTGTCAGTGTATGTCTTTGTTACTGGGTGTCAGTGTGTCTCTTTGTGACTTTGTGTCAGTGTATGTCTTTGTTACTTGGTGTAAGTGTGTGTCTGTGTTACTGGGTATCAGTGTGTGTCTTTGTGACTTGGTGTCAGTGTATGTCTTTGTTACTTGGTGTAAGTGTGTGTCTTTGTTACATGGTGTAATTGTATGTCTTTGTTACTTGGTGTCAGTGTATGTCTTTGTTACTTGGTGTCAGTTTATGTCTTTGTTACTTGGTGTAAGTGTATGACTTTGTTACTTGGTGTCAGTTTAATTCTTTGTTACTTGGTGTCAGTGTGTGTCTGTGTTACTGGGTATCAGTGTATGTCTTTGTGACATGGTATCAGTGGATGTCTTTGTTACTGGGTGTCAGTGTATGTCTTTGTTACTTGGTGTAAGTGTATGTCTTTTTGACTTGGTGTCAGTGTATGTCTTTGTTACTGGGTATCAGTGCATGTCAAAATACTTGGTGTCAATGTATGTCTTTGTTACTTTGTGTCAGTGTGTGTATCTAACTGGGTGTCAGTGTGTGTCGGTGTTACTGGGTATCAGTGTATGTCTTTGTTACTTCGTGTCAGTGTATGTGTTTGTGACTTGGTGTCAGTGCATGTCTTTGTTACTGGGTGTCAGTGCATGTCTTTTTTACCTGGTGTAAGTGTGTGTCTGTGTTCCATGGTGTAATTGTATGTCTTTGTTACTTGGTGTCAGTGTATGTCTTTGTTACTTGGTGTCAGTGTGTGTCTGTGTTACTGGGTATCAGTGTATGTCTTTGTGACTTGGTATCAGTGTATGTCTTTGTTACTGGGTGTCATTGTGTGTCTGCGTTACTGGGTATCAGTGTATGTCTTTGTGACTTGGTATCTGTGTCTGTCTTTGTTACTGGGTGTCAGTGTGTGTCTGTGTTCCTGGGAATCAGTGTATGTCTTTGTGAATTGGTGTCAGTGTATGTCTTTGTTACTGGGTGTCAGTGTGTCTCTTTGTGACTTGGTGTCAGTGTATGTCTCTGTTACTGGGTGTCAGTGTGTCTCTTTGTGACTTGGTGTCAGTGTATATCTTTGTTACTTGGTGGAAGTGTGTGTCTGTGTTCCTGGGTATCAGTGTATGTCTTTGTGACTTGGTATCAGTGTCTGTCTTTGTTACTGGGTGTCAGTGTGTGTCTGTGTTCCTGGGTATCAGTGTATGTCTTTGTGACTTGGTGTCAGTGTATGTCTTTGTTACTGGGTGTCAGTGTGTCTCTTTGTGACTTTGTGTCAGTGTATGTCTTTGTTACTTGGTGTAAGTGTGTGTCTGTGTTACTGGGTATCAGTGTGTGTCTTTGTGACTTGGTGTCAGTGTATGTCTTTGTTACTTGGTGTAAGTGTGTGTCTTTGTTACATGGTGTAATTGTATGTCTTTGTTACTTGGTGTCAGTGTATGTCTTTGTTACTTGGTGTCAGTGTGTGTCTGTGTTACTGGGTATCAGTGTATGTCTTTGTGACTTGGTATCAGTGTATGTCTTTGTTACTGGGTGTCATTGTGTGTCTGCGTTACTGGGTATCAGTGCATGTCTTTGTGACTTGATATCAGTGTCTGTCTTTGTTACTGGGTGTCAGTGTGTGTCTGTGTTCCTGGGTATCAGTGTATGTCGTTGTGACTTGGTGTCAGTATATGTCTTTGTTACTGGGTGTCAGTGTGTCTCTTTGTGACTTGGTGTCAGTGTATGTCTTTGTTACTTGGTGGAAGTGTGTGTCTGTGATACTGGGTATCAGTGTATGTCTTTGTGACTTGGTATCAGTGTATGTCTTTGTTACTGGGTGTCAGTGTGTGTATGTGTTCCTGGGTATCAGTGCATGGCTTTGCGACTTGGTGTCAGTGTATGTCTTTGTTACTTGGTGTAAGTGTGTGGCTGTGATACTGGGTGTCAGTGTATGTCTTTGTTACTTGGTGTAAGTGTGTGTCTGTGATACTGGGTATCAGTGTATGTCTTTGTTACTTGGTGTCAGTTTATGTCTTTGTTACTTGGTGTAAGTGTATGACTTTGTTACTTGGTGTCAGTTTATTTCTTTGTTACTTGGTGTCAGTGCATGTGCTTGTGACTTGTTGTCAGTGGATGTATTTGTTACTGGGTGTCAGTGTATGTCTTTGTTACTTGGTGTAAGTGTGTGTCTGTGTTACTTGGTGTAAGTGTATGTCTTTGTTACTTGGTGTAAGTGTGTGTCTGTGTTACTGGGTATCAGTGTGTGTCTTTGTGACTTGGTGTCAGTGTGTGTCTGTGTTACTGGGTATCAGTGTATGTCTTTGTGACTTGGTATCAGTGTATGTCTTTGTTACTGGGTGTCAGTGTATGTCTTTGTTACTTGGTGTCAGTGTGTGTCTGTGTTATTGGGTATCAGTGTATGTCTTTGTGACTTGGTATCAGTGTATGTCTTTGTTACTGGGTGTCATTGTGTGTCTGCGTTACTGGGTATCAGTGTATGTCTTTGTGACTTGGAATCAGTGTCTGTCTTTGTTACTGGGTGTCAGTGTGTGTCTGTGTTCCTGGGTATCAGTGTATGTCTTTGTGACTTGGTGTCAGTATATGTCTTTGTTACTGGGTGTCAGTGTGTCTCTTTGTGACTTGGTGTCAGTGTATGTCTTTGTTACTTGGTGGAAGTGTGTGTCTGTGATACTGGGTATCAGTGTATGTCTTTGTGACTTGGTATCAGTGTATGTCTTTGTTACTGGGTGTCAGTGTGCGTATGCGTTCCTGGGTATCAGTGCATGTCTTTGTGACTTGGTGTCAGTGTATGTCTTTGTTACTTGGTGAAAGTGTGTGTCTGTGATACTGGGTATCAGTGTATGTCTTTGTTACTTGGTGTCAGTTTATGTCTTTGTTACTTGGTGTAAGTGTATGACTTTGTTACTTGGTGTCAGTGTCTGTCTGTGTTCCTGGGTATCAGTGTATGTCTTTGTGACTTGATGTCAGTGTATGTCTTTGTTACTGGGTGTCAGTGTGTCTCTTTGTGACTTGGTGTCAGTGTATGTCTTTGTTACTTGGTGGAAGTGTGTGTCTGCGATACTGGGTATCAGTGTATGTCTTTGTGACTTGGTATCAGTGTATGTCTTTGTTACTGGGTGTCAGTGTGTGTCTGTGTTCCTGGGTATCAGTGTATGTCTTTGTGACTTGGTGTCAGTGTATGTCTTTGTTACTTTGTGTGTCTGTGATACTGGGTATCAGTGTATGTCTTTGTTACTTGGTGTCAGTTCATGTCTTTGTTACTTGATGTCAGTGCATGTGCTTGTGACTTGTTGTCAGTGGATGTCTTTGTTACTTGGTGTAAGTGTATGTCTTTGTTACTGGGTATCAGTGCATGTCAAAATACTTGGTATTAGTGTATGTCTTTGTTACTTGGTGTCAGTGTGTTTCTGTGAAACTAGGTGTCAGTATTTAGTTTAGTTTAGAGATACAGCACTGAAACAGGCCCTCCGGCCCACCGAGTCTGTGCCGACCATCAACCAAACATTTATACTAATCCTACACGAATCCCATATTCCAAAAACATCCCCACCGGCCCCTATATATTTCCCTACCACCTACCTATACTAGGGGCAATTTATAATGGCCAATTAACCTACCAATCTGCAAGTCTTTGGGATGTGGGATGAAACCGGAGCACCCGGAGGAAACCCACGCAGACACAGGGAGAACTTGCAAACTCCGCACAGGCAGTACCCAGAATCGAACCCGGGTCGCTGGAGCTGTGAGGCTGCAGTGATAACCACTGCGCCACTGTGCTGCCCAGTGTGTATCTGTGTTTCTGGGTGTCAGTGTGGTCGTTTGTCTTACTGGGTGTCAGTGTGTGTCTGTGTTACTTGGTGTAAGTGTGAGTCTTTGTTACTTGGTGTCAGAGTGTGTCTGTGTTACTGGGTATCAGTGTATGTCTTTGTGACTTGGTATCAGTGTATGTCTTTGTTACTGGGTGTCATTGTGTGTCTGCGTTACTGGGTATCAGTGTATGTCTTTGTGACTTGGTATCAGTGTCTGTCTTTGTTACTTGGTGTCAGTGTGTGTCTGTGTTCCTGGGTATCAGTGTATGTCTTTGTGACTTGGTATCAGTGTATGTCTTTGTTACTGGGTGTCAGTGTGTGTCTTTGTGACTTGGTGTCAGTGTATGTCTTTGTTACTTGGTGGAAGTGTGTGTCTGTGATACTGGGTATCAGTGTATGTCTTTGTGACTTGGTGTCAGTGTCTGTCTTTGTTACTTGGTGTAAGTGTGTGTCTTTGTTACATGGTGTAATTGTAAGTCTTTGTTACTTGGTGTCAGTGTATGTCTTTGTTACTTGGTGTCAGTGTGTGTCTGTGTTACTGGATATCAGTGTATGTCTTTGTGACTTGGTATCAGTGTATGTCTTTGTTACTGGGTGTCAGTGTGTGTCTGTGTTCCTGGGTATCAGTGTATGTCTTTGTTCCTTTGTGTAAGTGTGTGTCTGTGTTACTGGGTATCTGTGTGTGTCTTTGTGACTTGATGTCAGTGTATGTCTTTATTACTGGGTGTCAGTGTGTCTCTTTGTGACTTGGTGTCAGTGTATGTCTTTGTTACTTGGTAGAAGTGTGTGTCTGTGATACTGGGTATCAGTGTATGTCTTTGTGACTTGGTATCAGTGTATGTCTTTGTTACTGGGTGTCAGTGTGTGTCTGTGTTCCTGGGTATCAGTGTATGTCTTTGTGACTTGGTGTCAGTGTATGTCTTTGTTACTTTGTGTGTCTGTGATACTGGGTATCAGTGTATGTCTTTGTTACTTGGTGTCAGTTCATGTCTTTGTTACTTGATGTCAGTGCATGTGCTTGTGACTTGTTGTCAGTGGATGTCTTTGTTACTTGGTGTAAGTGTATGTCTTTGTTACTGGGTATCTTTGCATGTCAAAATACTTGGTATTAGTGTATGTCTTTGTTACTTGGTGTCAGTGTGTTTCTGTGACACTAGGTGTCAGTATTTAGTTTAGTTTAGAGATACAGCACTGAAACAGGCCCTCCGGCCCACCGAGTCTGTGCCGACCATCAACCAAACATTTATACTAATCCTACACGAATCCCATATTCCAAAAACATCCCCACCGGCCCCTATATATTTCCCTACCACCTACCTATACTAGGGGCAATTTATAATGGCCAATTAACCTACCAATCTGCAAGTCTTTGGGATGTGGGATGAAACCGGAGCACCAGGAGGAAACCCACGCAGACACAGGGAGAACTTGCAAACTCCGCACAGGCAGTACCCAGAATCGAACCCGGGTCGCTGGAGCTGTGAGGCTGCAGTGATAACCACTGCGCCACTGTGCTGCCCAGTGTGTATCTGTGTTACTGGGTGTCAGTGTGGTCGTTTGTCTTACTGGGTGTCAGTGTGTGTCTGTGTTACTTGGTGTAAGTGTGAGTCTTTGTTACTTGGTGTCAGTGTGTGTCTGTGTTACTGGGTATCAGTGTATGTCTTTGTGACTTGGTATCAGTGTATGTCTTTGTTATTGGGTGTCATTGTGTGTCTGTGTTACTGGGTATCAGTGTATGTCTTTGTGACTTGGTATCAGTGTCTGTCTTTGTTATTGGGTGTCAGTGTGTGTCTGTGTTCCTGGGTATCAGTGTATGTCTTTGTGACTTGGTATCAGTGTCTGTCTTTGTTATTGGGTGTCAGTGTGTGTCTGTGTTCCTGGGTATCAGTGTATGTCTTTGTGACTTGGTGTCAGTGTATGTCTTTGTTACTTTGTGTGTCTGTGATACTGGGTATCAGTGTATGTCTTTGTTACTTGGTGTCAGTTCATGTCTTTGTTACTTGATGTCAGTGCATGTGCTTGTGACTTGTTGTCAGTGGATGTCTTTGTTACTTGGTGTAAGTGTATGTCTTTGTTACTGGGTATCAGTGCATGTCAAAATACTTGGTATTAGTGCATGTCTTTGTTACTTGGTGTCAGTGTGTTTCTGTGACACTAGGTGTCAGTATTTAGTTTAGTTTAGAGATACAGCACTGAAACAGGCCCTCCGGCCCACCGAGTCTGTGCCGACCATCAACCAAACATTTATACTAATCCTACACGAATCCCATATTCCAAAAACATCCCCACCGGCCCCTATATATTTCCCTACCACCTACCTATACTAGGGGCAATTTATAATGGCCAATTAACCTACCAATCTGCAAGTCTTTGGGATGTGGGATGAAACCGGAGCACCCGGAGGAAACCCACGCAGACACAGGGAGAACTTGCAAACTCCGCACAGGCAGTACCCAGAATCGAACCCGGGTCGCTGGAGCTGTGAGGCTGCAGTGATAACCACTGCGCCACTGTGCTGCCCAGTGTGTATCTGTGTTACTGGGTGTCAGTGTGGTCGTTTGTCTTACTGGGTGTCAGTGTGTGTCTGTGTTACTTGGTGTAAGTGTGAGTCTTTGTTACTTGGTGTCAGTGTGTGTCTGCGTTACTGGGTATCAGTGTATGTCTTTGTGACTTGGTATCAGTGTATGTCTTTGTTACTGGGTGTCATTGTGTCTCTGCGTTACTGGGTATCAGTGTATGTCTTTGTGACTTGGTATCAGTGTCTGTCTTTGTTATTGGGTGTCAGTGTGTGTCTGTGTTCCTGGGTATCAGTGTATGTCTTTGTGACTTGGTATCAGTGTATGTCTTTGTTACTGGGTGTCAGTGTGTGTCTTTGTGACTTGGTGTCAGTGTATGTCTTTGTTACTTGGTGGAAGTGTGTGTCTGTGATACTGGGTATCAGTGTATGTCTTTGTGACTTGGTGTCAGTGCCTGTCTTTGTTACTTGGTGTAAGTGTGTGTCTTTGTTACATGGTGTAATTGTAAGTCTTTGTTACTTGGTGTCAGTGTATGTCTTTGTTACTTGGTGTCAGTGTGTGTCTGTGTTACTGGATATCAGTGTATGTCTTTGTGACTTGGTATCAGTGTATGTCTTTGTTACTGGGTGTCATTGTGTGTCTGTGTTCCTGGGTATCAGTGTATGTCTTTGTTCCTTGGTGTAAGTGTGTGTCTGTGTTACTGGGTATCAGTGTGTGTCTTTGTGACTTGGTGTCAGTGTATGTCTTTGTTACTTGGTGTAAGTGTGTGTCTTTGTTACATGGTGTAATTGTATGTCTTTGTTACTTGGTGTCAGTGTATGTCTTTGTTACTTGGTGTCAGTGTGTGTCTGTGTTACTGGGTCTCAGTGTATGTCTTTGTGACTTGGTATCAGTGTATGTCTTTGTTACTTGGTGTCAGTGTGTGTCTGTGTTACTGGGTATCAGTGTATGTCTTTGTTACTTCGTGTCAGTGTGTGTCTTTGTTACTGGGTATCAGTGTGTGTCTTTGTTACTGGGTGTCATTGTGTGTCTGCGTTACTGGGTATCAGTGTATGTCTTTGTGACTTGGTATCAGTGTCTGTCTTTGTTACTGGGTGTCAGTGTGTGTCTGTGTTCCTGGGTATCAGTGTATGTCTTTGTGACTTGGTGTCAGTGTATGTCTTTGTTACTGGGTGTCAGTGTGTCTCTTTGTGACTTGGTGTCAGTGTATGTCTTTGTTACTTGGTGGAAGTGTGTGTCTGTGATACTGGGTATCAGTGTATGTCTTTGTGACTTGGTATCAGTGTATGTCTTTGTTACTGGGTGTCAGTGTGTGTCTGTGTTCCTGGGTATCAGTGTATGTCTTTGTTACTTGGTGTCAGTTTATGTCTTTGTTACTTGGTGTAAGTGTATGACTTTGTTACTTGTTGTCAGTTTATGTCTTTGTTACTTGGTGTCAGTGCATGTGCTTGTGACTTGTTGTCAGTGTATGTCTTTGTTACTGGGTATCAGTGCATGTCAAAATACTTGGTGTTAGTGTCTGTCTTTGTTACTTGGTGTCAGTGTGTTTCTGTGTATCAGTGTATGTCTTTGTGACTTGGTGTCAGTGTATGTCTTTGTTACTTGGTGTCAGTGTATGTCTTTGTTACTGGCTGTCAGTGTATGTCTTTGTTACTTGGTGTAAGTGTGTGTCTGTGTTACTGGGTATCAGTGTGTGTCTTTGTGACTTGGTGTCAGTGTCTGTCTTTGTTACTTGGTGTAAGTGTGTGTCTTTGTTACATGGTGTAATTGTATGTCTTTGTTACTTGGTGTCAGTGTATGTCTTTGTTACTTGGTGTCAGTGTGTGTCTGTGTTATTGGGTATCAGTGTATGTCTTTGTGACTTGGTATCAGTGTATGTCTTTGTTACTGGGTGTCATTGTGTGTCTGCGTTACTGGGTATCAGTGTATGTCTTTGTGACTTGGTATCAGTGTCTGTCTTTGTTACTGGGTGTCAGTGTGTGTCTGTGTTCCTGGGTATCAGTGTATGTCTTTGTGACTTGGTGTCAGTGTATGTCCTTGTTACTGGGTGTCAGTGTGTCTCTTTCTGACTTGGTGTCAGTGTATGTCTTTGTTACTTGGTGGAAGTGTGTGTCTGTGATACTGGGTATCAGTGTATGTCTTTGTGACTTGGTGTCAGTGTATGTCTTTGTTACTTGGTGTAAGTGTGTGTCTTTGTTACTGTGTATCAGTGTATGTCTTTGTTACTTGGTGGCAGTGTATGTCAAAATACTTGGTGTAAGTGTGTGTCTTTGTTACTTGGTGTAAGTGTGTGTCTGTGATACTGGGTATCAGTGTATGTCTTTGTGACTTGGTATCAGTGTATGTCTTTGTTACTGGGTGTCAGTGTGTGTCTGTGTTCCTGGGTATCAGTGTATGTCTTTGTTACTTGGTGTCAGTTTATGTCTTTGTTACCTGGTGTAAGTGTATGACTTTGTAGCTTGTTGTCAGTGTATGTCTTTGTTACTGGGTATCAGTGCATGTCAACATACTTGGTGTTAGTGTCTGTCTTTGTTACTTGGTGTCAGTGTGTTTCTGTGTATCAGTGTATGTCTTTGTGACTTGGTGTCAGTGTATGTCTTTGTTACTGGGTGTCAGTGTGTGTCTGTGACACTAGGTGTCAGTATTTAGTTTAGTTTCGAGATACAGCACTGAAACAGGCCCTCCGGCCCACCGAGTCTGTGCCGACCATCAACCAAACATTTATACTAATCCTACACGAATCCCATATTCCAATAACATCCCCACCGGCCCCTATATATTTCTCTACCACCTACCTATGCTAGGGGCAATTTATAATGGCCAATTAACCTACCAACCTGCAAGTCTTTGGGATGTGGGAGGAAACCGGAGCACCCGGAGGAAACCCACGCAGACACAGGGAGAACTTGCAAACTCCGCACAGGCAGTACCCAGAATCGAACCCGGGACGCTGGAGCTGTGAGGCTGCAGTGCTAACCACTGCGCCACTGTGCTGCCCAGTGTGTATCTGTGTTACTGGGTGTCAGTGTGGTCGTTTGTCTTACTGGGTGTCAGTGTGTGTCTGTGTTACTTGGTGTAAGTGTGAGTCTTTGTTACTTGGTGTCCGTGTGTGTCTGTGTTACTGGGTGTCAGTGCATGTCTTTGATACTGGGTGTAACTGTGTGTCTTTGTTACTTGGTGTCCGTGTGTGTCTGTGTTACTGGATATCAGTGTATGTCTTTGTGACTTGGTATCTGTGTATGTCTTTGTTACTGGGTGTCAGTGTGTGTCTGTGTTACTGGGTATCAGTGTGTGTCTTTGTGACTTGGTGTAACTGTATGTCTTTGTTCCTTGGTGTAAGTGTGTGTCTTTGTTTCATGGTGTAATTGTATGTCTTTGTTACTTGGTGTCAGTGTATGTCTTTGTTACTTGGTGTCAGTGTGTCTCTGTGTTACTGGGTATCAGTGTATGTCTTTGTGACTTGGTATCAGTGTATGTCTTTGCTGCTTGGTGTCAGTGTGTGCATCTAACTGGGTGTCAGTGTGTGTCTGTGTTCCTGGGTATCAGTGTATGTCTTTGTTACTTCGTGTCAGTGTATGTGTTTGTGACTTGGTGTCAGTGTATGTCTTTGTTACTGGCTGTCAGTGTATGTCTTTGTTACTTGGTGTAAGTGAGTGTCTGTGTTACTGGGTATCAGTGTGTGTCTTTGTGACTTGGTGTCAGTGTATGTCTTTGTTACTTGGTGTAAGTGTTTGTCTTTGTTACATGGTGTAATTGTATGTCTTTGTTACTTGGTGTCAGTGTATGTCTTTGTTACTTGGTGTCAGTATGTGTCTGTGTTACTAGGTATCAGTGTATGTCTTTGTGACTTGGTGTCAGTGTATGTCTTTGTTACTGGGTGTCATTGTGTGTCTGCGTTACTGGGTATCAATGTATGTCTTTGTGACTTGGTATCAGTGTCTGTCTTTGTTACTGGGTGTCAGTGTGTGTCTGTGTATCAGTGTATGTCTTTGTGACTTGGTGTCAGTGTATGTCTTTGTTACTTGGTGGAAGTGTGTGTCTGTGACACTGGGTATCAGTGTATGTCTTTGTATCAGTGTATGTCTTTGTTACTGGGTGTCAGTGTGTGTCTGTGTTCCTGGGTATCAGTGTATGTCTTTGTTACTTGGTGTCAGTTTATGTCTTTGTTACTTGGTGTAAGTGTATGACTTTGTTACTTGGTGTCAGTTTATGTCTTTGTTACTTGGTGTCAGTGCATGTGCTTGTGACTTGTTGTCAGTGGATGTCTTTGTTACTGGGTGTCAGTGTATGTCTTTGTTACTTGGTGTCAGTGTATGTCTTTGTGACTTGGTGTCAGTGTATGTCTTTGTTACTGGGTATCAGTGCATGTCAAAATACTTGGTGTCAGTGTGTTTCTGTGCATGTCTTTGTTACTGGGTGTCAGTGTGTGTCTGTGACACTAGGTGTCAGTATTTAGTTTAGTTTCGAGATACAGCACTGAAACAGGCCCTCCGGCCCACCGAGTCTGTGCCGACCATCAACCAAACATTTATACTAATCCTACACGAATCCCATATTCCAATAACATCCCCACCGGCCCCTATATATTTCCCTACCACCTACCTATGCTCGGGGCAATTTATAATGGCCAATTAACCTACCAACCTGCAAGTCTTTGGGATGTGGGAGGAAACCGGAGCACCCGGAGGAAACCCACGCAGACACAGGGAGAACTTGCAAACTCCGCACAGGCAGTACCCAGAATCGAACCCGGGACGCTGGAGCTGTGAGGCTGCAGTGCTAACCACTGCGCCACTGTGCTGCCCGGTGTGTATCTGTGTTACTGGGTGTCAGTGTGGTCGTTTGTCTTACTGGGTGTCAGTGGGTGTCTGTGTTACTTGGTGTAAGTGTGAGTCTTTGTTACTTGGTGTCCGTGTGTGTCTGTGTTACTGGGTGTCAGTGCATGTCTTTGATACTGGGTGTAACTGTGTGTCTTTGTTACTTGGTGTCCGTGTTTGTCTGTGTTACTGGGTGTCAGTGTATGTCTGTGTTACTTTGTGTAAGTGTATGTCTTTGTTACTGGGTATCAGTGCACGTCAAAATACTTGGTGTCAATGTATGTCTTTGTTACTTGGTGTCAGTGTGTGTATCTAACTGGGTGTCAGTGTGTGTCTGTGTTACTGGGTATCAGTGTGTGTCTTTGTTACATGGTGTAATTGTATGTCTTTGTTACTTGGTGTCAGTGTATGTCTTTGTTACTTGGTGTAAGTGTGTGTCTGTGTTACTGGGTATCAGTGTCTGTCTTTGTGACTTGGTGTCAGTGTATGTCTTTGTTACTTGGTGTAAGTGTGTGTCTTTGTTACATGGTGTAATTGTATGTCTTTGTGACTTGGTGTCAGTGTATGTCTTTGTTACTTGGTGTCAGTGTGTGTCTGTGTTACTGGGTATCAGTGTATGTCTTTGTGACTTGGTATCAGTGTATGTCTTTGTTACTGGGTGTCATTGTGTGTATGCGTTACTGGGTATCAGTGTATGTCTTTGTGACTTGGTATCAGTGTCTGTCTTTGTTACTGGGTGTCAGTGTGTGTCTGTGTTCCTGGGTATCAGTCTTTGTGACTTGGTGTCAGTATATGTCTTTGTTACTGGGTGTCAGTGTGTCTCTTTGTGACTTGGTGTCAGTGTATGTCTTTGTTACTTGGTGGAAGTGTGTGTCTGTGATACTGGGTATCAGTGTATGTCTTTGTGACTTGGTATCAGTGTATGTCTTTGTTACTGGGTGTCAGTGTGTGTATGTGTTCCTGGGTATCAGTGCATGTCTTTGTGACTTGGTATCAGTGTCTGTCTTTGTTACTGGGTGTCAGTGTGTGTCTGTGTTCCTGGGTATCAGTGTATGTCTTTGTGACTTGGTGTCAGTGTATGTCTTTGTTACTTGGTGGAAGTGTGTGTCTGTGATACTGGGTATCAGTGTATGTCTTTGTGACTTGGTATCAGTGTATGTCTTTGTTACTGGGTGTCAGTGTGTGTATGTGTTCCTGGGTATCAGTGCATGTCTTTGTGACTTGGTATCAGTGTCTGTCTTTGTTACTGGGTGTCAGTGTGTGTCTGTGTTCCTGGGTATCAGTGTATGTCTTTGTGACTTGGTGTCAGTGTATGTCTTTGTTACTTGGTGGAAGTGTGTGTCTGTGATACTGGGTATCAGTGTATGTCTTTGTGACTTGGTATCAGTGTATGTCTTTGTTACTGGGTGTCAGTGTGTGTCTGTGTTCCTGGGTATCAGTGTATGTCTTTGTTACTTGGTGTCAGTTTATGTCTTTGTTACTTGGTGTAAGTGTATGACTTTGTTACTTGGTGTCAGTTTATGTCTTTGTTACTTGGTGTCAGTGCATGTGCTTGTGACTTGTTGTCAGTGGATGTCTTTGTTACTGGGTGTCAGTGTATGTCTTTGTGACTTGGTGACAGTGTATGTCTTTGTGACTTTGTGTCAGTGTATGTCTTTGTTACTGGGTATCAGTGCATGTCAAAATACTTGGTGTTAGTGTATGTCTTTGTTACTTGGTGTCAGTGTGTTTCTGTGTATCAGTGTATGTCTTTGTGACTTGGTGTCAGTGTATGTCTTTGTTACTGGGTATCAGTGCATGTCAAAATACTTGGTGTCAGTGTGTTTCTGTGCATCAGTGTATGTCTTTGTTACTGGGTGTCAGTGTGTGTCTGTGACACTAGGTGTCAGTATTTAGTTTAGTTTCGAGATACAGCACTGAAACAGGCCCTCCGGCCCACCGAGTCTGTGCCGACCATCAACCAAACATTTATACTAATCCTACACGAATCCCATATTCCAATAACATCCCCACCGGCCCCTATATATTTCCCTACCACCTACCGATACTAGGGGCAATTTATAATGGCCAATTAACCTACCAACCTGCAAGTCTTTGGGATGTGGGAGGAAACCGGAGCACCCGGAGGAAACCCACGCAGACACAGGGAGAACTTGCAAACTCCGCACAGGCAGTACCCAGAATCGAACCCGGGTCGCTGGAGCTGTGAGGCTGCAGTGCTAACCACTGCGCCACTGTGCTGCCCAGTGTGTATCTGTGTTACTGGGTGTCAGTGTGGTCGTTTGTCTTACTGGGTGTCAGTGTGTGTCTGTGTTACTTGGTGTAAGTGTGAGTCTTTGTTACTTGGTGTCAGTGTGTGTCTGTGTTACTGGGTGTCAGTGCATGTCTTTGTTACTTGGTGTCAGTGTATGTCTTTGTTACTTGGTGTAAGTGTGTGTCTTTGTTACATGGTGTAATTGTATGTCTTTGTTACTTGGTGTCAGTGTATGTCTTTGTTACTTGGTGTCAGTGTGTGTCTGTGTTACTGGGTATCAGTGTATGTCTTTGTGACTTGGTATCAGTGTATGTCTTTGTTACTGGGTTTCATTGTGTGTCTGCGTTACTGGGTATCAGTGGATGTCTTTGTGACTTGGTATCAGTGTCTGTCTTTGTTACTGGGTGTCAGTGTGTGTATCTAACTGGGTGTCAGTGTGTGTCTGTGCTACTGGGTATCAGTGTATGTCTTTGTGACTTGGTATCAGAGTATGTCTTTGTTACTGGCTTTCAGTGTGTGTCTGTGTTACTTGGTATCTGTGTATGTCTTTGTGACTTGGTGTCAGTGTATGTCTGCGTTACTTGGTGTAAGTGTGTGTCTGTGTTACTTGGTGTAAGTGTGTGTTTGTGTCCCTGGGTAACAGTGTATGTCTTTGTTACTTGGTGTCAGTGTATGTCTGCGTTACTTGGTGTAAGTGAGTGTCTGTGTTATTGGGTGTCAGTGTGTGTCTCTGTTACTTGTTGTAAGTGTGTGTCTGTGTTACTGGGTACCAGTGTCTGTCTTAGTTACTTGGTGTAAGTGTGTGTCTGTGTTACTTGGTGTAAGTATGTGTCTTTGTTACTTGGTGTCCGTGTGTGGCTGTGTTACTGGCTGTCAGTGCATGTCTTTGTTACTTGTTGCCAGTGTATGTCTTTGTTACTGGGTGTCAGTGTGTGTCTGTGTTACTGGGTGTCAGTGCATGTCTTTGTTACTTGGTGTCAGTGTATGTCTTTGTTACTTGGTGTAATTGTATGTCTTTGTTACTTGGTGTCAGTGTATGTCTTTGTTACTTGGTGTCAGTGTGTGTCTGTGTTACTGGGTATCAGTGTATGTCTTTGTGACTTGGTATCAGTGTATGTCTTTGTTACTGGGTTTCATTGTGTGTCTGCGTTACTGGGTATCAGTGGATGTCTTTGTGACTTGGTATCAGTGTCTGTCTTTGTTACTGGGTGTCAGTGTGTGTATCTAACTGGGTGTCAGTGTGTGTCTGTGCTACTGGGTATCAGTGTATGTCTTTGTGACTTGGTATCAGAGTATGTCTTTGTTACTGGCTTTCAGTGTGTGTCTGTGTTACTTGGTATCTGTGTATGTCTTTGTGACTTGGTGTCAGTGTATGTCTGCGTTACTTGGTGTAAGTGTGTGTCTGTGTTACTTGGTGTAAGTGTGTGTTTGTGTCCCTGGGTAACAGTGTATGTCTTTGTTACTTGGTGTCAGTGTATGTCTGCGTTACTTGGTGTAAGTGAGTGTCTGTGTTATTGGGTGTCAGTGTGTGTCTCTGTTACTTGTTGTAAGTGTGTGTCTGTGTTACTGGGTACCAGTGTCTGTCTTAGTTACTTGGTGTAAGTGTGTGTCTGTGTTACTTGGTGTAAGTATGTGTCTTTGTTACTTGGTGTCCGTGTGTGTCTGTGTTACTGGCTGTCAGTGCATGTCTTTGTTACTTGTTGCCAGTGTATGTCTTTGTTACTGGGTGTCAGTGTGTGTCTCTGTCACTTGGTGTCAGTGTATGTCTTTGTTACTTGGTGTATGTGTGCGTCTGTGTTACTGGGTATCAGTGTATGTCTTTGTTACTTGGTGTCAGTGTCTGTCAAAATACTTGGTGGAAGTGTATGTCGTTGTTACTTGGTGCAAGTGTGTGTCTTTGTTACTTGGTGTAAATGTATGTTTTTGTTACTTGGTGTCAGTGTATGTCTTTGTTACTTGGTGTAATTGTCCGTCTTTGTTACTTGGTGTAAGTGTATGTCTTTGTTACTTGGTGTCAGTGTATGTCTGTGTTACTTGGTGTAAGTGTGTGTCTTTGTTACTTGGTGTCAGTGTATGTCTTTGTTTCTTGGTGTCAGTGTGTGACTGTGTTCCTGGGCATCAATGTATGTCTTTGTGACTTGGTATCAGTGTATGTCTTTGTTACTTGGTGTGAGTGCATGTCTGTGTTACTTGGTGTAAGTGTGTGTCTTTGTTACTTGGTGTAAGCGTTTGTCTTTGTTACTTGGTGTCAGTGCATGTCTTTGTTACTTGGTGTCAGTGTGTGTCTGTGTTACTGGGTATCAGTGTATATCTGTGCTACTTGGTGTAAGTGTATGTCTTTGTTACTTGGTGTAATTGTATGTCTTTATTACTTGGTGTCAGTGCATGTCTGTGTTACTTGGTGTAAGTGTATGTCTTTGTTACTTGGTGTAAGTGTGTGTCTGTGTTACTTGGTGCAAGTGTGTGTCTGTGTTCCTGGGTATCAGTGTATGTCTTTGTTACTTGGTGTCAGTGTATGTCTGTGTTACTTGGTGTATGTGTGTGTCTTTGTTACTTTGTGTAAGTGTATGTCTTTGTTACTTGGTGTCAGTGTATGTCTTTGTTACTTGGTGTAAGTTTGTGTCTGTGTTAGTTGGTGTAAGAGTGTGTCTGTGTATCAGTGTAAGTCTTTGTGACTTGGTGTCAGTGTATGTCTTTGTGACTGGGTGTCAGTGCATGTCTTTGTTACTTGGTGCCAGTGTATGTCTGTGTTACTGGGGTTCAGTGTGTGTCTGTGTTACTGGGGGTCAGTGTCTGTCTTTGTTACTTGTTCTAAGTGTGTGTCTGTGTTACTTGGTGTAACTGTGTGTCTTTGCTACTTGGTGTCCGTGTCTGTCTGTGTTACTGGGTGTCAGTGTATATCTGTGTTACTTGGTGTAACTGTGTGTCTTGTTTACTTGGTGTAATTGTATATCTTTGTTACTGGGTGTCAGTGTATGTCTGTGTTACTTGGTGTAAGTGTATGTCTTTGTTACTTGGTGTAAGTGTGTATCTGTGTTACTTGGTGTAAGTGTGTGTCCGTGTTCCTGGGTATCAGTGTATGTCTTTGTTACTTGGTGCCAGTGTATGTCTGTGTTACTGGGGTTCAGTGTGTGTCTGTGTTACTGGGGGTCAGTGTCTGTCTTTGTTACTTGTTCTAAGTGTGTGTCTGTGTTACTTGGTGTAACTGTGTGTCTTTGCTACTTGGTGTCCGTGTCTGTCTGTGTTACTCGGTGTCAGTGTATATCTGTGTTACTTGGTGTAACTGTGTGTCTTGTTTACTTGGTGTAATTGTATATCTTTGTTACTGGGTGTCAGTGTATGTCTGTGTTACTTGGTGTAAGTGTATGTCTTTGTTACTTGGTGTAAGTGTGTATCTGTGTTACTTGGTGTAAGTGTGTGTCCGTGTTCCTGGGTATCAGTGTATGTCTTTGTTACTTGGTGTCAGTGTATGTCTGTGTTACTTGGTGTAAGTGTGTGTCTGTGTTACTGGGTATCAGTGTATGTCTTTGTTACTTGGTGTCAGTGTATGTCTGTGTTACTTGGTGTAAGTGTGTGTCTGTGTTACTGGGTGTCAGTGTGTGTCTGTGTTACTTGGTGTAAGTGTGTGTCTTTGTTACTTGGTGTCCGTGTGTGTCTGTGTTACTGGGTGTCAGTGTATGTCTTTGTTACTTGGTGTCAGTGTATGTCTTTGTTACTTGGTGTAAGTGTGTGTCTGTGTTACTCGGTATCAGTGGATGTCTGTGTTACTTGGTGTCAGTGTATGTCTGTGTTACTTGGTGTAAGTGTGTGTCTTTATTACTGGGTATCAGTGTATGTCTTTGTGACTTGGTGTCAGTGTATGTCTTTGTTACTGGGTGTCAGTGTGTGTCTTTGTGACTTGGAGTGCAGTGGATGTCATTGTTACTTGGTGTAAGTGTGTGTCTGTGTTACTGGGTATCAGTGTATGTCTTTGTTACTTGGTGTCAGTGTATGTCAAAATACATGGTGTAAGTGTACGTCTTTGTTACTTGGTGTAATTGTCCGTTTTTGTTACTTGGTGTAAGTGTATGTCTTTGTTTTTTGGTGTCAGTGTATGTCTGTGTTACTTGGTGTAAGTGTGTGTCTTTGTTACTTGGTGTCAGTGTATGTCTTTTTTACTTGGTTTCAGTGTGTGTCTGTGTTGCTGGGCATCAATCTATGTCTTTGTGACTTGGCATCAGTGTATGGCTTTGTGACTTGGTGTCAGTGTATGTCTTTGTTAATTGGTGTCAGTGTATGTCTGTGTTACTTGGTGTCAGTG
The DNA here is from genome assembly GCF_036365525.1 of Heterodontus francisci. Classification (NCBI taxonomy): domain Eukaryota; kingdom Metazoa; phylum Chordata; class Chondrichthyes; order Heterodontiformes; family Heterodontidae; genus Heterodontus; species Heterodontus francisci. The sequence continues at coordinate 136,585 of NW_027140606.1, read as the reverse complement.
TATGTCTGTCTTACTTGGAGTAAGTGTGTGTCTTTGTTACTTGGTGTCAGTGTATCTCTTTGTTACTTGGCGAAAGTGTGTGTCTGTGTTACTGGGGGTCAGTGTCTGTCTTTGTTACTTGTTCTAAGTGTGTGTCTGTGTTACTTGGTGTAACTGTGTGTCTTTGCTACTTGGTGTCCGTGTCTGTCTGTGTTACTGGGTGTCAGTGTATATCTGTGTTACTTGGTGTAACTGTGTGTCTTGTTTACTTGGTGTAATTGTATATCTTTGTTACTGGGTGTCAGTGCATGTCTGTGTTACTTGCTGTAAGTGTATGTCTTTGTTACTTGGTGTAATTGTGTGTCTGTGTTACTTGGTGTAACTGTGTGTCTGTATTCCTGGGTATCAGTGTATGTCTTTGTTACTTTGTTTTCGTGTAGGTCTGTGTTACTTGGTGTAAGTGTGTGTCTTTGTTACTTTGTGTCCGTGCGTGTCTGTGTTACTCGGTGTCAGTGTATGTCTTTGTTACTGGGTGTCAGTGTATGTCTTTGTTACTTGGTGTAAGTGTGTGTCTGCGTTACTGGGTATCAGTGTCTGTCTTTGTTACTTGATGTAAGTGTGTGTCTGTGTTACTTGGTGTAAGTGTGTGTCTGTGTTACTTGGTGTCCGTGTTACTGGGTGTCAGTGCATGTCATTGTTACTTGGTGTAAGTGTGTGTTCGTGTTACTGTGTATCAGTGTATGTCTTTGTTACTTGGTGTCCGTGTATGTCTTTGTCACTTGGTGTAAGTGTATGTCTTTGTTACTGGGTGTCAGTGTGTGTCTGTGACACTAGGTGTCAGTATTTAGTATAGTTTCGAGATAAAGAACTGAAACAGGACCTTCGGGCCACCGAGTCTGTGCCGACCATCAATCACCCATTTATACTAATCCTACACCAATCCCATATTCCAATAACATCCCCACCGGTCCCTATATATTTCTTTACCACCTACCTACCTACACTAGTGGCAATTTATAATGGCCAATTAACCTATCAACCTGCAAGTCTTTGTGATGTGGGAGGAAACCGGAGCACGATGAGGAAACCCACACAGACGCAGGGAGAACTTGCAAACTTCTCACAGGCACTACACAGAATCGAACCCGGGTCCCTGGAGCTGTGAGGCTGCAGTGCTAACCACTGCGCCACTGTGCCGCCCAATGTGTGTCTGTGTTACTGGGTATCAGTGTATGTCTTTGTTACTTGGTGTAAGTGTATGTCTTTGTTACTTAGAGTCAGTGTATGTGTTTGTGACTTGGTGTCAGAGTATGTCTTTGTTACTGGGTGTCAGTGTATGTCATTGTTACTTGGTGTAAGTGTGTGTTCGTGTTAATGTGTATCAGTGTATGTCTTTGTTACTTGGTGTCCGTGTATGTCTTTGTCACTTGGTGTAAGTGTATGTCTTTGTTACTTGGTGTAAGTGTGTGTGTTTGTTACTTGGTGTCAGTGTATGTCTTTGTTACTTGGTATAAGTGTGTGTCTTTGTTACTTGGTGTCAGTGTGTGTCTGTGTTCCTGGGTGTCAGTGTATGTCTTTGTTACTTGGTTTCAGTGTATGTCTGTGTTACTTGGTGTAAGTGTATGTCTTTGTTACTTGGTGTCAGTGTATGTGATAGTGACATGGTGTCAGTGTATGTCTTTGTTACTTGGTGTTAGTGTATGTCTTTGTTACTTGCTGTAAGTGTGTGTCTTTGTTACTTGGTGTCAGAGTGTGTCTGTGTTCCTGGGTATCAGTGTATGTTTTTGTTACTTGGTGTCAGTGTATGTCTTTGTTACTTTGTGTAAGTGTGTGTCTATGTTACTGGGTATCAGTCTTTGACTGTGTTACTGGCGTCAGTGTATGTCTTTGTTACTTGGTGTAAGTGAATGTCTTTGTTACTTGCTGTAAGTGTGTGTCTTTGTTACTTGGTGTTAGTGTGTGTCTGTGTTACTGGGTATCAGTGTCTGTCTTTGTTACTTGGTGTTAGTGTGTGTCTGTGTTACTGGGTATCAGTGTATGTTTTTGTTACTTGGTGTCAGTGTATGTCTTGGTTACTTTGTGTAAGTGTGTGGCTATGTTACTGGGTATCAGTCTTTGACTGTGTTACTGGCGTCAGTGTATGTCTTTGTTACTTGGTGTAAGTGAATGTCTTTGTTACTGGGTATCATTGTATGTCTTTGTTTCTTGGTGTCAGTGTATTTGTTTGTGACTTGGTGTCTGTGTATGTCTTTGTTAATGGGTGTGAGTGTATGTCTTTGTTACTTGTTTTCAGTGTATGTCTTTGTTACTTGGAGTCAGTGTATGTTTTTGCGACTTGGTGTCAGTGTATGTCTTTGATACTGGGTGTCAGTCTATGTCTTTGTTACTTGGTGTAAGTGTGTGTTTGTGTTACTGGGTATCAGTGTATGTCTTTGTTACTTGGTGTCAGTGTATGTCTTTGTTACTTGGTGCAAGTGTGTGTCTGTGTTACTTGGTGTCAGTGTATGTCTTTGTTACTTGGTGTAAGTGTGTGTCTTTGTTACTTGGTGTCAGTGTATGTCTTTGTTACTTGGTGTAAGTGTGTGTCTTTGTTACTTGGCGTCAGTTTGTGTCTGTGTTCCTGGGTGTCAGTGTATGTCTTTGTTACTTGGTTTCTGTTTATGTCTGTGTTACTTGGTGTCAGTGTGTGTCCGTGTTACATTGGTGTAAGTGTGTGTCTGTGTTACTTGGTGTCAGTGTATGTCTTTGCTACTGGGTGTCAGTGTGTGGCTTTGTGACTTGGTGTCAGTTTATGTCTTTGTTACTTGGTGTAAGTGTATTTCTGTGTTACTGGGTTTCAGTGTATGTCTTTGTTACTTGGTGTCAGTGTATGTCTTTGTTACTTGGTGTAAGTGTGTGTCTGTGTAACTGGGTATCAGTGTATGTCTGTGTTCCTGGGGGTCAGTGTGTGTCTGTGTTACTGGGGGTCAGTGTGTGTTTCTAACTGGGTGTCAGTGTGTGTCTGTGTTACTGGGTATCAGTGTATGTCTTTGCTCCTTGATGTAAGTGTCTGTCTTTGTTACTTGGTGTCAGTGTATGTGATTGTGACATGGTGTCAGTGTATGTCTTTGTTACTTGGTGTTAGTGTATGTCTTTGTTACTTGCTGTAAGTGTGTGTCTTTGTTACTTGGTGTCAGAGTGTGTCTGTGTTCCTGGGTGTCAGTGTTTGTATTTGTTACTGTGCATCAGTGTGTGTTACTGGGCGTCAGTGTGTATCTGTGACACTAGGGGTCAATATTTAGTTTAGTTTAGTTTACAGACACAGCACTGAAACAGGCCCTTCGGCACACCGAGTCTGTGCCGACCATCAACCACCAATTTATACTAATCCTGCACGAATCCCATATTCCAATAACATCCCCACCGGTTCCTATATATTTCTTTACCACCTACCTACCTATGCTAGGTGCAATTTATAATGGCCAATTAACCTATCAACTTGCAAGTCTTTGGCATGTGGGAGGAAACCGGAGCACCCGGAAGAAACTCACGCAGACACAGGGAGAACTTGCAAACTCTGCACAGGCAGTACCCAGAATCGAACCCGTGTCCCTCGAGCTGTACGCTGCGGTGCTAACCACTGCGCCAAGGTGCCCCCCCACCCCAGTGTGTGACTTTGTTACTGGGTAGCGGTGTAAGTCTTTGTTACTTGGTGTCAGTGTATGTCTGTTGTACTTGGTGTAAGTGTATGTCTTTGTTACTTGATGTCAGTCTATGTCTGTGTTACTTTGTGTTGTGTGTGTCTTTGTTACTTGGTGTCAGTGTATGTCCTTGTTACTTGGTGTAAGTGTGTTTCTGTTTTACTGGGTATCAGTGTATGTCTTTGTGACTTGGTGTCAGTGTCTGTCTGTGTTACTCGGTGTAAGTGTGTGTCTTTGTCACTGGGTGTCAGTGTGTGTCTGTGTTAATTGGTGTAAGTGTGTGTCTTTGTTACTTGGTGTCCGTGTGTGTCTGTGTTACTGGGTGTCAGTCTATGTCTTTGTTACTGGGTGTCAGTGTATGTCTTTGTTAATTGGTGTAAGTGTGTGTCTGTGTTCCTGGGTATCAGTGTCTGTCTTTGTTACTTGTTGTGTGTGTATCTGTGTTACTGGGTAACAGTGTATGTCTTTGTTACTTGGTGTCAGTGTATGTCTGTGTTACTTGTTGTAACTGTGTGACTGTGTTACTGGATGCCAGTGTGTGTCTTTGTGACCTGATGTCACTGTATGTCTTTGCTACTTCGTGTAAGTGTATGTCTGTCTTACTGGGTATCAGTGTATGTCGTTGTTACTTGGTGTCAGTGTATGTCAAAGTACTTGGTGAAAGTGTATGTCTTTGTTACTTGGTGTAATTGTCTGTCTTTGTTACCTGGTGTCAGTGTATGTCTGTGTTACTTGGTGTAAGTGTGTGTCTTTCTTACTTGGTGTAAGCGTATGTCTGTGTTACATGGTGCAATTGTGTGTCTGTGTTACTGGGTATCAGTGTATGTCTTTGTGACTTGGTGCAAGTGTGTGTCTGTGTTACTGGGTATTAGTGTATGTCTTTGTTACTTGGTGTCAGTGTATGTCTTTGTTACTTGGTGTAAGTGTATGTCTTTGTTACTTCTTGTCAATGTATGTCTTTGTTACTTGTTGTCAGTGTATGTCTGTGTTACATGGTGTAAGTGTGTGTCTATGTGACTGGGTATCAGTGTATGTCTTAGTTACTTGGTGTAAGTGTGTGTCTGTGTTGCTGGGTATCAGTGTATGTCATTGTTACTTGGTGTCAGTGTATGTCTTTGTTACTTGGTGTAAGTGTATGTCTTTGTTACTTGGTGTCAGTGTATGTCTGTGTTACTTGTTGTAACAGTGTGACTGTGTTAATGGGTATCAGTGTATGTCTTTGTGACTTGGAGTCAGTGTATGTCTTTGTTACATGTTGTAAGTGCGTGTCTGTGTTACTGGGTATCTATGTATGTCTTTGTTACTTGGTGTCAGTGCATGTCTTTGTTAATTGGTGTAAGTGTGTGTCTGCGTTACTGGGTGTAAGTGTGTGTCAGTGTTACTGTGTATCAGTGTATGTCTTTGTTACTTGGTGACAGTGTATGTCAAAATACTTGGTGTAAGTGTATGTCTTTGTTACTTGTTGTGTGTGTATCTGTGTTACTGGGTATCAGTGTATGTCTTTGTTACTTGGTGTCAGTGTATGTCTGTGTTACTTGGTGTAACTGTGTGACTGTGTTACTGGATGCCAGTGTGTGTCTTTGTGACTTGATGTCACTGTATGTCTTTGTTACTTCGTGTAAGTGTATGTCTGTGTTACATGGTGCAATTGTGTGTCTGTGTAACTGGGTATCAGTGTATGTCTTTGTGACTTGGTGCAAGTGTGTGTCTGTGTTACTGGGTATTAGTGTATCTCTTTGTTACTTGGTGTCAGTGTATGTCTTTGTTACTTGGTGTAAGTGTATGTCTTTGTTACTTCTTGTCAATGTATGTCTTTGTTACTTGTTGTCAGTGTATGTCTGTGTTACATGGTGTAAGCGTGTGTCTATGCGACTGGGTATCAGTGTATGTCTTAGTTACTTGGTGTAAGTGTGTGTCTGTGTTGCTGGGTATCAGTGTATGTCATTGTTACTTGGTGTCAGTGTATGTCTTTGTTACTTGGTGTAAGTGTATGTCATTGTTACTTGGTGTCAGTGTATGTCTGTGTTACTTGTTGTAACAGTGTGACTGTGTTAATGGGTATCAGTGTATGTCTTTGTGACCTGGTGTCAGTGTATGTCTTTGTTACATGTTGTAAGTGCGTGTCTGTGTTACTGGGTATCTATGTATGTCTTTGTTACTTGGTGTCAGTGCATGTCTTTGTTAATTGGTGTAAGTGTGTGTCTGCGTTACTGGGTGCAAGTCTGTGTCTGTGTTACTGTGTATCAGTGTATGTCTTTGTTACTTGGTGAGAGTGTATGTCAAAATACTTGGTGTCAGTGTATGTCTGTGTTACTTGGTGTAAGTGTGTGTCTTTGTGACTTGGTGTAAGTGTATGCCTTTGTTACCTGGTGTCAGTGTATGTCTTTGTTACTTGGTGTCAGTGTGTGTCTGTGTTAATTGTTATCTGTGTATGTCTTTGTGACTTGGTATCAATGTATGTCTTTGTTACTTGGTGTCAGTGTATGTCTTTGTGACTGGGTGTCAGTGTGTGTCTTTGTTACTTGGTGTCAGTGCATGTCTTTGTTACTGTGTATCAGAGGTTCTCTGTGTTACTGGGTGTCAGTGTGTGTTTGTTTGTGTTACTGGGTGTCAGTGTGTGTCTGTGACACTAGGTGTCAGTATTTAGTTTAGTATGGAGATACAGCACTGAAACAGTCCCGTCGGCCAACCGGGTCTGTGCCAAACATCAACCACCCATTTATACCAATCCTACACTAATCCCGTATTTCTATCACATCCGCACCGGTCCCTATATATTTCCCTACCACCTACCTATACTAGGGGCAATTTACAAAGGCCAATTAACCTATCAACCTGCAAGTCTTTGGCATGTGGGAGGAAACCGGAGCACCCGGAGGAAACTCACGCAGACACAGGGAGAACTTGCAAACTCCGCACAGTCAGTGCCCAGAATCGAAACTGGGTCCCTGGAGCTGTGAGGCTGCGGTGCGTACCACTGCGCCAATGTACCCCCCCCCCCCCCCCCCCCCGCAGTGTGTGCCTGTGTTACTGGGTATGAATGTATGTCTTTGTTACTCGGTGTCAGTGTATGTCTGTGTTACTTGGTGCAAGTGTGTGTCTGTGTTACTGGGTATCAGTGTATGTCTTTGTTACTTGGTGCAAGTGTGTGTCTGTGTTACTGGGTATCAGTGTATGTCTTTGTTACTTGGTGTCAGTGTATGTCTTTGTTACTTGCTTTAAGTGTATGTCTTTGTTACTTGGTGTCAATGTATGTCTTTGTTACTTGCAGTAAGTGTGTGTCTGTGTTACTGGGTGTCAGTGTGTGTCTGTGTTACTTGGTGTAAGTGTGTGTCTTTGTTACTTGGTGTCCGTGTGTGTCTGTGTTACTGGGTGTCAGTGTGTGTCTGTGTTACTTGGTGTAAGTGTATGTCTTTGTTACTTGCTGTCAGTGTATGTCTTTGTTACTTGCTTTAAGTGTATGTCTTTGTTACTTGGTGTCAGTGTATGTCTTTGTTACTTGGTGTAAGTGTGTGTCTGTGTTACTGGGTGTCAGTGTGTGTCTGTGTTACTTGGTATAAGTGTATGTCTTTGTTACTTGGTGTCAGTGTATGTCTTTGTTACTTGCTTTAAGTGTATGTCTTTGTTACTTGGTGTCAGTGTATGTCTTTGTTACTTGGTGCAAGTGTGTGTCTGTGTTACTGGGTGTCAGTGTGTGTCTGTGTTACTTGGTGTCAGTGTATGTCTTTGTTACTTGGTGTAAGTGTGTGTCTGTGTTTCTCGGTATCAGTGTCTGTCTTTGTAACTTGGTGTAAGTGTGTGTCTGTGTTACTGGGTATCAGTGTATGTCTTTGTTACTTGGTGTCAGTGTATGTCTTTGTTACTGGGTGTCAGTGTGTGTCTTTGTGACTTGGTGTCAGTGTATGTCTTTGTTACTTGGTGGAAGTGTGTGTCTGTGTTACTGGGTATCAGTGTATGTCTTTGTTACTTGGTGTCAGTGTATGTCTGTGTTACTTGGTGTTAGTGTATGTCTGTGTTACTTGGTGTAAGTGTGTGTCTTTGTTACTTGGTGTAAGTGTGTGTCTGCGTTACTGGGTATCAGTGTATGTCTTTGTTACTTGGTGTCAGTGTATGTCGTTGTTACTTGGTGTAAGTGTGTGTCTGTGTTACTTGGTGTCAGTGTATTTCTTTGTTACTTGGTGTCAGTGTATGTCTTTGTTACTTGGTGTAAGTGTGTGTCTGTGTTACTGGGTATCAGTGTATGTCTGTGTGACTTGGTGTCAGTGTGTGTCTTTGTGACTTGGTGTCAGTGTATGTCTTTGTTACTTGGTGTAATAGTCTGTCTTTGTTACTTTGTGTAAGTGCATGTCTTTGTTACTTGGTGTCAGTGTATGTCTTTGTTACTTGGTGTCCTTGTGTGTCTGTGTTACTGGGTGTCAGTGTATGTCTTTGTTAATGGGTGTCAGTGTATGTCTTTGTTACTTGGTGTAAGTGTGTGTCTGTGTTACTGGGTGTCAGTGTGTGTCTGTGTTACTTGGTGTAAGTGTGTGTCAAAGTTACTTGGTGTCCGTGTGTGTCTGTGTTACTGGGTGTCAGTGTGTGTCTGTGTTACTTGGTGTAAGTGTATGTCTTTGTTACTTGGTGTCAGTGTATGTCTTTGTTACTTGCTTTAAGTGTATGTCTTTGTTACTTGGTGTCAGTGTATGTCTTTGTTACTTGGTGTAAGTGTGTGTCTGTGTTACTGGGTGTCAATGTGTGTCTGTGTTACTTGGTGTAAGTGTACGTCTTTGTTACTTGGTGTCAGTGTATGTCTTTGTTATTTGCTTTAAGTGTATGTCTTTGTTACTTGGTGTCAGTGTATGTCTTTGTTACTTGGTGTAAGTGTGTGTCTGTGTTACTGGGTGTCAGTGTGTGTCTGTGTTACTTGGTGTCAGTGTATGTCTTTGTTACTTGGTGTAAGTGTGTGTCGGTGTTTCTCGGTATCAGTGTCTGTCTTTGTAACTTGGTGTAAGTGTGTGTCTGTGTTACTGGGTATCAGTGTATGTCTTTGTTACTTGGTGTCAGTGTATGTCCTTGTTACTGGGTGTCAGTGTGTGTCTTTGTGACTTGGTGTCAGTGTATGTCTTTGTTACTTGGTGGAAGTGTGTGTCTGTGTTACTGGGTATCAGTGTATGTCTTTGTTACTTGGTGTCAGTGTATGTCTGTGTTACTTGGTGTTAGTGTATGTCTGTGTTACTTGGTGTAAGTGTGTGTCTTTGTTACTTGGTGTAAGTGTGTGTCTGCGTTACTGGGTATCACTGTATGTCTTTGTTACTTGGTGTCAGTGTATGTCGTTGTTACTTGGTGTAAGTGTGTGTCTGTGTTACTGGGTGTCAGTGTATGTCTTTGTTACTTGGTGTCAGTGTATGTCTTTGTTACTTGGTGTAAGTGTGTGTCTGTGTTACTGGGTATCAGTGTATGTCTGTGTGACTTGGTGTCAGTGTGTGTCTTTGTGACTTGGTGTCAGTGTATGTCTTTGTTACTTGGTGTAATAGTCTGTCTTTGTTACTTGGTGTAAGTGCATGTCTTTGTTACATGGTGTCAGTGTATGTCTTTGTTACTTGGTGTAAGTGTGTGTCTGTGTTACTGGGTATCAGTGTATGTCTTTGTTACTTGGTGTCAGTGTATGTCTTTGTTACTTGCTTTAAGTGTATGTCTTTGTTACTTGGTGTCAATGTATGTCTTTGTTACTTGGTGTAAGTGTGTGTCTGTGTTACTGGGTGTCAGTGTGTGTCTGTGTTACTTGGTGTAAGTGTGTGTCTTTGTTACTTGATGTCCGTGTGTGTCTGTGTTACTGGGTGTCAGTGTGTGTCTGTGTTTTTTGGTGTAAGTGTATGTCTTTGTTACTTGCTGTCAGTGTATGTCTTTGTTACTTGCTTTAAGTGTATGTCTTTGTTACTTGGTGTCAGTGTATGTCTTTGTTACTTGGTGTAAGTGTGTGTCTGTGTTACTGGGTGTCAGTGTGTGTCTGTGTTACTTGGTATAAGTGTATGTCTTTGTTACTTGGTGTCAGTGTATGTCTTTGTTACTTGCTTTAAGTGTATGTCTTTGTTACTTGGTGTCAGTGTATGTCTTTGTTACTTGGTGCAAGTGTGTGTCTGTGTTACTGGGTGTCAGTGTGTGTCTGTGTTACTTGGTGTCAGTGTATGTCTTTGTTACTTGGTGTAAGTGTGTGTCTGTGTTTCTCGGTATCAGTGTCTGTCTTTGTTACTTGGTGTCAGTGTTTGTCTCTGTTACTTGGTGGAAGTGTGTGTCTGTGTTACTGGGTATCTGTGTATGTCTGTGTTACTTGGTGTAAGTGTGTGTCTTTGTTACTTGATGTAATTGTATGTCTTTGTTACTTGGTGTCAGTTTATATCTTTGTTACATGGTGTAAGTGCGTGTTTGTGTTACTTGGTGTAATTGTATGTCTGTGTTACTGGGTATCAGTGTATGTCTTTGTTACTTGGTGTCAGTGTTTGTCTGTGTTACTTGGTGTAAGTGTGTGTCTGTGTTACTGGGTATCAGTGTATGTCTTTGTGACTTGGTGTCAGTGTATGTCTTTGTTATTGGGTGTCAGTGTGTGTCTTTGTTACTTGGTGTCAGTGTATGTCTTTGTTACCTGGTGTTAGTGTGTGTCTGTGTTACTGGGTGTTCGTGTTTGTCTTTGTTACTTGGTGTCACTGTGTGCCTGTGTTACTGGGTGTCTGTGTATGTCTTTGTTACTGGGTGTCAGTGTATGTCTTTGTTACTTGCTGTAAGTGTGTGTCTGTGTTACTGAGTATCAGTGTATGTCTTTGTTACTTGGTGTCAGTGTATGTCTGTGTCATTTGGTGTAAGTGTGTGTCTGTGTTACTGGGTATCAGTGTATGTCTTTGTGACTTGGTGTCAGAGTATGTCTTTGTTACTGGGTGTAAGTGTGTGTCGGTGTTGCTGGGTATCAGTGTATGTCTTTGTTACTTGGTGTCAGTGTGTGTCAAAATACTTGGTGTAAGTGTATGTCTGTGTTACTTGGTGTAAGTGTGTGTCTTTGTTACTTGGTGTAACTGTATGCCTTTGTTACTTGGTGTCAGTGTATGTCTTTGTTACTTGGAGTCAGTGTGTTTCTGTTTTACTGGGTATCAGTGTATGTAGTTGTTACTTGGTGTCAGTGTATGTCGTTGTTACTTCTTGTAAGTGTGTGTCTGTGTTACTGGTTATCAGTGTATGTCTTTGTGACTCGGTGTCAGTGTATTTCTTTGTTACTGGGTGTCAGTGTATGTCTTTGTTACTTGGAGACAGTGTGTGTCTGTGTGTCAGTGTATGTCTTTGTTTCTGTGTATCAGTGTTTCTCTATGTTACTGGGTGTCTGTGTGTGTTTGTTTGTGTTTCTGGGTGTCAGTATTTAGTTCAGTGAAACAGCACTGGAAACAGGCCCTTCGGCCAACCGAGACTGTGCCGACCATCAACCACTCATTTATACTAATCCTACACTAATCCCGTTTATCTATCACAACCCCACCTGTCCCTATATATTTCCCTACCAGCTACCTATACTAGTGTCAATTTATCATGGCCAATTAACCTATCAACCTGCAAGTCTTTGGAATGTGGGAGGAAACCGGAGCAACCGGAGGAAACCCACGCAGACACAGGGAGAACTTGCAAACTCCGCTCAGGCAGTACCCAGAATCGAGCCGGGGTCCCTGGAGCTTTGAGACTGCTCACCACTGCGCCAATGTGCCGCCCAGTGTGTGTCTGTGCTACTGGGTATCTGTGTATGTCTTTGTTACTTGGTGTCAGTGTATGTCTGTGTCACATGGTGTAAGTGTGTGTCTGTGTTACTTGGTATCAGTGCATGTCCTTGTTACTTGGTGTAAGTGTGTGTCTGTGTTACTGGGTAACAGTGTATGTCTGTGTTACTTGGTGTAAATGTGTGTCTTTGTTACTTGGTGTAATTGTATGTCTTTGTTACGTGGTGTCAGTGTATGTCTGTGTTACTTGGTGCAAGTGTATGTCTTTGTTACTTGGTGTCAGTGTATTTCTTTGTGACGTGGTGTCATTGTCTGTCTATGTTACTGGGTGTCACTGACTGTCTTCGTTACTTGGTGTCAGTGTTTGTCTTTGTTACTGGGTGTCTGTGTCTGTCGTTGTGACTTGGTGTCAGTGTATGTCTTTGTTACTTGGTGTCAATGTATGTCTTTGTTACTTGGTGTAAGTGTGTGTCTGTGTTACTGGGTATCAGTGTATATCTTTGTTACTTGGTGTAAGTGTGTGTCTGTGTTACTGGGTAACAGTGCATGTCTTTGCTACATGGTGACAGTGCATGTCTGTGTTACTTGGTGTCAGAGGATGTCTGTGTTACTTGGTGTAAGTGTGTGTCTGTGATACTGGGTAACAGTGTATGTCTTTGTTACTTGGTGTCAGTGTGTGTCTTTGTTACTTGGTGTAATTGTATGTCTTTGTTACTTGGTGGAAGTGTATGTCTGTGTTACTTGGTGTAAATGTATGTCTTTGTTACTTGGTGTCAGAGGATGTCTGTGTTACTTGGTGTAAATGTGTGTCTGTGATACTGGGTAACAGTGTATGTCTTTGTTACTTGGTGTCAGTGTATGTCTGTGTTACTTGGTGTAAGTGTGTGTCTTTGTTACTTGGTGTAATTGTATGTCTTTGTTACTTGGTGTCAGTGTATGTCTGTGTTACTTGGTGTAAATGTATGTCTTTGTTACTTGGTGTCAGAGGATGTCTGTGTTACTTGGTGTAAGTGTGTGTCTGTGATACTGGGTAACAGTGTATGTCTTTGTTACTTGGTGTCAGTGTATGTCTGTGTTACTTGGTGTAAGTGTGTGTCTTTGTTACTTGGTGCAATCGTATGTCTTTGCTACTTGGTGTCAGTGTATGTCTTTGCTACTTGGTGTAAGTGAGTGTTTGTGTTACTTGGTGTAAGTGTGTGTCTGTGTCACTTGGTATCAGTGTATGTCTTTGTTACTTGGTGTAAGTCTGTGTCTGCGTTACTGGGTAACAGTGTATTTCTTTGTTACTTGGTATCAGTGTCTGGCTATGTTATTTGGTGTGAGTGTGTGTCTTTGTTACTTTGTGTAATTTTATGTCTTTCTGACTTGGTGTCAGTGTATGTCTGTGTTACTTGGTGTAAGTGTATGTCTTTGTTACTTGGTGTAAGTGTATGTCTTTGTTACTTGGTGTCAGTGTATGTCTTTGTGACTTGGTGTCAGTGTATGTCTTGGTTACTGGGTGTCAGTGTATGTCTTTGTGACTTGGTGTCAGTGTATGTCTTTGTTACTGGGTGTCAGTTTATGTCTTTGTTACTTGGTGTCAGTGTATGTCTTTGTTACTTGGTGTCAGTGTATGTCTGTGTTACTTGGTGTAATTGTGTGTCTTTGTTACTTGGTGGAAGTGTGTGTCTGTGTTACTGGGTATCAATGTATGTCTTTGTTACTTGGTGTCATTATATGTCTTTGTCACTTGGTGTAAGTGTGTGTCTGTGTTACTGGGTGTCAGTTGATGTCTTTGTTACTTGGTGTCAGTGTTTCTCTTTGTTACATTGTGGAAGTGTGTCTGTGTTACTTGGTATCAGTTTTATGTCTTTGTGACTATGTGTCAGTGTATGTCTCTGTTACTGGGTGTCAGTGTATGTCTTTGTTACTTGGTGACAGTGTGTGTCTGTGTTAGTCTTTGTTACTTGGTGTCAGTGTGTGTCTGTGTCTGTCTTTGTTACTGTGTGTCAGTGTTTCTCTATGTTACTGGGTGTCAGTGTGTGTCTTTGTTAATTGGTGTAATTGTATGTCTTTGTTACTTGGTGTCAGTGTGTGTTTGTGTTACTTGGTGTAATTGTATGTCTGTGTTACTGGGTGTAAGTTTGTGTCTGTGTTTCTGGGTATCAATGTATGTCTTTGTGACTTGGCGTCAGTGTATGTCTTTGTTATTGGGTGTCAGTGTGTGTCTTTGGTACTTGGTGTCAGTGTATGTCTTTGTTACTTGGTGTAAGTGTGTGTCTGTGTTACTGGGTATCAATGTATGTCTTTGTTAATTGGTGTCAGTGTATGTCAAAATACTGGGTGTAGGTGTATGTCTTTGTTACTTGGTGCAATTGTCTGTCTTTGTTACTTGGTGTCAGTGTGTGTCTGTGTTACTTGGTGTAAGTGTGTGTGTTTGTTACTTGGTGTCAGTGTATGTCTTTGTAACTTGGTGTAAGTGTGTGTCTGTGTTACTGGGTAACAGTGCATGTCTTTGCTACATGGTGACAGTGCATGTCTGTGTTACTTGGTGTCAGAGGATGTCTGTGTTACTTGGTGTAAATGTGTGTCTGTGATACTGGGTAACAGTGTATGTCTTTGTTACTTGGTGTCAGTGTGTGTCTTTGTTACTTGGTGTAAATGTATGTCTTTGTTACTTGGTGCCAGTGTATGTCTGTGTTACTTGGTGTAAATGTATGTCTTTGTTACTTGGTGTCAGAGGATGTCTGTGTTACCTGGTGTAAGTGTGTGTCTGTGATACTGGGTAACAGTGTATGTCTTTGTTACTTGGTGTCAGTGTATGTCTGTGTTACTTGGTGTAAGTGTGTGTCTTTGTTACTTGGTGTAATTGTATGTCTTTGTTACTTGGTGTCAGTGTATGTCTGTGTTACTTGGTGTAAATGTATGTCTTTGTTACTTGGTGTCAGAGGATGTCTGTGTTACTTGGTGTAAGTGTGTGTCTGTGATACTGTGTAACGGTGTATGTCTTTGTTACTTGGTGTCAGTGTATGTCTGTGTTACTTGGTGTAAGTGTGTGTCTTTGTTACTTGGTGTAATCGTATCTCTTTGCTACTTGGTGTCAGTGTATGTCTTTGCTACTTGGTGTAAGTGAGTCTTTGTGTTACTTGGTGTAAGTGTGTGTCTGTGTCACTTGGTATCAGTGTATGTCTTTGTTACTTGGTGTAAGTGTGTGTCTGTGTTACTGGGTAACAGTGTATTTCTTTGTTACTTGGTGTCAGTGTCTGGCTGTGTTATTTGGTGTAAGTGTGTGTCTTTGTTACTTTGTGTAATTTTATGTCTTTGTTACTTGGTGTCAGTGTATGTCTGTGTTACTTGGTGTAAGTGTATGTCTTTGTTACTTGGTGTCAGTGTATGTCTTTGTGACTTGGTGTCAGTGTATGTCTTGGTTACTGGGTGTCAGTGTATGTCTTTGTGACTTGGTGTCAGTGTATGTCTTTGATACTGGGTGTCAGTTTATGTCTTTGTTACTTGGTGTCAGTGTATGTCTTTGTTACTTGGTGTCAGTGTATGTCTGTGTTACTTGGTGTAATTGTGTTTCTTTGTTACTTGGTGGAAGTGTGTGTCTGTGTTACTGGGTATCAGTGTATGTCTTTGTTACTTGGTGTCAGTGTATGTCTTTGTCACTTAGTGTAAGTGTGTGTCTGTGTTACTGGGTGTCAGTGTATGTCTTTGTTACTTGGTGACAGTGTGTGTCTGTGTTAGTCTTTGTTACTTGGTGTCAGTGTGTGTCTGTGTCTGTCTTTGTTACTGTGTGTCAGTGTTTCTCTATGTTACTGGGTGTCAGTGTGTGTCTTTGTTACTTGGTGTAATTGTATGTCTTTGTTACTTGGTGTCAGTGTGTGTTTGTGTTACCTGGTGTAATTGCATGTCTGTGTTACTGGGTGTAAGTTTGTGTCTGTGTTTCTGGGTATCAGTGTATGTCTTTGTGACTTGGTGTCAGTGTATGTCTTTGTTATTGGGTGTCAGTGTGTGTCTTTGGTCCTTGGTGTCAGTGTATGTCTTTGTTACTTGGTGTCAGTGTATGTCAAAATACTTGGTGTAGGTGTATGTCTTTGTTACTTGGTGTAATTGTCTGTCTTTGTTACTTGGTGTCAGTGTGTGTCTGTGTTACTTGGTGTAAGTGTGTGTCTTTGTTACTTGGTGTCAGTGTATGTCTTTGTTACTTGGTGTCAGTGTGTGTCTGTGTTACTGGGTATCAGTGTATGTGTTTGTGACTTGGTATCAGTGTATGTCTTTGTTACCTGGTGTCAGTGTATGTCAAAATACTTGGTGTAAGTGTATGTCTTTGTTACTTGGTGTAATTGTCTGTCTTTGTTACTTGGTGTCAGTGTATGTCTGTGTTACTTGGTGCAAGTGTATGTCATTGTTACTTGGTGTCAGTGTATGTCTTTGTGACGTGGTGTCATTGTCTGTCTATGTTACTGGATGTCAGTGTCTGTCTTCGTTACTTGGTGTCAGTGTTTGTCTTTGTTACTGGGTGTCTGTGTCTGTCTTTGTGACTTGGTGTCAGAGTATGTCTTGGTTACTTGGTGTCAATGTATGTCTTTGTTACTTGGTGTAAGTGTGTGTCTGTGTTACTGGGTATCAGTGTATATCTTTGTTACTTGGTGTAAGTGTGTGTCTGTGTTACTGGGTAACAGTGCATGTCTTTGCTACATGGTGACAGTGCATGTCTGTGTTACTTGGTGTAAGTGTGTGCCTTTGTTACTTGGTGTAATTGTATGTCTCTGTTACTTGGTGTCAGTGTATGTCTGTGTGACTTGGTATCAGTGTATGTCTTTGTTACTTTGTGTACGTGTGTGTCTGTGATACTGGGTAACAGTGTATGTCTTTGTTACTTGGTGTCAGTGTATGTCTGTGTTACTTGGTGTAAGTGTGTGTCTTTGTTACTTGGTGTAATCGTATGTCTTTGTTACTTGGTGTCAGAGGATGTCTGTGTTACTTGGTGTAAGTGTGTGTCTGTGTGAATTGGTATCAGTGTATGTCTTTGTTACTTTGTGTACGTGTGTGTCTGTGATACTGGGTAACAGTGTATGTCTTTGTTACTTGGTGTCAGTGTATGTCTGTGTTACTTGGTGTAATCGTATGCATTTGCTACTTGGTGTCAGTGTATGTCTTCGCTACTTGGTGTAAGTGAGTGTTTGTGTTACTTGGTGTAAGTGTGTGTCTGTGTCACTTGGTATCAGTGTATGTCTTTGTTACTTGGTGTAAGTGTGTGTCTGTGTTACTGGGTAACAGTGTATGTCTTTGTGACTTGGTATCAGTGTATGTCTTTGTTACTTGGTGTCAGTGTATGTCAAAATACTTGGTGTAAGTGTATGTCTTTGTTACTTGGTGTAATTGTATGTCTTTGTTACTTGGTGTCAGTGTGTTTGTTTGTGTTACTGGGTGTCAGTGTGTGTCTGTGTCACTTGTTGTAAGTGTATGTCTTTGTTACTTGCTGTAATTTTATGTCCTTGTTACTTGGTGTCAGTATATGTCTGTGTTACTTGGTGTAAGTGTATGTCTTTGTTACTTGGTGTCAGTGTATGTCTTTGTTACTTGGTGCAAGTGTGTGTCTGTGTTACTGGGTATCAGTGTATGTCTTTGTGACTTGGTGTCAGTGTATGTCTTTGTTAATGGGTGTCAGTTTATGTCTTTGTTACTTGGTGTCAGTGTATGTCTTTGTTACTTGGTGTCAGTGTATGTCTGTGTTACTTGGTGTAATTGTGTGTCTTTGTTACTTGGTGGAAGTGTGTATCTGTGTTAGTGAATATCAGTGTATGTCTTTGTTACTTGGTGTCAGTGTATGTCTTTGTCACTTGGTGTAGTGTGTGTCTGTGTTACTGGGTGTCAGTAGATGTCTTTGTGACTTGGTGTCATTGTTTCTCTTTGTTACATTGTGGAAGTGTGTGTCTGTGTTACTTGGTATCAGTTTTATGTCTTTGTGAATATGTGTCAGTGTATGTCTTTGTTACTTGGTGTCAGTGTATGTCTTTGTTACTTGGTGAAAGTGTGTGTCTGTGTTAGTCTTTGTTACTTGGTGTCAGTGTATGTCAAAATACTTGGTGTAGGTGTATGTCTTTGTTACTTGGTGTAATTGTCTGTCTTTGTTACTTGTGTCAGTGTGTGTCTGTGTTACTTGGTGTAAGTGTGTGTCTTTGTTACTTGGTGTCAGTGTATGTCTTTGTTACTTGGTGTCAGTGTGTGTCTGTGTTACTGGGTATCAGTGTATGTCTTTGTGACTTGGTATCAGTGTATGTCTTTGTTACTTGGTGTCAGTGTATGTCAAAATACTTGGTGTAAGTGTCTGTCTTTGTTACTTGGTGTAATTGTCTGTCTTTGTTACTTGGTGTCAGTGTGTTTGTTTGTGTTACTGGGTGTCAGTGTGTGTCTGTGTCACTTGTTGTAAGTGTATGTCTTTGTTACTTCGCGTCAGTCTATGTCTTTGTTACTTGGTGTAAGTGTCTGTCTTTGTTACTTGGTGTAAGTGTGTGTCTGTGTTACTGGGTATCAGTGTATGTCTTTGTTACTTGGTGTCAGTGTATGTCTGTGTTACTTGCTGTAAGTGTGTGTCTGTGTTACTGGGTATCAGTGTATGTCTTTGCTACTTGGTGTAAGTGAGTGTTTGTGTTACTTGGTGTAAGTGTGTGTCTGTGTCACTTGGTATCAGTGTATGACTTTGTTACTTGGTGTAAGTGTGTGTCTGTGTTACTGGGTAACAGTGTATTTCTTTGTTACTTGGTGTCTGTATCTGGCTGTGTTATTTGGTGTAAGTGTATGTCTTTGTTACTTGGTGTAATTGTATGTCTTTGTTACTTGGTGTCAGTGCATGTCTGTGTTACTTGGTGTAAGTGTATGTCTTTGTTACTTGGTGTCAGTGTATGTCTTTGTTACTTGGTGTCAGTGTATGTCTTTGTGACTTGGTGTCAGTGTATGTCTTGGTTACTGGGTGTCAGTGTATGTCTTTGTGACTTGGTGTCAGTGTATGTCTTTGTTACTTGGTGTCAGTGTATGTCTGTGTTACTTGGTGTAATTGTGCGTCTTTGTTACTTGGTGGAAGTGTGTGTCTGTGTTACTGGGTATCAGTGCATGTCTTTGTTACTTGGTGTCAGTGTATGTCTTTGTCACTTGGTGTAAGTGTGTGTCTGTGTTACTGGGTGTCAGTTTTATGTCTTTGTGACTATGTGTCAGTGTATGTCTTTGTTACTGGGTGTCAGTGTATGTCTTTGTTACTTGGTGACAGTGTGTGTCTGTGTTAGTCTTTGTTACTTGGTGTCAGTGTGTGTCTGTGTCTGTCTTTGTTCCTGTGTGTCAGTGTTTCTCTATGTTACTGGGTGTCAGTGTGTTTCTTTGTTACTTGGTGTAATTTTATGTCTTTGTTACTTGGTGTCAGTGTGTGTCTTTGGTACTTGGTGTCAGTGTATGTCTTTGTTACTTGGTGTAAGTGTGTGTCTGTGTTTCTGGGTATCAGTGTATGTCTTTGTGACTTGGTGTCAGTGTATGTCTTTGTTATTGGGTGTCAGTGTGTGTATTTGGTACTTGGTGTCAGTGTATGCCTTTGTTACTTGGTGTAAGTGTGTGTCTGTGTTAGTGGGTATCAGTGTATGTCTTTGTTACTTGGTGTCAGTGTTTATCAAAATACTTGGTGTAGGTGTATGTCTTTGTTACTTGGTGTAATTGTCTGTCTTTGTTGCTTGGTGTCAGTGTGTGTCTGTGTTACTTGGTGTAAGTGCGTGTCTTTGATACTTGGTGTCAGTGTATGTCTTTGTTACTTGGTGTCAGTGTGTGTCTGTGTTACTGGGTATCAGTTTTATGTCTTTGTGACTATGTGTCAGTGTATGTCTTTGTTACTGGGTGTCAGTGTATGTCTTTGTTACTTGGTGACAGTGTGTGTCTGTGTTAGTCTTTGTTACTTGGTGTCAGTGTGTGTCTGTGTCTGTCTTTGTTACTGTGTGTCAGTGTTTCTCTATGTTACTGGGTGTCAGTGTGTTTCTTTGTTACTTGGTGTAATTGTATGTCTTTGTTACTTGGTGTCAGTGTGTGTCTTTGGTACTTGGTGTCAGTGTATGTCTTTGTTACTTGGTGTAAGTGTGTGCCTGTGTTTCTGGGTATCAGTGTATGTCTTTGTGACTTGGTGTCAGTGTATGTCTTTGTTATTGGGTGTCAGTGTGTGTATTTGGTACTTGGTGTCAGTGTATGCCTTTGTTACTTGGTGTAAGTGTGTGTCTGTGTTAGTGGGTATCAGTGTATGTCTTTGTTAACTGGTGTCAGTGTTTATCAAAATACTTGGTGTAGGTGTATGTCTTTGTTACTTGGTGTAATTGTCTGTCTTTGTTGCTTGGTGTCAGTGTGTGTCTGTGTTACTTGGTGTAAGTGCGTGTCTTTGATACTTGGTGTCAGTGTAAGTCTTTGTTACTTGGTGTCAGTGTGTGTCTGTGTTACTGGGTATCAGTGTATGTCTTTGTGACTTGGTATCAGTGTATGTCTTTGTTACTTGGTGTCAGTGTATGTCAAAATACTTGGTGTAAGTGTATGTCTTTGTTACTTGGTGTAATTGTCTGTCTTTGTTACTTGGTGTCAGTGTGTTTGTTTGTGTTACTGGGTGTCAGTGTGTGTCTGTGTCACTTGTTGTAAGTGCATGTTTTTGTTACTTGGTGTAAGTGTCTGTCTTTGTTACTTGGTGTAAGTGTGTGTCTGTGTTACTGGGTATCAGTGTAAGTCTTTGTTACTTGGTGTCAGTGCATGTCTGTGTTTCTTGCTGTAAGTGTGTGTCTGTGTTACTGGGTATCAGTGTATGTCTTTGTGACTTGGTGTAAGTGTATGTCTTTGTTACTGGGTGTCAGTGTGTGTCTTTGTGACTTGGTGTCAGTGTATGTATTTGTTACTTGGTGCAAGTGTATGTCTCTGTTACTTGGTGTAATTGTCTGTCTTTGTTACTTGGTGTAAGTGTATGCATTTGTTACTTTGTGTCAGCGTATGTCTTTGTTACTGGGTGACACTGTATGTCTTTGTTACTTGGTGTCAGTGTGTGTCAGTGTTACTGGGTGTCAGTGTGTTTGTTTGTCATACTGGGTGTGAGTCTGTGTCTGTGTGACTTGGTGTCAGTGTGTGTCTTTGTTACTTGGTGTCCGTGTGGGTCTGTGTTACTGGGTGTCCGTGCATGCCTTTGCTCCTGTGTGTCAGTGTATGTCTTTGCTTCTTGGTGTAAGTGTGTGTCTGTGTTACTGGGTATCAGTGTGTGTCTTTATGACTTGGTGTCAGTGTATGTCTTTGTTACTTGGTGCAAGCGTAGGTATTTGTTACTTGGTGTAATTGTCTGTCTTTGTTACTTGGTGTAAGTGTCTGCATTTGTTACTTGGTGTCAGTGTATGTCTTTGTTACTGGGTGACACTGTATGTCTTTGTTGCTTGGTGTCAGTGTGTGTCTGTGTTACAGGGTGTCAGTGTGTGTCTGAGTTACTTGGTGCAAGTGCGTGTCTGTGTTACTGGGTATCAGTGTATGTCTTTGTGACTTGGTGTCAGTGTATGTCTTTGTTATTGGGTGTCAGTGTGTGTCTTTGTGACTTGGTGTCATTGTATGTCTTTGTTACTTGGTGTAAGTGTATGTCTTTGTTACTTGGTGTAATTGTCTGTCTTTGTTACTGGGTATAAGTGTATGTATTTGTTACTTGGTGTCAGTTTATGTCTGTATTACTTGGTGTAAGTGTGTGTCTTTGTTACCTGGTGTCAGTGTCTGTCTTTGTTACTTGGTGTCAGTGTGTGTCTGGACACTAGGTGTCAGTATTTAGTTTAGTTCAGTGATACAGCACTGAAACAGGCCCTTCGGCCCACCGAGTCTGTGCCGACCATCAACCACCCATTTATACTAATCCTACATGAATGCCATATTCCAATAACATCCCCACCGGTCCCTATATATTTCTTTACCACGTACCTATACTAGGGGCAATTTATAATGGCCAATTAACCTATCAACCTGCAAGTCTTTGGCATGTGGGAGGAAACCGGAGCACCCGGAGGAAACCCACGCAGACACAGGGAGAACTTGCAAACTCCGCACAGGCAGTACCCAGAATCGAAATCGTGTCCCCGGAGCTGTGAGGCTGCAGTGCTAACCAGTGTGCCACTGTGCCTCCCAGTGTGTGTCTGTGTTTCTGGGTGTCAGTGTATGTCTTTGTTACTTGGTGTAAGTGTGTGTCTGTGTTACTGGGTGTCAGTGTGTTTGTTTGTGTTACTGGGTGTCAGTGTGTGACTGTGTTACTTGGTGTCAGCGTGTCTCTTTGTTACTTGGTGTCCGTGTGTGTCTGTGTTACTGGGTATCAGTGTATATCTTTGTTACTTGGTGTCAGTGTGAGTCTTTGTCACTTGGTATCAGTGTATGTCTTTGTTACTTGGTGTCAGTGTGTGTCTTTGTCACTTGGTATCAGTGTATGTCTTTGTTACTTGGTGTAAGTGTGTGTCTGTGTCACTGGGTGTCAGTGTGTGTCTGTGTTACTGGGTGTAAGTGTGTGTCTGTGTTACTGGGTATCAGTGCATGTCTTTGTTACTTGGTGTCAGTGTATGTCTGTGTTACTTGGTGTAAGTGTGTGTCTGTGTTACTGGGTATCATTGTATGTCTTTGTGACTTGGTGACAGTGTATGTCTTTGTTACTGGGTGTCAGTGTGTGTCTTTGTGACTTGGTGTCAGTGTATGTCTTTGTTACTTGGTGTAAGTGTGTGTCTTTGTTACTTGGTGTAAGTGTGTGACTTTGTTACTTGGTGTAAGTGTATGTTTTTGTTACTTGGTGTCAGTGTGTATGTGACACTAGGTGTCAGTATTTAGCTTAGTTTAGAGATACAGCACTGAAACAGGCCCTTCGGCCCAGCGAGTCTGTGCCGACCTTAAACCACCCATTTATACTAATCCTACACGAATCCCATATTCCAATAACATCCCCACCGGTCCCTATATATTTCTTTACCACCTACCTATACTAGGGGCAATTTATAGTGGCCAATTATCCTATCAACCTGCAAGTCTTTGGCATGTGGGAGGAAACCGGAGCACCCGGAGAAAACCCACGCAGACACAGGGAGAACTTGCAAACTCCGCACAGGCAGTACCCAGAATCGAAATCGGGTCCCAGGAGCTGTGAGGCTGCACGGCTAACCACTGTGCCACTGTGCCTCCCAGTGTGTGTCTGTGTTACTGGGTGTCAGTGTATGCCTTTGTTACTTGGTGTCAGTGTGTGTCTGTGTTACTGGGTGTCAGTGTGTTTGTTTGTGTTACTGGGTGTCAGTGTGTGACTGTGTTACTTGGTGTAAGTGTGTCTCTTTGTTACTTGGTGTCCGTGTGTGTCTGTGTTACTTGGTGTAAGTGTGTGTCTGCGTTAAAGGTGTCAGTGTGTGTTTGTGTTACTGGGTATCAGTGTATGTCTTTGTTACTTGGTGTCAGTGTGTGTCTGTGTTACTGGGTATCAGTGTATGTCTTTGTGACTTGGTGTCAGTGAATGTCTTTGTTACTGGGTGTCAGTGTGTGTCTTTGTGACTTGGTGTCGTTGTATGTCTTTGTTACTTGGTGTAAGTGTGTGCCTGTGTTACTGGGTATCAGTGTGTGACTGTGTTACTTGGCGTAAGTGTGTCTCTTTGTTACTTGGTGTCCGTGTGTGTCTGTGTTACTGGGTATCAGTGCATGTCTTTGTTACTTGGTGTCAGTGTGTGTCTTTGTCACTTGGTATCAGTGTATGTCTTTGTACTTGGTGTCAGTGTATGTCTGTGTTACTTGGTGTAAGTGTGTGTCTGCGTTACTGGGTGCAAGTGTATGTCTGTGTTACTGTGTATCAGTGTATGTCTTTGTTACTTGGTGTCAGTGTATGTCTTTGTTACTTGGTGTAAGTGTCTGTCTTTGTTAATTGGTGTAAGTGTGTGTCTGTGTTACTGGGTATCAGTGTATGTCTTTGTTACTTGGTGTCAGTGTATGTCTGTGTTACTTGGTGTAAGTGTGTGTCTGTGTCACTGGGTATCAGTGTATGTCTTTTTGACTTGGTGTCAGTGTGTGTCTTTGTGACTTGGTGTCAGTGTATGTCTTTGTTACTTGGTGTAAGCGTATGTATTTGTTACTTGGTGTCATTATTTAGTTTAGTTTAGAGATAAAGCACTGAAACAGGCCCTTCGGCCCACCGAGTCTGCGCCGACCATCAACCACCCATTTATACTAATCATAAACGAATCCCATATTCCAATTACATCCCCACCGGTCCCTATATATTTTTTTACCACCTACCGATACTAGGGGCAATTTATAATAGCCAATTAACCTATCAACCTGCAAGTCTTTGGCATGTGGGAGGAAACAGGAGCACCCGGAGGAAACCCACGCAGACACAGGGAGAACTTGCAAACTCCGCACAGGCAGTACCCAGAATCGAACCAGGTTCCCTGGAACTTTGAGGCTGCAGTGCAAACCACTGCGCCACTGTGCCTCCCAGAGTGTGTCTGTGTTACTGGGTGTCAGTGTATGTCTCTGTTACTTGGTGTCAGTGTGTGACTTTGTTACTTGGTGTCCGTGTGAGTCTGTGTTACTGGGTGTCAGTGTATGTCTTTGTTACTTGTTGTAAGTGTATGTCTGTGTTACTTGGTGTAAGTGTGTGTCTGTGTTACTGGGTAACAGTGTATGTCTGTGTTACTTGGAGTAAGTGTGTGTCTGTGTTGCTGGGTATCAGTGTATGTCTTTGTGACTGGGTGTCAGTGTATGTGTTTGTGACTTGGTGTCAGTGTATGTCTTTGTTACTGGGTGTCAGTGTATGTCTTTGTTACTTGGTGTAAGTGTGTGTCTGTGTTAATGGGTATCAGTGTATGTCTTTGTTACTTGGTGTCAGTGTATGTCTTTGTTACTTGGTGTAAGTGTATGTCTTTGTTACTTGGTGTAAGTGTGTGTCTTTGTTACTTGGTGTCAGTGTATGTCTTTGTTACTTTGTGTAAGTGTGTGTCTTTGTTACTTGGTGTCAGTGTGTGTCTGTGTTCCTGGGTGTCAGTGTGTGTCTGTGTTACTTGGTGAAAGTGAGTGACTTTGTTACTTGGTGTAAGTGTGTGTCTGTGTTACTGGGTGTCAGTGTATGTCTTTATTACTGGATGTCAGTGCATGACTTTGTTACTGGGTGGAAGTGTGTGTCTTTGTCACTTGGTGTAAGTGTGTGTCTGTGTTACTGGGTGTCAGTAGATGTCTTTGTTACTTGTTGTCAGTGTTTCTCTTTGTTACATTGTCGAAGTGTGTGTCTGTGTTACCTGGTATCAGTTTTATATCGTTGTGACTATGTGTCAGTGTATGTCTTTGTTACTGGGTGTCAGTGTATGTCTTTGTTACTTGGTGACAGTGTGTGTCTGTGTTAGTCTTTGTTACTTGGTGTCAGTGTGTGTCTGTGTCTGTCTTTGTTACTGTGTGTCAGTGTTTCTCTATGTTACTGGGTGTCAGTGTGTGTCTTTGTTTCTTGGTGTAATTGTATGTCTTTGTTACTTGGTGTCAGTGCATGTCTTTGTTACTTGGTGTAAGTGTGTGTTTGTGTTACTTGGTGTAATTGTATGTCTGTGTTACTGGGTGTAAGTGTGTGTCTGTGTTTCTGGGTATCAGTGTATGTCTTTGTGACTTGGTGTCAGTGTATGTCTTTGTTATTGGGTGTCAGTGTGTGTCTTTGCTACTTGGTGTCAGTGTATGTCTTTGTTACTTGGTGTAAGTGTGTGTCTGTGTTAATGGGTATCAATGTATGTCTTTGTTACTTGGTGTCAGTGTATGTCAAAATACTTGGTGTAGGTGTATGTCTTTGTTACTTGGTGTAATTGTCTGTCTTTGTTACTTGGTGTCAGTGTGTGTCTGTGTTACTTGGTGTAAGTGTGTGTCTTTGTTACTTGGTGTCAGTGTATGTCTTTGTTACTTGGTGTCAGTGTGTGTCTGTGTTACTGGGTATCAGTGTATGTCTTTGTGACTTGGTATCAGTGTATGTCTTTGTTACTTGGTGTCAGTGTATGTCAAAATACTTGGTGTAAGTGTATGTCTTTGTTACTTGGTGTAATTGTCTGTCTTTGTTACATGGTGTCAGTGTGTTTGTTTGTGTTACTGGGTGTCAGTGTGTGTCTGTGTCACTTGTTGTAAGTGTATGTCTTTGTTACTTCGCGTCAGTCTCTGTCTTTGTTACTTGGTGTAAGTGTCTGTCTTTGTTACTTGGTGTAAGTGTGTGTCTGTGTTACTGGGTATCAGTGTATGTCTTTGTTACTTGGTGTCAGTGTATGTCTGTGATACTTGCTGTAAGTGTGTGTCTGTGTTACTGGGTATCAGTGTATGTCTTTGCTACTTGGTGTAAGAGAGTGCTTGTGTTACTTGGTGTAAGTGTGTGTCTGTGTTACTTGGTATCAGTGTATGACTTTGTTACTTGGTGTAAGTGTGTGTCTGTGTTACTGGGTAACAGTGTATGTCTTTGTTGCTTGGTGTCAGTGTGTGTCTGTGTTACAGGGTGTCAGTGTGTGTCTGAGTTACTTGGTGCAAGTGCGTTTCTGTGTTACTGGGTATCAGTGTATGTCTTTGTGAATTGGTGTCAGTGTATGTCTTTGTTATTGGGTGTCAGTGTGTGTCTTTGTGACTTGGTGTCATTGTATGTCTTTGTTACTTGGTGTAAGTGTATGTCTTTGTTACTTGGTGTAATTGTCTGTCTTTGTTACTGGGTATAAGTGTATGTATTTGTTACTTGGTGTCAGTTTATGTCTGTATTACTTGGTGTAAGTGTGTGTCTTTGTTACCTGGTGTCAGTGTCTGTCTTTGTTACTTGGTGTCAGTGTGTGTCTGTGACACTAGGTGTCAGTATTTAGTTTAGTTCAGAGATACAGCACTGAAACAGGCCCTTCGGCCCACCGAGTCTGTGCCGACCATCAACCACCCATTTATACTAATCCTACATGAATGCCATATTCCAATAACATCCCCACCGGTCCCTATATATTTCTTTACCACGTACCTATACTAGGGGCAATTTATAATGGCCAATTAACCTATCAACCTGCAAGTCTTTGGCATGTGGGAGGAAACCGGAGCACCCGGAGGAAACCCACGCAGACACAGGGAGAACTTGCAAACTCCGCACAGGCAGTACCCAGAATCGAAATCGTGTCCCCGGAGCTGTGAGGCTGCAGTGCTAACCAGTGTGCCACTGTGCCTCCCAGTGTGTGTCTGTGTTTCTGGGTGTCAGTGTATGTCTTTGTTACTTGGTGTAAGTGTGTGTCTGTGTTACTGGGTGTCAGTGTGTTTGTTTGTGTTACTGGGTGTCAGTGTGTGACTGTGTTACTTGGTGTCAGCGTGTCTCTTTGTTACTTGGTGTCCGTGTGTGTCTGTGTTACTGGGTATCAGTGTATATCTTTGTTACTTGGTGTCAGTGTGAGTCTTTGTCACTTGGTATCAGTGTATGTCTTTGTTACTTGGTGTCAGTGTGTGTCTTTGTCACTTGGTATCAGTGTATGTCTTTGTTACTTGGTGTAAGTGTGTGTCTGTGTCACTGGGTGTCAGTGTGTGTCTGTGTTACTGGGTGTAAGTGTGTGTCTGTGTTACTGGGTATCAGTGCATGTCTTTGTTACTTGGTGTCAGTGTATGTCTGTGTTACTTGGTGTAAGTGTGTGTCTGTGTTACTGGGTATCATTGTATGTCTTTGTGACTTGGTGACAGTGTATGTCTTTGTTACTGGGTGTCAGTGTGTGTCTTTATGACTTGGTGTCAGTGTATGTCTTTGTTACTTGGTGTAAGTGTGTGTCTTTGTTACTTGGTGTAAGTGTGTGACTTTGTTACTTGGTGTAAGTGTATGTTTTTGTTACTTGGTGTCAGTGTGTATGTGACACTAGGTGTCAGTATTTAGCTTAGTTTAGAGATACAGCACTGAAACAGGCCCTTCGGCCCAGCGAGTCTGTGCCGACCTTAAACCACCCATTTATACTAATCCTACACGAATCCCATATTCCAATAACATCCCCACCGGTCCCTATATATTTCTTTACCACCTACCTATACTAGGGGCAATTTATAGTGGCCAATTATCCTATCAACCTGCAAGTCTTTGGCATGTGGGAGGAAACCGGAGCACCCGGAGAAAACCCACGCAGACACAGGGAGAACTTGCAAACTCCGCACAGGCAGTACCCAGAATCGAAATCGGGTCCCAGGAGCTGTGAGGCTGCACGGCTAACCACTGTGCCACTGTGCCTCCCAGTGTGTGTCTGTGTTACTGGGTGTCAGTGTATGCCTTTGTTACTTGGTGTCAGTGTGTGTCTGTGTTACTGGGTGTCAGTGTGTTTGTTTGTGTTACTGGGTGTCAGTGTGTGACTGTGTTACTTGGTGTAAGTGTGTCTCTTTGTTACTTGGTGTCCGTGTGTGTCTGTGTTACTTGGTGTAAGTGTGTGTCTGCGTTAAAGGTGTCAGTGTGTGTTTGTGTTACTGGGTATCAGTGTATGTCTTTGTTACTTGGTGTCAGTGTGTGTCTGTGTTACTGGGTATCAGTGTATGTCTTGGTGACTTGGTGTCAGTGAATGTCTTTGTTACTGGGTGTCAGTGTGTGTCTTTGTGACTTGGTGTCGTTGTATGTCTTTGTTACTTGGTGTAAGTGTGTGCCTGTGTTACTGGGTATCAGTGTGTGACTGTGTTACTTGGTGTAAGTGTGTCTCTTTGTTACTTGGTGTCCGTGTGTGTCTGTGTTACTGGGTATCAGTGCATGTCTTTGTTACTTGGTGTCAGTGTGTGTCTTTGTCACTTGGTATCAGTGTATGTCTTTGTACTTGGTGTCAGTGTATGTCTGTGTTACTTGGTGTAAGTGTGTGTCTGCGTTACTGGGTGCAAGTGTATGTCTGTGTTACTGTGTATCAGTGTATGTCTTTGTTACTTGGTGTCAGTGTATGTCTTTGTTACTTGGTGTAAGTGTCTGTCTTTGTTAATTGGTGTAAGTGTGTGTCTGTGTTACTGGGTATCAGTGTATGTCTTTGTTACTTGGTGTCAGTGTATGTCTGTGTTACTTGGTGTAAATGTGTGTCTGTGTCACTGGGTATCAGTGTATGTCTTTTTGACTTGGTGTCAGTGTGTGTCTTTGTGACTTGGTGTCAGTGTATGTCTTTGTTACTTGGTGTAAGCGTATGTATTTGT
Source organism: Heterodontus francisci (assembly GCF_036365525.1). Taxonomy (NCBI): domain Eukaryota; kingdom Metazoa; phylum Chordata; class Chondrichthyes; order Heterodontiformes; family Heterodontidae; genus Heterodontus; species Heterodontus francisci. The sequence continues at coordinate 108,051 of NW_027140606.1, read as the reverse complement.
TACTTGGTGTCATTATTTAGTTTAGTTTAGAGATAAAGCACTGAAACAGGCCCTTCGGCCCACCGAGTCTGCGCCGACCATCAACCACCCATTTATACTAATCATAAACGAATCCCATATTCCAATTACATCCCCACCGGTCCCTATATATTTTTTTACCACCTACCGATACTAGGGGCAATTTATAATGGCCAATTAACCTATCAACCTGCAAGTCTTTGGCATGTGGGAGGAAACAGGAGCACCCGGAGGAAACCCACGCAGACACAGGGAGAACTTGCAAACTCCGCACAGGCAGTACCCAGAATCGAACCAGGTTCCCTGGAACTTTGAGGCTGCAGTGCAAACCACTGCGCCACTGTGCCTCCCAGAGTGTGTCTGTGTTACTGGGTGTCAGTGTATGTCTCTGTTACTTGGTGTCAGTGTGTGACTTTGTTACTTGGTGTCCGTGTGAGTCTGTGTTACTGGGTGTCAGTGTATGTCTTTGTTACTTGTTGTAAGTGTATGTCTGTGTTACTTGGTGTAAGTGTGTGTCTGTGTTACTGGGTAACAGTGTATGTCTGTGTTACTTGGAGTAAGTGTGTGTCTGTGTTGCTGGGTATCAGTGTATGTCTTTGTGACTGGGTGTCAGTGTATGTGTTTGTGACTTGGTGTCAGTGTATGTCTTTGTTACTGGGTGTCAGTGTATGTCTTTGTTACTTGGTGTAAGTGTGTGTCTGTGTTAATGGGTATCAGTGTATGTCTTTGTTACTTGGTGTCAGTGTATGTCTTTGTTACTTGGTGTAAGTGTATGTCTTTGTTACTTGGTGTAAGTGTGTGTCTTTGTTACTTGGTGTCAGTGTATGTCTTTGTTACTTTGTGTAAGTGTGTGTCTTTGTTACTTGGTGTCAGTGTGTGTCTGTGTTCCTGGGTGTCAGTGTGTGTCTGTGTTACTTGGTGAAAGTGAGTGACTTTGTTACTTGGTGTAAGTGTGTGTCTGTGTTACTGGGTGTCAGTGTATGTCTTTATTACTGGATGTCAGTGCATGACTTTGTTACTGGGTGGAAGTGTGTGTCTTTGTCACTTGGTGTAAGTGTGTGTCTGTGTTACTGGGTGTCAGTAGATGTCTTTGTTACTTGTTGTCAGTGTTTCTCTTTGTTACATTGTCGAAGTGTGTGTCTGTGTTACCTGGTATCAGTTTTATATCTTTGTGACTATGTGTCAGTGTATGTCTTTGTTACTGGGTGTCAGTGTATGTCTTTGTTACTTGGTGACAGTGTGTGTATGTGTTAGTCTTTGTTACTTGGTGTCAGTGTGTGTCTGTGTCTGTCTTTGTTACTGTGTGTCAGTGTTTCTCTATGTTACTGGGTGTCAGTGTGTGTCTTTGTTTCTTGGTGTAATTGTATGTCTTTGTTACTTGGTGTCAGTGCATGTCTTTGTTACTTGGTGTAAGTGTGTGTTTGTGTTACTTGGTGTAATTGTATGTCTGTGTTACTGGGTGTAAGTGTGTGTCTGTGTTTCTGGGTATCAGTGTATGTCTTTGTGACTTGGTGTCAGTGTATGTCTTTGTTATTGGGTGTCAGTGTGTGTCTTTGCTACTTGGTGTCAGTGTATGTCTTTGTTACTTGGTGTAAGTGTGTGTCTGTGTTAATGGGTATCAATGTATGTCTTTGTTACTTGGTGTCAGTGTATGTCAAAATACTTTGTGTAGGTGTATGTCTTTGTTACTTGGTGTAATTGTCTGTCTTTGTTACTTGGTGTCAGTGTGTGTCTGTGTTACTTGGTGTAAGTGTGTGTCTTTGTTACTTGGTGTCAGTGTATGTCTTTGTTACTTGGTGTCAGTGTGTGTCTGTGTTACTGGGTATCAGTGTATGTCTTTGTGACTTGGTATCAGTGTATGTCTTTGTTACTTGGTGTCAGTGTATGTCAAAATACTTGGTGTAAGTGTATGTCTTTGTTACTTGGTGTAATTGTCTGTCTTTGTTACATGGTGTCAGTGTGTTTGTTTGTGTTACTGGGTGTCAGTGTGTGTCTGTGTCACTTGTTGTAAGTGTATGTCTTTGTTACTTCGCGTCAGTCTCTGTCTTTGTTACTTGGTGTAAGTGTCTGTCTTTGTTACTTGGTGTAAGTGTGTGTCTGTGTTACTGGGTATCAGTGTATGTCTTTGTTACTTGGTGTCAGTGTATGTCTGTGATACTTGCTGTAAGTCTGTGTCTGTGTTACTGGGTATCAGTGTATGTCTTTGCTACTTGGTGTAAGTGAGTGCTTGTGTTACTTGGTGTAAGTGTGTGTCTGTGTTACTTGGTATCAGTGTATGACTTTGTTACTTGGTGTAAGTGTGTGTCTGTGTTACTGGGTAACAGTGTATTTCTTTGTTACTTGGTGTCAGTATCTGGCTGTGTTAATTGGTGTAAGTGTGTGTCTTTGTTACTTGGTGTAATTGTATGTCTTTGTTACTTGGTGTCAGTGTATGTCTGTGTTACTTGGTGTAAGTGTATGTCTTTGTTACTTGCTGTCAGTGTATGTCTTTGTTACTTGGTGTAAGTGTATGTCTGTGTTACTGGGTATCAGTGTATGTCTTTGTTACTTGGTGTCAGTGTATGTCTTTGTGACTTGGTGTCAGTGTATGTCTTGGTTACTGGGTGTCAGTGTATGTCTTTGTGACTTGGTGTCAGTGTATGTCTTTGTTACTGGGTGTCAGTTTATGTCTTTGTTACTTGGTGTCAGTGTATATCTTTGTTACTTGGTGTCAGTGTGTGTCTGTGTTACTTGGTGTAATAGTGTGTCTTTGTTACTTTGTGGAAGTGTGTGTCTGTGTGACTGGGTATCAGTGCATGTCTTTGTTACTTGGTGTCAGTGTATGTCTTTGTCACTTGGTGTAAGTGTGTGTCTGTGTTACTGGGTGTCAGTAGATGTCTTTGTTACTTGGTGTCAGTGTTTCTCTTTGTTACATTGTGGAGGTGTGTGTCTGTGTTACTGGGTATCAGTTTTATGTCTTTGTGACTATGTGTCAGTGTCTGTCTTTGTTACTGGGTGTCAGTGTATGTCTTTGTTACTTGGTGACAGTGTGTGTCTGTGTTAGTCTTTGTTACTTGGTGTCAGTGTGTGTCTGTGTCTGTCTTTGTTACTTTGTGTCAGTGTTTCTCTATGTTACTGGGTGTCAGTGTGTGTCTTTGTTACTTGGTGTAATTGTATGTCTTTGTTACTTGGTGTCAGTGTATGTCTTTGTTACTTGGTGTAAGTGTGTGTTTGTGTTACTTGGTGTAATTGTCTGTCTGTGTTACTGGGTGTAAGTGTGTGTCTGTGTTTCTGGGTATCAGTGTATGTCTTTGTGACTTGGTGTCAGTGTATGTCTTTGTTATTGGGTGTCAGTGTGTGTCTTTGGTACTTGGTGTCAGTGTATGTCTTTGTTACTTGGTGTAAGTGTGTGTCTGTGTTACTGGGTATCAGTGTATGTCTTTGTTACTTGGTGTCAGTGTATGTCAAAATACTTGGTGTAATTGTCTGTCTTTGTTACTTGGTGTCAGTGTGTGTCTGTGTTACTTGGTGTAAGTGCGTGTCTTTGATACTTGGTGTCAGTGTATGTCTTTGTTACTTGGTGTCAGTGTATGTCTTTGTTACTTGGTGTAAGTGTATGTCTTTGTTACTTGGTGTAAGTGTGTGTCTTTGTTACTTGGTGTCAGTGTATGTCTTTGTTACTTTGTGTAAGTGTGTGTCTTTGTTACTTGGTGTCAGTGTGTGTCTGTGTTCCTGGGTGTCAGTGTGTGTCTGTGTTACTTGGTGAAAGTGAGTGACTTTGTTACTTGGTGTAAGTGTGTGTCTGTGTTACTGGGTGTCAGTGTATGTCTTTATTACTGGATGTCAGTGCATGACTTTGTTACTGGGTGGAAGTGTGTGTCTTTGTCACTTGGTGTAAGTGTGTGTCTGTGTTACTGGGTGTCAGTAGATGTCTTTGTTACTTGTTGTCAGTGTTTCTCTTTGTTACATTGTCGAAGTGTGTGTCTGTGTTACCTGGTATCAGTTTTATATCTTTGTGACTATGTGTCAGTGTATGTCTTTGTTACTGGGTGTCAGTGTATGTCTTTGTTACTTGGTGACAGTGTGTGTCTGTGTTAGTCTTTGTTACTTGGTGTCAGTGTGTGTCTGTGTCTGTCTTTGTTACTGTGTGTCAGTGTTTCTCTATGTTACTGGGTGTCAGTGTGTGTCTTTGTTTCTTGGTGTAATTGTATGTCTTTGTTACTTGGTGTCAGTGCATGTCTTTGTTACTTGGTGTAAGTGTGTGTTTGTGTTACTTGGTGTAATTGTATGTCTGTGTTACTGGGTGTAAGTGTGTGTCTGTGTTTCTGGGTATCAGTGTATGTCTTTGTGACTTGGTGTCAGTGTATGTCTTTGTTATTGGGTGTCAGTGTGTGTCTTTGCTACTTGGTGTCAGTGTATGTCTTTGTTACTTGGTGTAAGTGTGTGTCTGTGTTAATGGGTATCAATGTATGTCTTTGTTACTTGGTGTCAGTGTATGTCAAAATACTTTGTGTAGGTGTATGTCTTTGTTACTTGGTGTAATTGTCTGTCTTTGTTACTTGGTGTCAGTGTGTGTCTGTGTTACTTGGTGTAAGTGTGTGTCTTTGTTACTTGGTGTCAGTGTATGTCTTTGTTACTTGGTGTCAGTGTGTGTCTGTGTTACTGGGTATCAGTGTATGTCTTTGTGACTTGGTATCAGTGTATGTCTTTGTTACTTGGTGTCAGTGTATGTCAAAATACTTGGTGTAAGTGTATGTCTTTGTTACTTGGTGTAATTGTCTGTCTTTGTTACATGGTGTCAGTGTGTTTGTTTGTGTTACTGGGTGTCAGTGTGTGTCTGTGTCACTTGTTGTAAGTGTATGTCTTTGTTACTTCGCGTCAGTCTCTGTCTTTGTTACTTGGTGTAAGTGTCTGTCTTTGTTACTTGGTGTAAGTGTGTGTCTGTGTTACTGGGTATCAGTGTATGTCTTTGTTACTTGGTGTCAGTGTATGTCTGTGATACTTGCTGTAAGTCTGTGTCTGTGTTACTGGGTATCAGTGTATGTCTTTGCTACTTGGTGTAAGTGAGTGCTTGTGTTACTTGGTGTAAGTGTGTGTCTGTGTTACTTGGTATCAGTGTATGACTTTGTTACTTGGTGTAAGTGTGTGTCTGTGTTACTGGGTAACAGTGTATTTCTTTGTTACTTGGTGTCAGTATCTGGCTGTGTTAATTGGTGTAAGTGTGTGTCTTTGTTACTTGGTGTAATTGTATGTCTTTGTTACTTGGTGTCAGTGTATGTCTGTGTTACTTGGTGTAAGTGTATGTCTTTGTTACTTGCTGTCAGTGTATGTCTTTGTTACTTGGTGTAAGTGTATGTCTGTGTTACTGGGTATCAGTGTATGTCTTTGTTACTTGGTGTCAGTGTATGTCTTTGTGACTTGGTGTCAGTGTATGTCTTGGTTACTGGGTGTCAGTGTATGTCTTTGTGACTTGGTGTCAGTGTATGTCTTTGTTACTGGGTGTCAGTTTATGTCTTTGTTACTTGGTGTCAGTGTATATCTTTGTTACTTGGTGTCAGTGTGTGTCTGTGTTACTTGGTGTAATAGTGTGTCTTTGTTACTTTGTGGAAGTGTGTGTCTGTGTGACTGGGTATCAGTGCATGTCTTTGTTACTTGGTGTCAGTGTATGTCTTTGTCACTTGGTGTAAGTGTGTGTCTGTGTTACTGGGTGTCAGTAGATGTCTTTGTTACTTGGTGTCAGTGTTTCTCTTTGTTACATTGTGGAGGTGTGTGTCTGTGTTACTGGGTATCAGTTTTATGTCTTTGTGACTATGTGTCAGTGTCTGTCTTTGTTACTGGGTGTCAGTGTATGTCTTTGTTACTTGGTGACAGTGTGTGTCTGTGTTAGTCTTTGTTACTTGGTGTCAGTGTGTGTCTGTGTCTGTCTTTGTTACTTTGTGTCAGTGTTTCTCTATGTTACTGGGTGTCAGTGTGTGTCTTTGTTACTTGGTGTAATTGTATGTCTTTGTTACTTGGTGTCAGTGTATGTCTTTGTTACTTGGTGTAAGTGTGTGTTTGTGTTACTTGGTGTAATTGTCTGTCTGTGTTACTGGGTGTAAGTGTGTGTCTGTGTTTCTGGGTATCAGTGTATGTCTTTGTGACTTGGTGTCAGTGTATGTCTTTGTTATTGGGTGTCAGTGTGTGTCTTTGGTACTTGGTGTCAGTGTATGTCTTTGTTACTTGGTGTAAGTGTGTGTCTGTGTTACTGGGTATCAGTGTATGTCTTTGTTACTTGGTGTCAGTGTATGTCAAAATACTTGGTGTAGGTGTATGTCTTTGTTACTTGGTGTAATTGTCTGTCTTTGTTACTTGGTGTCAGTGTGTGTCTGTGTTACTTGGTGTAAGTGCGTGTCTTTGATACTTGGTGTCAGTGTATGTCTTTGTTACTTGGTGTCAGTGTGTGTCTGTGTTACTGGGTATCAGTGTATGTCTTTGTGACATGGTATCAGTGTATGTCTTTGTTACTTGGTGTCAGTGTATGTCAAAATACTTGGTGCAAGTGGATGCCTTTGTTACTTGGTGTAATTGTCAGTCTTTGTTACTTGGTGTCAGTGTGTGTCTGTGTCACTTGTTGTAAGTGTATGTCTTTGTTACTTCGCGTCAGTCTCTGTCTTTGTTACTTGGTGTAAGTGTCTGTCTTTGTTACTTGGTGTAAGTGTGTGTCTGTGTTACTGGGTATCAGTGTATGTCTTTGTTACTTGGTGTCAGTGTATGTCTGTGATACTTGCTGTAAGTCTGTGTCTGTGTTACTGGGTATCAGTGTATGTCTTTGCTACTTGGTGTAAGTGAGTGCTTGTGTTACTTGGTGTAAGTGTGTGTCTGTGTTACTTGGTATCAGTGTATGACTTTGTTACTTGGTGTAAGTGTGTGTCTGTGTTACTGGGTAACAGTGTATTTCTTTGTTACTTGGTGTCATTATCTGGCTGTGTTAATTGGTGTAAGTGTGTGTCTTTGTTACTTGGTGTAATTGTATGTCTTTGTTACTTGGTGTCAGTGTATGTCTGTGTTACTTGGTGTAAGTGTATGTCTTTGTTACTTGCTGTCAGTGTATGTCTTTGTTACTTGGTGTAAGTGTATGTCTGTGTTACTGGGTATCAGTGTATGTCTTTGTTACTTGGTGTCAGTGTATGTCTTTGTGACTTGGTGTCAGTGTATGTCTTGGTTACTGGGTGTCAGTGTATGTCTTTGTGACTTGGTGTCAGTGTATGTCTTTGTTACTGGGTGTCAGTTTATGTCTTTGTTACTTGGTGTCAGTGTATATCTTTGTTACTTGGTGTCAGTGTGTGTCTGTGTTACTTGGTGTAATAGTGTGTCTTTGTTACTTTGTGGTAGTGTGTGTCTGTGTGACTGGGTATCAGTGCATGTCTTTGTTACTTGGTGTCAGTGTATGTCTTTGTCACTTGGTGTAAGTGTGTGTCTGTGTTACTGGGTGTCAGTAGATGTCTTTGTTACTTGGTGTCAGTGTTTCTCTTTGTTACATTGTGGAGGTGTGTGTCTGTGTTACTGGGTATCAGTTTTATGTCTTTGTGACTATGTGTCAGTGTCTGTCTTTGTTACTGGGTGTCAGTGTATGTCTTTGTTACTTGGTGACAGTGTGTGTCTGTGTTAGTCTTTGTTACTTGGTGTCAGTGTGTGTCTGTGTCTGTCTTTGTTACTTTGTGTCAGTGTTTCTCTATGTTACTGGGTGTCAGTGTGTGTCTTTGTTACTTGGTGTAATTGTATGTCTTTGTTACTTGGTGTCAGTGTATGTCTTTGTTACTTGGTGTAAGTGTGTGTTTGTGTTACTTGGTGTAATTGTCTGTCTGTGTTACTGGGTGTAAGTGTGTGTCTGTGTTTCTGGGTATCAGTGTATGTCTTTGTGACTTGGTGTCAGTGTATGTCTTTGTTATTGGGTGTCAGTGTGTGTCTTTGGTACTTGGTGTCAGTGTATGTCTTTGTTACTTGGTGTAAGTGTGTGTCTGTGTTACTGGGTATCAGTGTATGTCTTTGTTACTTGGTGTCAGTGTATGTCAAAATACTTGGTGTAGGTGTATGTCTTTGTTACTTGGTGTAATTGTCTGTCTTTGTTACTTGGTGTCAGTGTGTGTCTGTGTTACTTGGTGTAAGTGCGTGTCTTTGATACTTGGTGTCAGTGTATGTCTTTGTTACTTGGTGTCAGTGTGTGTCTGTGTTACTGGGTATCGGTGTATGTCTTTGTGACATGGTATCAGTGTATGTCTTTGTTACTTGGTGTCAGTGTATGTCAAAATACTTGGTGCAAGTGGATGTCTTTGTTACTTGGTGTAATTGTCAGTCTTTGTTACTTGGTGTCAGTGTGTTTGTTTGTGTTACTGGGTGTCAGTGTGTGTCTTTGTCACTTGTTGTAAGAGTATGTATTTGTTACTTCGCGTCAGTCTGTGTCTTTGTTACTTGGTGTAAGTGTCTGTCTTTGTTACTTGGTGTAAGTGTGTGTCTGTGTTACTGGGTGTCAGTGTATGTCTTTGTTACTTGGTGTCAGTGTATGTCTGTGTTACTTGCTGTAAGTGTGTGTCTGTGTTACTGGGTATCAGTGTATGTCTTTGCTACTTGGTGTAAGTGAGTGTTTGTGTTACTTGGTGTAAGTGTGTCTGTGTCACTTGGTATCAGTGTATGACTTTGTTACTTGATGTAAGTGTGTGTCTGTGTTACTGGGTAACAGTGTATTTCTTTGTTACTTGGTGTCAGTATCTGGCTGTGTTATTTGGTGTAAGTGTGTGTCTTTGTTACTTGGTGTAATTGTATGTCTTTGTTACTTGGTGTCAGTGTATGTCTGTGTTACTTGGTGTAAGTGTATGTCTTTGTTACTTGCTGTCAGTGTATGTCTTTGTTACTTGGTGTAAGTGTATGTCTGTGTTACTGGGTATCAGTGTATGTCTTTGTTACTTGGTGTCAGTGTATGTCTTTGTGACTTGGTGTCAGTGTATGTCTTGGTTACTGGTTGTCAGTGTATGTCTTAGTGACTTGGTGTCAGTGTATGTCTTTGTTACTGGGTGTCAGTTTATATATTTGTTACTTGGTGTCAGTGTATGTCTTTGTTACTTGGTGTCACAGTGTGTTTGTGTTACTTGGTGTAATTGTGTGTCTTTGTTACTTGGTGGAAGTGTGTGTCTGTGTTACTGGGTATCAGTGCATGTCTTTGTTACTTGGTGTCAGTGTATGTCTTTGTCACTTGGTGTAAGTGTGTGTCTGTGTTACTGGGTGTCAGTAGATGTCTTTGTTACTTGGTGTCAGTGTTTCTCTTTGTTACATTGTTGAAGTGTGTGTCTGTGTTACTGGGTATCAGTTTTATGTCTTTGTGACTATGTGTCAGTGTATGTCTTTGTTACTGGGTGTCAGTGTATGTCTTTGTTACTTGGTGACAGTGTGTGTCTGTGTTAGTCTTTGTTACTTGGTGTCAGTGTGTGCCTGTGTCTGTCTTTGTTACTGTGTGTCAGTGTTTCTCTATGTTACTGGGTGTCAGTGTGTGTCTTTGTTACTTGGTGTCAGTGTATGTCTTTGTTACTTGGTGTGAGTGTGTGTTTGTGTCACTTGGTGTAATTGTATGTCTGTGTTACTGGGTGTAAGTGTGTGTCTGTGTTTCTGGGTATCAGTGTATGTCTTTGTGACTTGGTGTCAGTGTATGTCTTTGTTATTGGGTGTCAGTGTGTGTATTTGGTACTTGGTGTCAGTGTATGTCTTTGTTACTTGGTGTAAGTGTGTGTCTGTGTTACTGGGTATCAGTGTATGTCTTTGTTACTTGTTGTCAGTGTATGTCAAAATACTTGGTGTAGGTGTATGTCTTTGTTACTTGGTGTAATTCTCTGTCTTTGTTACTTGGTGTCAGTGTGTGTCTGTGTTACTTGGTGTAAGTGCGTGTCTTTGATACTTGGTGTCAGTGTATGTCTTTGTTACTTGGTGTCAGTGTGTGTCTGTGTTACTGGGTATCAGTGTATGTCTTTGTGACTTGGTATCAGTGTATGTCTTTGTTACTTGGTGTCAGTGTATGTCAAAATACTTGGTGTAAGTGTATGTCTTTGTTACTTGGTGTCAGTGTGTTTGTTTGTGTTACTGGGTGTCAGTGTGTGTCTGTGTCACTTGTTGTAAGAGTATGTCTTTGTTACTTCGCGTCAGTCTATGTCTTTGTTACTTGGTGTAAGTGTCTGCCTTTGTTACTTGGTGTAAGTGTGTGTCTGTGTTACTGGGTGTCAGTGTAAGTCTTTGTTACTTGGTGTCAGTGCATGTCTGTGTTACTTTCTGTAAGTGTGTGTCTGTGTTACTGGGTATCAGTGTATGTCTTTGTGACTTGGTGTAAGTGTATGTCTTTGTTACTGGGTGTCAGTGTGTGTCTTTGTGACTTGGTGTCAGTGTATGTCTTTGTTACTTGGTGCAAGTGTATGTCTCTGTTACTTGGTGTAATTGTCTGTCTTTGTTACTTGGTGTAAGTGTATGCATTTGTTACTTGGTGTCAGTGTATGTCTTTGTTACTGGGTGACAATGTATGTCTTTGTTGCTTGGTGTCAGTGTGTGTCTGTGTTACTGGGTGTCAGTGTGTTTGTTTGTCTTACTGGGTGTCAGTGTGTGTCTGTGTGACTTGGTGTAAGTGTGTGTCTTTGTTACTTGGTGTCCGTGTGGTTCTGTGTTACTGGGTGTCAGTGTATGTCTTTGTGACTTGGTGTCAGTGTATGTCTTTGTTACTTGGTGCAAGTGTAGGTCTTTGTTACTTGGTGTAATTGTCTGTCTTTGTTACTGGGTGACACTGTCTGTCTTTGTTACTTGGTGTCAGTGTGTTTGTTTGTCTTACTGGGTGTCATTGTGTGTCTGTGTGACTTGGTGTAAGTGTGTGTCTTTGTTACTTGGTGTCCGTGTGGGTCTGTGTTACTGGGTGTCAGTGCATGTCTTTGTGACTTGGTGTCAGTGTATGTCTTTGTTACTTGGTGCAAGTGTAGGTCCTTGTTACTTGGTGTAATTGTCTGTCTTTGTTACTTGGTGTAAGTGTCTGCATTTGTTACTTGGTGTCAGTGTATGTCTTTGTTACTGGGTGACACTGTATGTCTTTGTTGCTTGGTGTCAGTGTGTGTCTGTGTTACAGGGTGTCAGTGTGTGTCTGTGTTACTTGGTGCAAGTGTGTGTCTTTGTTACTTGGTGTCCGTGTGTGTCTGTGTTACTGGGTGTCAGTGCATGTGTTTGTTACTGGGAGTCAGTGTATGTCTTTGTTATTTGGTGTAAGTGTGTGTCTGTGTTAGTGGGTAACAGTGTATGTCTTTGTTACTTGGTGTCAGTGTATGTCTGTGTTACTTGGTGTGTGTGTGTTTGCGCTGCTGGGTGTCAGTGTGTTTCTGTGTTACTGGGTGCAAGTGTGTGTCTGTGTTACTGGGTATCAGTGCATGTCTTTGTTACTTGGTGTCAGTGTATGTCTGAGTTACTTGGTGCAAGTGCGTGTCTGTGTTACTGGGTATCATTGTATGTCTTTGTGACTTGGTGTCAGTGTATGTCTTTGTTACTGGGTGTCAGTGTGTGTCTTTGTGACTTGGTGTCAGTGTATGTCTTTGTTACTTGGTGTAAGTGTATGTCTTTGTTACTTGGTGTAATTGTCTGTCTTTGTTACTTGGTATAAGTGTATGTATTTGTTACTTGGTGTCAGTGTATGTCTGTGTTACTTGGTGTAAGTGTGTGTCTTTTTTACCTGGTGTCAGTGTCTGTCTTTTTTACTTGGTGTCAGTGTGTGTCTGTGACACTAGGTGTCAGTATTTAGTTTAGTTTCGAGATACAGCACTGAAACAGGCCCTTCGGCCCACCGAGTCTGTGCCGACCATCAACCACTCATTTATACTAATCCTACATGAATGCCATATTCCAATAACATCCCCACCGGTCCCTATATATTTCTTTACCACGTACCTATACTAGGGGCAATTTATAATGGCCAATTAACCTATCAACCTGCAAGTCTTTGGCATGTGGGAGGAAACCGGAGCACCCGGAGGAAACCCACGCAGACACAGGGAGAACTTGCAAACTCCGCACAGGCAGTACCCAGAATCGAAATCGGGTCCCCGGAGCTGTGAGGCTGCAGTGCTAACCACTGTGCCACTGTGCCTCCCAGTATGTGTCTGTGTTTCTGGGTGTCAGTGTATGTCTTTGTTACTTGGTGTAAGTGTGTGTCGGTGTTACTGGGTGTCAGTGTGTTTGTTTGTGTTACTGGGTGTCAGTGTGTGACTGTGTTACTTGGTGTAAGCTTGTCTCTTTGTTACTTGGTGTAAGTGTGTGTCTGTGTCACTGGGTGTCAGTGTGTGTCTGTGTTACTGGGTGTAAGTGTGTGTATGTGTTACTGGGTATCAGTGCATGTCTTTGTTACGTGGTGTCAGTGTCTGTCTGTGTTACTTGGTGTAAGTTTGTGTCTGTGTTACTGGGTATCTGTGTCTATCTTTGTTACTTGGTGTCAGTGTGAGTCTTTGTCACTTGGTATCAGTGTATGTCTTTGTTACATGGTGTCAGTGTGTGTCTTTGTCACTTGGTATCAGTGTGTGTCTTTGTTACTTGGTTTAAGTGTGTGTCTGTGTCACTGGGTGTCAGAGTGTGTCTGTGTTACTGGGTGTAAGTGTGTGTTTGTGTTACTGGGTATCAGTGCATGTCTTTGTTACTTGGTGTCAGTGTCTGTCTGTGTTACTTGGTGTAAGTTTGTGTCTGTGTTACTGGGTATCAGTGTATGTCTTTGTGACTTGGTGTCAGTGCATGTCTTTGTTACTGGGTGTCAGTGTGTGTCTTTGTGACTTGGTGTCAGTGTATGTCTTTGTTACTTGGTGTAAGTGTGTGTCTCTGTTACTGGGTATCATTGTATGTCTTTGTGACTTGGTGACAGTGTATGTCTTTGTTACTGGGTGTCAGTGTGTGTCTTTGTGACTTGGTGTCAGTGTATGTCTTTGTTGCTTGGTGTAAGTGTGTGTCTTTGTTACTTGGTGTAAGTGTGTGACTTTGTTACTTGGTGGAAGTGTATGTCTTTGTTACTTGGTGTCAGTGTGTGTCTGTGACACTAGGTGTCAGTATTTAGCTTAGTTTAGAGATACAGCACTGAAACAGGCCCTTCGGCCCAGCGAGTCTGTGCCGACCTTAAACCACCCATTTATACTAATCCTACACGAATCCCATATTCCAATAACATCCCCACCGGTCCCGATATATTTCTTTACCACGTACCTATACTAGGGGCAATTTATAATGGCCAATTAACCTATCAACCTGCAAGTCTTTGGCATGTGGGAGGAAACCGAAGCACCCGGAGGAAACCCACGCAGACACAGGGAGAACTTGCAAACTCCGCACAGGTAGTACCCAGAATCGAAATCGGGTCCCAGGAGCTGTGAGGCTGCACGGCTAACCAATGCGCCACTGTGCCTCCCAGTGTGTGTCTGTGTTACTGGGTGTCAGTGTATGCCTTTGCTACTTGGTGTCAGTGTGTGTCTGTGTTACTGTGTGTCAGTGTGTTTGTTTGTGTTACTGGGTGTCAGTGTGTGACTGTGTTACTTGGTGTAAGTGTGTCTCTTTGTTACTTGGTATCAGTGTATGTCTTTGTACTTGGTGTCAGTGTATTTCTGTGTTACTTGGTGTAAGTGTGTGTCTGCGTTACTGGGTGCAAGTGTATGTCTGTGTTACTGTGTATCAGTGTATGTCGTTGTTACTTGGTGTCAGTGTCTGTCTGTTTTACTTGGTGTAACTGTGTGTCTGTGTTACTGGATATCAGTGTATGTCTTTGTGACTTGGTGTCAGTGTATGTCTTTGTTACTGGGTGTCTGTGTTACTGGGTATCAGTGTATGTCTTTGTGACTTGGTGTCAGTGTATGTCTTTGTTACTTGGTGTAAGTGTGTGTCTGTGTTACTGGGTATCAGTGTATGTCTTTGTTACTTGGTGTCAGTGTATGTCTTTGTTACTTGGAGTAAGTGTATTTCTTTGTTACTTGGTGTAATTGTCTGTCTTTGTTTCTTGCTGTAAGTGTATGTCTTTGTTACTTGGTGTCAGTGTATGTCTTTGTTACTTGGTGTAAGGGTCTGTCTTTGTTAATTGGTATAAGTGTGTGTCTGTGTTACTGGGTATCAGTGTGTGTCTGTGTCACTTGGTATCAGTGTATGACTTTGTTACTTGGTGTAAGTGTGTGTCTGTGTTACTGGGTAACAGTGTATGTCTTTGCTACTTGGTGTCAGTATCTGGCTGTGTTATTTGGTGTAAGTGTGTGTCTTTGTTACTTGGTGTAATTGTATGTCTTTGTTACTTGGTGTCAGTGTATGTCTGTGTTACTTGGTGAAAGTGTATGTCTTTGTTACTTGCTGTCAGTGTATGTCTTTGTTACTTGGTGTAAGTGTATGTCTGTGTTACTGGGTATCAGTGTATGTCTTTGTTACTTGGTGTCAGTGTATGTCTTTGTGACTTGGTGTCAGTGTATGTCTTGGTTACTGGTTGTCAGTGTATGTCTTTGTGACTTGGTGTCAGTGTATGTCTTTGTTACTGGGCGTCAGTTTATGTCTTTGTTACTTGGTGTCAGTGTATGTCTTTGTTACTTGGTGTCAGTGTGTGTCTGTGTTACTTGGTGTAATTGTGTGTCTTTGTTACTTGGTGGAAGTGTGTGTCTGTGTTACTGGGTATCAGTGCATGTCTTTGTTACTTGGTGTCAGTGTATGTCTTTGTCACTTGGTGTAAGTGTGTGTCTGTGTTACTGGGTGTCAGTAGATGTCTTTGTTACTTGGTGTCAGTGTTTCTCTTTGTTACATTGTGGAAGTGTGTGTCTGTGTTACTGGGTATCAGTTTTATGTCTTTGTGACTATGTGTCAGTGTATGTCTTTGTTACTGGGTGTCAGTGTATGTCTTTGTTACTTGGTGACAGTGTGTGTCTGTGTTAGTCTTTGTTACTTGGTGTCAGTGTGTGTCTGTGTCTGTCTTTGTTACTTTGTGTCAGTGTTTCTCTATGTTACTGGGTGTCAGTGTGTGTCTTTGTTACTTGGTGTAATTGTATGTCTTTGTTACTTGGTGTCAGTGTATGTCTTTGTGACTTGGTGTCAGTGTATGTCTTTGTTACTTGGTGTAAGTGTATGTCTTTGTTACTTGGTGTAATTGTCTGTCTTTGTTACTTGGTATAAGTGTATGTATTTGTTACTTGGTGTCAGTGTATGTCTGTGTTACTTGGTGTAAGTGTGTGTCTTTTTTACCTGGTGTCAGTGTCTGTCTTTTTTACTTGGTGTCAGTGTGTGTCTGTGACACTAGGTGTCAGTATTTAGTTTAGTTTCGAGATACAGCACTGAAACAGGCCCTTCGGCCCACCGAGTCTGTGCCGACCATCAACCACTCATTTATACTAATCCTACATGAATGCCATATTCCAATAACATCCCCACCGGTCCCTATATATTTCTTTACCACGTACCTATACTAGGGGCAATTTATAATGGCCAATTAACCTATCAACCTGCAAGTCTTTGGCATGTGGGAGGAAACCGGAGCACCCGGAGGAAACCCACGCAGACACAGGGAGAACTTGCAAACTCCGCACAGGCAGTACCCAGAATCGAAATCGGGTCCCCGGAGCTGTGAGGCTGCAGTGCTAACCACTGTGCCACTGTGCCTCCCAGTATGTGTCTGTGTTTCTGGGTGTCAGTGTATGTCTTTGTTACTTGGTGTAAGTGTGTGTCGGTGTTACTGGGTGTCAGTGTGTTTGTTTGTGTTACTGGGTGTCAGTGTGTGACTGTGTTACTTGGTGTAAGCTTGTCTCTTTGTTACTTGGTGTAAGTGTGTGTCTGTGTCACTGGGTGTCAGTGTGTGTCTGTGTTACTGGGTGTAAGTGTGTGTATGTGTTACTGGGTATCAGTGCATGTCTTTGTTACGTGGTGTCAGTGTCTGTCTGTGTTACTTGGTGTAAGTTTGTGTCTGTGTTACTGGGTATCTGTGTCTATCTTTGTTACTTGGTGTCAGTGTGAGTCTTTGTCACTTGGTATCAGTGTATGTCTTTGTTACATGGTGTCAGTGTGTGTCTTTGTCACTTGGTATCAGTGTGTGTCTTTGTTACTTGGTTTAAGTGTGTGTCTGTGTCACTGGGTGTCAGAGTGTGTCTGTGTTACTGGGTGTAAGTGTGTGTTTGTGTTACTGGGTATCAGTGCATGTCTTTGTTACTTGGTGTCAGTGTCTGTCTGTGTTACTTGGTGTAAGTTTGTGTCTGTGTTACTGGGTATCAGTGTATGTCTTTGTGACTTGGTGTCAGTGCATGTCTTTGTTACTGGGTGTCAGTGTGTGTCTTTGTGACTTGGTGTCAGTGTATGTCTTTGTTACTTGGTGTAAGTGTGTGTCTCTGTTACTGGGTATCATTGTATGTCTTTGTGACTTGGTGACAGTGTATGTCTTTGTTACTGGGTGTCAGTGTGTGTCTTTGTGACTTGGTGTCAGTGTATGTCTTTGTTGCTTGGTGTAAGTGTGTGTCTTTGTTACTTGGTGTAAGTGTGTGACTTTGTTACTTGGTGGAAGTGTATGTCTTTGTTACTTGGTGTCAGTGTGTGTCTGTGACACTAGGTGTCAGTATTTAGCTTAGTTTAGAGATACAGCACTGAAACAGGCCCTTCGGCCCAGCGAGTCTGTGCCGACCTTAAACCACCCATTTATACAAATCCTACACGAATCCCATATTCCAATAACATCCCCACCGTTCCCGATATATTTCTTTACCACGTACCTATACTAGGGGCAATTTATAATGGCCAATTAACCTATCAACCTGCAAGTCTTTGGCATGTGGGAGGAAACCGAAGCACCCGGAGGAAACCCACGCAGACACAGGGAGAACTTGCAAACTCCGCACAGGTAGTACCCAGAATCGAAATCGGGTCCCAGGAGCTGTGAGGCTGCACGGCTAACCAATGCGCCACTGTGCCTCCCAGTGTGTGTCTGTGTTACTGGGTGTCAGTGTATGCCTTTGCTACTTGGTGTCAGTGTGTGTCTGTGTTACTGTGTGTCAGTGTGTTTGTTTGTGTTACTGGGTGTCAGTGTGTGACTGTGTTACTTGGTGTAAGTGTGTCTCTTTGTTACTTGGTATCAGTGTATGTCTTTGTACTTGGTGTCAGTGTATTTCTGTGTTACTTGGTGTAAGTGTGTGTCTGCGTTACTGGGTGCAAGTGTATGTCTGTGTTACTGTGTATCAGTGTATGTCGTTGTTACTTGGTGTCAGTGTCTGTCTGTTTTACTTGGTGTAACTGTGTGTCTGTGTTACTGGATATCAGTGTATGTCTTTGTGACTTGGTGTCAGTGTATGTCTTTGTTACTGGGTGTCTGTGTTACTGGGTATCAGTGTATGTCTTTGTGACTTGGTGTCAGTGTATGTCTTTGTTACTTGGTGTAAGTGTGTGTCTGTGTTACTGGGTATCAGTGTATGTCTTTGTTACTTGGTGTCAGTGTATGTCTTTGTTACTTGGAGTAAGTGTATTTCTTTGTTACTTGGTGTAATTGTCTGTCTTTGTTTCTTGCTGTAAGTGTATGTCTTTGTTACTTGGTGTCAGTGTATGTCTTTGTTACTTGGTGTAAGGGTCTGTCTTTGTTAATTGGTATAAGTGTGTGTCTGTGTTACTGGGTATCAGTGTGTGTCTGTGTCACTTGGTATCAGTGTATGACTTTGTTACTTGGTGTAAGTGTGTGTCTGTGTTACTGGGTAACAGTGTATGTCTTTGCTACTTGGTGTCAGTATCTGGCTGTGTTATTTGGTGTAAGTGTGTGTCTTTGTTACTTGGTGTAATTGTATGTCTTTGTTACTTGGTGTCAGTGTATGTCTGTGTTACTTGGTGAAAGTGTATGTCTTTGTTACTTGCTGTCAGTGTATGTCTTTGTTACTTGGTGTAAGTGTATGTCTGTGTTACTGGGTATCAGTGTATGTCTTTGTTACTTGGTGTCAGTGTATGTCTTTGTGACTTGGTGTCAGTGTATGTCTTGGTTACTGGTTGTCAGTGTATGTCTTTGTGACTTGGTGTCAGTGTATGTCTTTGTTACTGGGCGTCAGTTTATGTCTTTGTTACTTGGTGTCAGTGTATGTCTTTGTTACTTGGTGTCAGTGTGTGTCTGTGTTACTTGGTGTAATTGTGTGTCTTTGTTACTTGGTGGAAGTGTGTGTCTGTGTTACTGGGTATCAGTGCATGTCTTTGTTACTTGGTGTCAGTGTATGTCTTTGTCACTTGGTGTAAGTGTGTGTCTGTGTTACTGGGTGTCAGTAGATGTCTTTGTTACTTGGTGTCAGTGTTTCTCTTTGTTACATTGTGGAAGTGTGTGTCTGTGTTACTGGGTATCAGTTTTATGTCTTTGTGACTATGTGTCAGTGTATGTCTTTGTTACTGGGTGTCAGTGTATGTCTTTGTTACTTGGTGACAGTGTGTGTCTGTGTTAGTCTTTGTTACTTGGTGTCAGTGTGTGTCTGTGTCTGTCTTTGTTACTGTGTGTCAGTGTTTCTCTATGTTACTGGGTGTCAGTGTGTGTCTTTGCTACTTGGTGTAATTGTATGTCTTTGTTACTTGGTGTCAGTGTATGTCTTTGTTACTAGGTGTGAGTGTGTGTTTGTGTCACTTGGTGTAATTGTATGTCTGTGTTACTGGGTGTAAGTGTGTGTCTGTGTTTCTGGGTATCAGTGTATGTCTTTGTGACTTGGTGTCAGTGTATGTCTTTGTTATTGGGTATCAGTGTGTGTATTTGGTACTTGGTGTCAGTGTATGTCTTTGTTACTTGGTGTAAGTGTGTGTCTGTGTTACTGGGTATCAGTGTATGTCTTTGTTACTTGGTGTCAGTGTATGTCAAAATACTTGGTGTAGGTGTATGTCTTTGTTACTTGGTGTAATTCTCTGTCTTTGTTACTTGGTGTCAGTGTGTGTCTGTGTTCCTTGGTGTAAGTGCGTGTCTTTGATACTTGGTGTCAGTGTATGTCTTTGTTACTTGGTGTCAGTGTGTGTCTGTGTTACTGGGTATCAGTGTATGTCTTTGTGACTTGGTATCAGTGTATGTCTTTGTTACTTGGTGTCAGTGTATGTCAAAATACTTGGTGTAAGTGTATGTCTTTGTTACTTGGTGTAATTGTCTGTCTTTGTTACTTGGTGTCAGTGTGTTTGTTTGTGTTACAGGGTGTCAGTGTGTGTCTGTGTCACTTGTTGTAAGAGTATGTCTTTGTTACTTCGCGTCAGTCTATGTCTTTGTTACTTGGTGTAAGTGTCTGTCTTTGTTACTTGGTGTAAGTGTGTGTCTGTGTTACTGGGTGTCAGTGTAAGTCTTTGTAACTTGGTGTCAGTGCATGTCTGTGTTACTTGCTGTAAGTGTGTGTCTGTGTTACTGGGTATCAGTGTATGTCTTTGTGACTTGGTGGAAGTGTATGTCTTTGTTACTGGGTGTCAGTGTGTGTCTTTGTGACTTGGTGTCAGTGTATGTCTTTGTTACTTGGTGCAAGTGTATGTCTCTGTTACTTGGTGTAATTGTCTGTCTTTGTTACTTGGTGTACGTGTATGCCTTTGTTACTTGGTGTCAGTGTATGTCTTTGTTACTGGGTGACACTGTATGTCTTTGTTGCTTGGTGTCAGTGTGTGTCTGTGTTACTGGGTGTCAGTGTGTTTGTTTGTCTTACTGGGTGTCAGTGTGTGTCTGTGTGACTTGGTGTTAGTGTGTGTCTTTGTTACTTGGTGTCCGTGTGGGTCTGTGTTACTGGGTGTCAGTGCATGTCTTTGTGACTTGGTGTCAGTGTATGTCTTTGTTACTTGGTGCAAGTGTAGGTCTTTGTTACTTGGTGTAATTGTCTGTCTTTGTTACTGGGTGACACTGTCTGTCTTTGTTACTTGGTGTCAGTGTGTGTCTGTGTTACTGGGTGTCAGTGTGTTTGTTTGTCTTACTGGGTGTCATTGTGTGTCTGTGTTACTGGGTGTCAGTGCATGTGTTTGTTACTGGGTGTCAGTGTATGTCTTTGTTATTTGGTGTAAGTGTGTGTCTGTGTTAGTGGGTAACAGTGTATGTCTTTGTTACTTGGTATCCGTGTGTGTCTGTGTTACTGGGTATCAGTGTATGTCTATGTTACTTGGTGTCAGTGTGTGTCTTTGTCACTTGGTATCAGTGTATGTCTTTGTACTTGGTGTCAGTGTATGTCTGTGTTACTTGGTGTAAGTGTGTGTCTGCGTTACTGGGTGCAAGTGTATGTCTGTGTTACTGTGTATCAGTGTATGTCTTTGTTACTTGGTGTCAGTGTCTGTCTGTTTTACTTGGTGTAACTGTGTGTCTGTGTTACTGGATATCAGTGTATGTCTTTGTGACTTGGTGTCAGTGTATGTCTTTGTTACTGGGTGTCTGTGTTACTGGGTATCAGTGTATGTCTTTGTGACTTGGTGTCAGTGTATGTCTTTGTTACTTGGTGTAAGTGTGTGTCTGTGTTACTGGGTATCAGTGTATGTCTTTGTTACTTGGTGTCAGTTTATGTCTTTGTTACTTGGAGTAAGTGTATTTCTTTGTTACTTGGTGTAATTGTCTGTCTTTGTTTCTTGGTGTAAGTGTATGTCTTTGTTACTTGGTGTCAGTGTATGTCTTTGTTACTTGGTGTAAGTGTCTGTCTTTGTTAATTGGTGTAAGTGTGTGTCTGTGTTACTGGGTATCAGTGTGTGTCTGTGTCACTTGGCATCAGTGTATGACTTTGTTACTTGGTGTAAGTGTGTGTCTGTGTTACTGGGTAACAGTGTATTTCTTTGTTACTTGGTGTCAGTATCTGGCTGTGTTATTTGGTGTAAGTGTGTGTCTTTGTTACTTGGTGTAATTGTATGTCTTTGTTACTTGGTGTCAGTGTATGTCTGTGTTACTTGGTGTAAGTGTATGTCTTTGTTACTTGCTGTCAGTGTATGTCTTTGTTACTTGGTGTAAGTGTATGTCTGTGTGACTGGGTATCAGTGTATGTCTTTGTTACTTGGTGTCAGTGTATGTCTTTGTGACTTGGTGTCAGTGTATGTCTTGGTTACTGGTTGTCAGTGTATGTCTTTGTGACTTGGTGTCAGTGTATGTCTTTGTTACTGGGCGTCAGTTTATGTCTTTGTTACTTGGTGTCAGTATATGTCTTTGTTACTTCGTGTCAGTGTGTGTCTGTGTTACTTGGTGTAATTGTGTGTCTTTGTTACTTGGTGGAAGTGTGTGTCTGTGTTACTGGGTATCAGTGCATGTCTTTGTTACTTGGTGTCAGTGTATGTCTTTGTCACTTGGTGTAAGTGTGTGTCTGTGTTACTGGGTGTCAGTAGATGTCTTTGTTACTTGGTGTCAGTGTTTCTCTTTGTTACATTGTGGAAGTGTGTGTCTGTGTTACTGGGTATCAGTTTTATGTCTTTGTGACTATGTGTCAGTGTATGTCTTTGTTACTGGGTGTCAGTGTATGTCTTTGTTACTTGGTGACAGTGTGTGTCTGTGTTAGTCTTTGTTACTTGGTGTCAGTGTGTGTCTGTGTCTGTCTTTGTTACTGTGTGTCAGTGTTTCTCTATGTTACTGGGTGTCAGTGTGTGTCTTTGTTACTTGGTGTAATTGTATGTCTTTGTTACTTGGTGTCAGTGTATGTCTTTGTT
Organism: Heterodontus francisci; assembly: GCF_036365525.1. NCBI lineage: Eukaryota > Metazoa > Chordata > Chondrichthyes > Heterodontiformes > Heterodontidae > Heterodontus > Heterodontus francisci. The sequence goes on along the minus strand of NW_027140606.1, from coordinate 86,439 downwards.
ACTTGGTGTGAGTGTGTGTTTGTGTCACTTGGTGTAATTGTATGTCTGTGTTACTGGGTGTAAGTGTGTGTCTGTGTTTCTGGGTATCAGTGTATGTCTTTGTGACTTGGTGTCAGTGTATGTCTTTGTTATTGGGTATCAGTGTGTGTATTTGGTACTTGGTGTCAGTGTATGTCTTTGTTACTTGGTGTAAGTGTGTGTCTGTGTTACTGGGTATCAGTGTATGTCTTTGTTACTTGGTGTCAGTGTATGTCAAAATACTTGGTGTAGGTGTATGTCTTTGTTACTTGGTGTAATTCTCTGTCTTTGTTTCTTGGTGTCAGTGTGTGTCTGTGTTACTTGGTGTAAGTGCGTGTCTTTGATACTTGGTGTCAGTGTATGTCTTTGTTACTTGGTGTCAGTGTGTGTCTGTGTTACTGGGTATCAGTGTATGTCTTTGTGACATGGTATCAGTGTATGTCTTTGTTACTTGGTGTCAGTGTATGTCAAAATACTTGGTGTAAGTGTATGTCTTTGTTACTTGGTGTAATTGTCTGTCTTTGTTACTTGGTGTCAGTGTGTTTGTTTGTGTTACTGGGTGTCAGTGTGTGTCTGTGTCACTTGTTGTAAGAGTATGTCTTTGTTACTTCGCGTCAGTCTATGTCTTTGTTACTTGGTGTAAGTGTCTGTCTTTGTTACTTGGTGTAAGTGTGTGTCTGTGTTACTGGGTGTCAGTGTAAGTCTTTGTAACTTGGTGTCAGTGCATGTCTGTGTTACTTGCTGTAAGTGTGTGTCTGTGTTACTGGGTATCAGTGTATGTCTTTGTGACTTGGTGGAAGTGTATGTCTTTGTTACTGGGTGTCAGTGTGTGTCTTTGTGACTTGGTGTCAGTGTATGTCTTTGTTACTTGGTGCAAGTGTATGTCTCTGTTACTTGGTGTAATTGTCTGTCTTTGTTACTTGGTGTAAGTGTATGCCTTTGTTACTTGGTGTCAGTGTATGTCTTTGTTACTGGGTGACACTGTATGTCTTTGTTGCTTGGTGTCAGTGTGTGTCTGTGTTACTGGGTGTCAGTGTGTTTGTTTGTCTTACTGGTTATCAGTGTGTGTCTGTGTGACTTGGTGTAAGTGTGTGTCTTTGTTACTTGGTGTCCGTGTGGGTCTGTGTTACTGGGTGTCAGTGCATGTCTTTGTGACTTGGTGTCAGTGTATGTCTTTGTTACTTGGTGCAAGTGTAGGTCTTTGTTACTTGGTGTAATTGTCTGTCTTTGTTACTGGGTGACACTGTCTGTCTTTGTTACTTGGTGTCAGTGTGTTTCTGTGTTACTGGGTGTCAGTGTGTTTGTTTGTCTTACTGGGTGTCATTGTGTGTCTGTGTGACTTGGTGTAAGTGTGTTTCTTTGTTACTTGGTGTCCGTGTGGGTCTGTGTTACTGGGTGTCAGTGCATGTCTTTGTGACTTGGTGTCAGTGTATGTCTTTGTTACTTGGTGCAAGTGTAGGTCTTTGTTACTTGGTGTAATTGTCTGTCTTTGTTACTTGGTGTAAGTGTCTGCATTTGTTACTTGGTGTCAGTGTATGTCTTTGTTACTGGGTGACACTGCATGTCTTTGTTGCTTGGTGTCTGTGTGTGTCTGTGTTACAGGGTGTCAGTGTGTGTCTGTGTTACTTGGTGCAAGTGTGTGTCTTTGTTACTTGGTGTCCGTGTGTGTCTGTGTTACTGGGTGTCAGTGCATGTGTTTGTTACTGGGTGTCAGTGTAAGTCTTTGTTAATTGGTGTAAGTGTGTGTCTGTGTTAGTGGGTAACAGTGTATGTCTTTGTTACTTGGTGTCAGTGTATGTCTGTGTTACTTGGTGTGTGTGTGTTTGTGTTGCTGGGTGTCAGTGTGTTTCTGTGTTACTGGGTGTAAGTGTGTGTCTGTGTTACTGGGTATCAGTGAATGTCTTTGTTACTTGGTGTCAGTGTATGTCTGAGTTACTTGGTGCAAGTGCGTGTCTGTGTTACTGGGTATCATTGTATGTCTTTGTGACTTGGTGTCAGTGTATGTCTTTGTTACTGGGTGTCAGTGTGTGTCTTTGTTACTTGGTGTAAGTGTATGTCTTTGTTACTTGGTGTAATTGTCTGTCTTTGTTACTTGGTATAAGTGTATGTATTTGTTACTTGGTGTCAGTGTATGTCTGTGTTACTTGGTGTAAGTGTGTGTCTTTGTTATCTGGTGTCAGTGTCTGTCTTTGTTACTTGGTGTCAGTGTGTGTCTGTGACACTAGGTGTCAGTATTTAGTTTAGTTTCGAGATACAGCACTGAAACAGGCACTTCGGCCCACCGAGTCTGTGCCGACCATCAACCACCCATTTATACTAATCCTACATGAATGCCATATTCCAATAACATCCCCACCGGTCCCTATATATTTCTTCACCACGTACCTATACTAGGGGCAATTTATAATGGCCAATTATCCTATCAACCTGCAAGTCTTTGGCATGTGGGAGGAAACCGGAGCACACGGAGGAAACCCACGCAGACACAGCGAGAACTTGCAAACTCCGCACAGGCAGTACCCAGAATCGAAATCGGGTCCCCGGAGCTGTGAGGCTGCAGTGCTAACCACTGTGCCACTGTGCCTCCCAGTGTGTGTCTGTGTTTCTGGGTGTCAGTGCATGTCTTTGTTACTTGGTGTAAGTGTGTGTCTGTGTTACTGGGTGTCAGTGTGTGACTGTGTTACTTGGTGTAAGCGTGTCTCTTTTTTACTTGGTGCAAGTGTGTGTCTGTGTTACTGGGTATCTGTGTATATCTTTGTTACTTGGTGTCAGTGTGAGTCTTTGTCACTTGGTATCAGTGTATGTCTTTGTTACTTGGTGTCAGTGTGTGTCTTTGTCACTTGGTATCAGTGTGTGTCTTTGTTACTTGGTGTAAGTGTGTGTCTGTGTCACTGGGTGTCAGTGTGTGTCTGTGTTACTGGGTGTAAGTGTGTGTATGTGTTACTGGGTATCAGTGCATGTCTTTGTTACTTGGTGTCAGTGTCTGTCTGTGTTACTTGGTGTAAGTTTGTGTCTGTGTTACTGGGTATCAGTGTATGTCTTTGTGACTTGGTGTCAGTGCATGTCTTTGTTACTGGGTGTCAGTGTGTGTCTTTGTGACTTGGTGTCAGTGTATGTCTTTGTTACTTGGTGTAAGTGTGTGTCTCTGTTACTGGGTATCATTGTATGTCTTTGTGACTTGGTGACAGTGTATGTCTTTGTTACTGGGTGTCAGTGTGTGTCTTTGTGACTTGGTGTCAGTGTATGTCTTTGTTGCTTGTTGTAAGTGTGTGTCTTTGTTACTTGGTGTAAGTGTGTGACTTTGTTACTTGGTGTAAGTGTATGTCTTTGTTACTTGGTGTCAGTGTGTGTCTGTGACACTAGGTGTCAGTATTTAGCTTAGTTTAGAGATACAGCACTGAAACAGGCCCTTCGGCCCAGCGAGTCTGTGCCGACCTTAAACCACCCATTTATACTAATCCTACACGAATCCCATATTCCAATAACATCCCCACCGGTCCCTATATATTTCTTTACCACGTACCTATACTAGGGGCAATTTATAATGGCCAATTAACCTATCAACCTGCAAGTCTTTGGCATGTGGGAGGAAACCGGAGCACCCGGAGGAAACCCACGCAGACACAGGGAGAACTTGCAAACTCCGCACAGGGAGTACCCAGAATCGAAATCGGGTCCCAGGAGCTGTGAGGCTGCACGGCAAACCAATGCGCCACTGTGCCTCCCAGTATGTGTCTGTGTTACTGGGTGTCAGTGTATGCCTTTGCTACTTGGTGTCAGTGTGTGTCTGTGTTACTTGGTGTCCGTGTGAGTCTGTGTTACTGGGTATCAGTGTATGTCTTTGTGACTTGGTGTCAGTGTATGTCTTTGTTACTTGGTGTAAGTGTGTGTCATTGTTACTTGGTGTCAGTGTGTGTCTGTGTTCCTGGGTGTCAGTGTGTGTCTGTGTTACTTGGTGTAAGTGAGTGTCTTTGTTACTTGGTGTAAGTGTGTGTCTGTGTTACTGGTTGTCAGTGTATGTCTTTATTCCTGGATGTCAGTGTATGACTTTGTTACTGGGTGTAAGTGTGTGTCTGTGTTCCTGGGTTTCAGTGTATGTCTGTGTTACTTGGTGTAAGTGTGTGTCTGTGTTACTGGGTATCAGTGCATGTCTTTGTGACTTGGTGTCAGATTATGTCTTTGTTACTGGGTGTCAGTGTGTGTCTTTGTGACTTGGTGTCAGTATATGTCTGTGTTACTTGGTTTAGGTGTGTGTCTGTGTTACTGAGTATCAGTGTATGTCTTTGTTACTTGGTGTCAGTGTATGTCAAAATATTTGGTGTAAGTGTATGTCTTTGTTACTTGGTGTAATTTTCTGTCTTTGTTACTTGGTGTAAGTGTATGTCTTTGTTACTTGGTGTCAGTGTATGTCTTTGTTACTTGGTGTCAGTGTGTGTCTGTGTTACTGGGTATCAGTGTATGTCTTTGTGACTTGGTATCAGTGTATGTCTTTGTGACTTGGTGTCAGTGTATGTCTTTGTTACTGGGTGTCAGTGTGTGTCTGTGTTACTTGGTGTCAGTGTATGTCTTTGTTACTGTTTATTTCTGTTTCTCTGTGTTACTGGGTGTCAGTGTGTGTTTGTTTGCGTTACTGGGTGTCATTGTATGTCTTTGTTACTTGGTGTCAGTGTATGTCAAAATAATTAGTGTAAGTGTGTGTCTTTGTTACTTGGTGTAATTTTCTGTCTTTGTTACTTGGTGTAAGTGTATGTCTTTGTTACCTGGTGTCAGTGTATGTCTTTGTTACTTGGTGTCAGTGTGTGTCTGTGTTACTGGGTATCAGTGTATGTCTTTGTGACTTGGTGTCAGTGTATGTCTTTGTGACTTGGTGCCAGTGTATGTCTTTGTTACTGCGTGACAGTGTGTGTCTGTGTTACTTGGTGTCAGTGTGTGTCTTTGTTACTGTTTATTACTGTTTCTCTGTGTTACTGGGTGTCAGTGTGTGTTTGTTTGTGTCACTGGGTGTCAGTGTATGTCTTTGCTACTTGGTGTAAGTGTGTGTCTGTGTTACTTGGTGTAAGTGTGTGTCTGTGTTCCTGGGTATCAGTGTATTTCTTTGTTACTTGGTGTCAGTGTATTTCTGTGTTACTTGGTGAAAGTGTGTGTCTGTGTTGCTGGGTATCAGTGGATTTCTTTGTTACTTGGTGTCAGTGTATATCTGCGTTACTTGGTGTAAGTGTGTGTCTGTGTTACTGGGTTTCAGTGTGTGTATGTGTTACTTGGTGTAAGTGTATGTCTTTGTTACTTGGTGTAATTTTCTGTCTTTGTTACTTGGTGTAAGTGCATGTCTTTGTTACTTGGTATCAGTGTAAGTCTTTGTTACTTGGTGTCAGTGTGTGTCTGTGTTACTGGGTATCAGTGCATGTCTTTGTTACTTGGTGTCAGTATATGTCTGTGTTACTTGGTGTAAGTGTGTGTCTGTGTTACTGGGTGTCAATGTGTGTCTGTGTTACTTGGTGTAATGAGTGTCTTTGTTACTTGGTGTAAGTGTGTGTCTGTGTTACTGGGTGTCAGTGTATGTCTTTGTTTCTGGGTGTAAGTGTGTGTCTGTGTTACTGGGAGTCAGTGTATGTCTGTGTTACTTGGTGTAAGTGTATGTCTGTGTTACTGGGTATCAGTGTATGTCTTCGTGACTTTGTGTCAGTTTATGTCTTTGTTACTGGGTGTCAGTGTGTGTCTTTGTGACTTGGTGTCAGTGTATGGCTTTGTTACTTGGTGTAAGTGTGTGTCTGTGTTACTGGATATCAGTGTATGTCTTTGTTACTTGTTGTCAGTGTATGTCAAAATACTTGGTGTAAGTGCATGTCTTTGTTACTTGGTGTCAGTGTATGTCTTTGTTACTTGGTGTCAGTGTGTTTCTGTGATACTGGGTATCAGTGTATGTCTTTGTGACTTGGTATCAGTGTATGTCTTTGTGACTTGGTGTCAGTGTATGTCTTTGTTACTGGGATTCAGTGTGTGTCTGTGTTACTTGGTGTCAGTGTATGTCTTTGTTACTTGGTGTAAGTGTGTGTCTGTGTTACTTGGTGTAAGTGTGTGTCTGTGTTCCTGGGTATCAGTGTATGTCTTTGTTACTTGGTGTCAGTGTATGTCTGTGTTACTTGGTGAAAGTGTGTGTCTGTGTTACTGGGTATCAGTGGATGTCTTTGTTACTTGGTGTCAGTGTATATCTGTGTTACTTGGTTTAAGTGTGTGTCTGTGTTACTGGGTGTCAGTGTGTGTCTGTGTTACTTGCTGTAAGTGTGCGTCTTTGTTACTTGGTGTCCGTGTGTGTCTGTGTTACTGGGTGTCAGTACATGTCTTTGTGACTTCGTGTCAGTGTATATCTGTGTTACTAGGTGTAAATGTGTTTCTTTGTTACTTGGTGTAATTGTATGTCTTTATTACTTGTTGTTAGTGTCTGTCTGTGTTACTTGGTGTAAGTGTATGTCTTTGATATTGGTGTAAGTGTGTGTCTGTATTACTTGGTGATAGTGTGTGTCTGTGTTCCTGGGTATCAGTGCATGTCTTTGTTACTTGGTGTCAGTATATGTCTGTGTTACTTAGTGTAAGTGTGTGTCTGTGTTACTGGGTGTCAGTGTGTGTCTGTGTTACTTGGTGTAATGAGTGTCTTTGTTACTTGGTGTAAGTGTGTGTCTGTGTTACTTGGTGTAATTTTCTGTCTTTGTTACTTGGTGTAAGTGTATGTCTTTGTTACTTGGTGTCAGTGTATGTCTTTGTTACTTGGTGTCAGTGTGTGTCTGTGTTACTGGGTATCAGTGTATGTCTTTGTGACTTGGTATCAGTGTATGTCTTTGTGACTTGGTGTCAGTGTATGTCTTTGTTACTGGGTGTCAGTGTGTGTCTGTGTTACTTGGTGTCAGTGTATGTCTTTGTTACTGTTTATTTCTGTTTCTCTGTGTTACTGGGTGTCAGTGTGTGTTTGTTTGCGTTACTGGGTGTCATTGTATGTCTTTGTTACTTGGTGTCAGTGTTTGTCAAAATAATTGGTGTAAGTGTGTGTCTTTGTTACTTGGTGTAATTTTCTGTCTTTGTTACTTGGTGTAAGTGTATGTCTTTGTTACCTGGTGTCAGTGTATGTCTTTGTTACTTGGTGTCAGTGTGTGTCTGTGTTACTGGGTATCAGTGTATGTCTTTGTGACTTGGTGTCAGTGTATGTCTTTGTGACTTGGTGCCAGTGTATGTCTTTGTTACTGGGTGACAGTGTGTGTCTGTGTTACTTGGTGTCAGTGTGTGTCTTTGTTACTGTTTATAACTGTTTCTCTGTGTTACTGGGTGTCAGTGTGTGTTTGCTTGTGTCACTGGGTGTCAGTGTATGTCTTTGCTACTTGGTGTAAGTGTGTGTCTGTGTTACTTGGTGTAAGTGTGTTTCTGTGTTCCTGGGTATCAGTGTATTTCTTTGTTACGTGGTGTCAGTTTATTTCTGTGTTACTTGGTGAAAGTGTGTGTCTGTGTTGCTGGGTATCAGTGGATTTCTTTGTTACTTGGTGTCAGTGTATATCTGCGTTACTTGGTGTAAGTGTGTGTCTGTGTTACTGGGTTTCAGTGTGTGTATGTGTTACTTGGTGTAAGTGTGTGTCTTTGCTACTTGGTGTCCGTGTCTGCCTGTGTTACTGGTGTCAGTGCATTTCTTTGTTACTTGGTTTCAGTGTATGTCTGTGTTACTTGGTGTAAGTGTGTGTCTGTGTTACTGGGTGTCAATGTGTGTCTGTGTTACTTGGTGTAATGAGTGTCTTTGTTACTTGGTGTAAGTGTGCGTCTGTGTTACTGGGTGTCAGTGTATGTCTTTGTTTCTGGGTGTAAGTGTGTGTCTGTGTTACTGGGAGTCAGTGTATGTCTGTGTTACTTGGTGTAAGTGTATGTCTGTGTTACTGGGTATCAGTGTATGTCTTCGTGACTTTGTGTCAGTTTATGTCTTTGTTACTGGGTGTCAGTGTGTGTCTTTGTGACTTGGTGTCAGTGCATGGCTTTGTTACTTGGTGTAAGTGTGTGTCTGTGTTACTGGATAGCAGTGTATGTCTTTGTTACTTGGTGTCAGTGTATGTCAAAATACTTGGTGTAAGTGCATGTCTTTGTTACTTGGTGTCAGTGTATGTCTTTGTTACTTGGTGTCAGTGTGTGTCTGTGTTACTGGGTATCAGTGTATGTCTTTGTGACTTGGTATCAGTGTATGTCTTTGTGACTTGGTGTCAGTGTATGTCTTTGTTACTGGGATTCAGTGTGTGTCTGTGTTACTTGGTGTCAGTGTATGTCTTTGTTACTTGGTGTAAGTGTGTGTCTGTGTTACTTGGTGTAAGTGTGTGTCTGTGTTCCTGGGTATCAGTGTATGGCTTTGTTACTTGGTGTCAGTGTATGTCTGTGTTACTTGGTGAAAGTGTGTGTCTGTGTTACTGGGTATCAGTGGATGTCTTTGTTACTTGGTGTCAGTGTATATCTGTGTTACTTGGTTTAAGTGTGTGTCTGTGTTACTGGGTGTCAGTGTGTGTCTGTGTTACTTGCTGTAAGTGTGCGTCTTTGTTACTTGGTGTCCGTGTGTGTCTGTGTTACTGGGTGTCAGTACATGTCTTTGTGACTTCGTGTCAGTGTATATCTGTGTTACTAGGTGTAAATGTGTTTCTTTGTTACTTGGTGTAATTGTATGTCTTTATTACTTGTTGTTAGTGTCTGTCTGTGTTACTTGGTGTAAGTGTATGTCTTTGATACTTGGTGTAAGTGTGTGTCTGTATTACTTGGTGATAGTGTGTGTCTGTGTTCCTGGGTATCAGTGCATGTCTTTGTTACTTGGTGTCAGTATATGTCTGTGTTACTTAGTGTAAGTGTGTGTCTGTGTTACTGGGTGTCAGTGTGTGTCTGTGTTACTTGGTGTAATGAGTGTCTTTGTTACTTGGTGTAAGTGTGTGTCTGTGTTACTGGGTGTCAGTGTATGTCTTTGTTTCTGGGTGTCAGTGTATGTCTTTGTTACTTGGTGTAAGTGTGTGTCTGTGTTACTGGGAGTCAGTGTATGTCTGTGTTACTTGGTGTAAGTGTATGTCTGTGTTACTGGGTATCAGTGTATGTCTTTGTGACTTTGTGTCAGTTTATGTCTTTGTTACTGGGTGTCAGTGTGTGTCTTTGTGACTTGGTGTCAGTGTATGGCTTTGTTACTTGGTGTAAGTGTGTGTCTGTGTTACTGGATATCATTGTATGTCTTTGTTACTTGGTGTCAGTGTATGTCAAAATACTTGGTGTAAGTGTATGTCTTTGTTACTTGGTGTAATTTTCTGTCTTTGTTACTTGGTGTAAGTGCATGTATTTGTTACTTGGTATCAGTGTAAGTCTTTGTTACTTGGTGTCAGTGTGTGTCTGTGTTACTGGGTATCAGTGCATGTCTTTGTTACTTGGTGTCAGTATATGTCTGTGTTACTTAGTGTAAGTGTGTGTCTGTGTTACTGGGTGTCAGTGTGTGTCTGTGTTACTTGGTGTAATGAGTGTCTTTGTTACTTGGTGTAAGTGTGTGTCTGTGTTACTGGGTGTCAGTGTATGTCTTTGTTTCTGGGTGTCAGTGTATGTCTTTGTTACTTGGTGTAAGTGTGTGTCTGTGTTACTGGGAGTCAGTGTATGTCTGTGTTACTTGGTGTAAGTTTATGTCTGTGTTACTGGGTATCAGTGTATGTCTTTGTGACTTTGTGTCAGTTTATGTCTTTGTTACTGGGTGTCAGTGTGTGTCTTTGTGACTTGGTGTCAGTGTATGGCTTTGTTACTTGGTGTAAGTGTGTGTCTGTGTTACTGGATATCATTGTATGTCTTTGTTACTTGGTGTCAGTGTATGTCAAAATACTTGGTGTCAGTGTATGTCTTTGTTACTTGGTGTAATTTTCTGTCTTTGTTACTTGGTGTAAGTGCATGTCTTTGTTACTTGGTGTCAGTGTAAGTCTTTGTTACTTGGTGTCAGTGTGTGTCTGTGTTACTGGGTATCAGTGTATGTCTTTGTGACTTGGTATCAGTGTATGTCTTTGTGACTTGGTGTCAGTGTATGTCTTTGTTACTGGGTTTCAGTGTGTGTCTGTGTTACTTGGTGTTAGTGTATGTCTTGGTTCCTGATTATTAGTGTTTCTCTGTGTTACTGGGTGTCAGTATGTGTTTGTTTGTGTTACTGGGTGTCAGTGTATGTCTTTGTCACTTGGTGTAAGTGTGTGTCTGTGTTACTTGGTGTAAGTGTGTGTCTGTGTTCCTGGGTATCAGTGTATGTCTTTGTTACTTGGTGTCAGTGTATGTCTGTGTTACTTGGTGAAAGTGTGTGTCTGTGTTACTGGGTATCAGTGGATGTCTTTGTTATTTGGTGTCAGTGTATATCTGTGTTACTTGATGTAAGTGTGTGTCTGTGTTACTGGGTGTCAGTGTGTGTCTGTGTTACTTGCTGTAAGTGTGCGTCTTTGTTACTTGGTGTCCGTGTGTGTCTGTGTTACTGGGTGTCAGTGCATTTCTTTGTGACTTCGTGTCAGTGTATATCTGTGTTACTAGGTGTAAATGTGTTTCTTTGTTACTTGGTGTAATTGTATGTCTTTATTACTTGTTGTCAGTGTCTGTCTGTGTTACTTGGTGTAAGTGTATGTCTTTGTTACTTGGTGTAAGTGTGTGTCTGTGTTACTTGGTGTAAGTGTGTGTCTGTGTTCCTGGGTATCAGTGCATGTCTTTGTTACCTTGTGTCAGTATATGTCTGTGTTACTTAGTGTAAGTGTTTGTCTGTGTTACTGGGTATCAGTGTGTGTCTGTGTTACCTTTTGTAAGTGTGTGTCTGTTGCTGTGTTTCAGTGCATGTCTTTGTTACTGGGTGTCAGTGTATGTCTTTGTTACTTGGTGTAAGTGTGTGTCTGTGTTACTGGATATCAGTGTATGTCTTTGTTACTTGGTGTAAGTGTGTGTCTTTGTTACTGGGTATCTGTGTATGTCTTTGTGACTTGGTATCAGTGTATGACTTTGTGACATGGCGTCAGTGTATGTCTTTGTTAATGGGTGTCAGTGCGTGTCTGTGTTACTTGGTGTCAGTGTGTGTCTTTGTTACTGTTTATTAGTGTTTCTCTGTGTTCCTGGGTGTCAGTGTGTGCTTCTTTGTGTTACTGGGTGTCAGTGTATGTCTTTGTTACTTGGTGTAAGTGTGTGTCTGTGTTACTTGGTGTAAGTGTGTGTCTGTGTTCCTGGGTATCAGTGTATGTCTTTGTTACTTGGTGTCAGTGTATGTCTGTGTTACTTGGTGAAAAATGTGTGTGTGTGTCTGGGTATCAGTGGATGTCTTTGTTACTTGCTGTCAGTGTATATCTGTGTTACTTGGTGTAAGTGCATGTCTTTGTTATTTGGTGTAAGTGTGTGTCTGTGTTACTGGGTGTCAGTGTATGTCTTTGTTACTGGGTGTCAGTGCATGTCTTTGTGACTTGGTGTCAGTGTATATCTGTGTTACTTGGCGTAAGTGTGTTTCTTTGTTACTTGGTGTAATTGTATGTCTTTATTACTTGGTGTCAGTGTATGTCTGTGTTACTTGGTGTAAGTGCATGTCTTTGTTACTTGGTGTAAGTGTGTGTCTGTGTTCCTGGGTATCAGTATATGTCTTTGTTACTTGGTGTCAGTGTTTCTCTGTGTTACTTAGTGTAAGTGTGTCTGTGTTACTGGGTATCAGTGTATGTCTTTTTTACTTGGTATCAGTGTATGTCTGTGTTAATTGGTGTAAGTGTGTGTCTGTGTTACAAAGTGTCAGTGTGTGTCTGTGTTACTTGGTGTAAGTGTGTGTCTTTGTTACTTGGTGTCCGTGTGTGTCTGTGTTACTGGGTGTCAGTGTATGTCTTTGTTATTGGATGTCAGTATATGTCTTTGTTACTTGGTGTAAGTGTGTGTCTGTGTTACTGGATATCAGTGTATGTCTTTGTTACTTGGTGTAAGTGTGTGTCTTTGTTACTGGGTATCAGTGTATGTCTTTGTGACTTGGTATCAGTGTATGTCTTTGTGACATGGTGTCAGTGTATGTCTTTGTTACTGGGTGTCAGTGCGTGTCTGTGTTACTTGGTGTCAGTGTGTGTCTTTGTTACTGTTTATTAGTGTTTCTCTGTGTTCCTGGGTGTCAGTGTGTGTTTCTTTGTGTTACTGGGTGTCAGTGTATGTCTTTGTTACTTGGTGTAAGTGTGTGTCTGTGTTACTTGATGCAAGAGTGTGTCTGTGTTCCTGGGTGTCAGTGTATGTCTGTGTTACTTGGTGAAAAATGTGTGTGTGTGTCTGGGTATCAGTGGATGTCTTTGTTACTTGGTGTCAGTGTATATCTGTGTTACTTGGTGTAAGTGTATGTCTGTGTTACTGGGTGTCAGTGTGTGTCTGTGTTACTGACTGTAAGTGTGTGTCTTTGTTACTTGGTGTCCGTGTGTGCCTGTGTTTCTGGGTGTCAGTGCATGTCTTTGTTACTTGGTGTCAGTGTATGTCTGTGTAACTTGGTGTAAGTGTGTTTCTGTGTTACTGTGTGTCAATGTGTGTCTGTGTTACTTGGTGTCAGTGTGTGTCTTTGTTACTGTTTATTAGTGTTTCTCTGTGTTCCTGGGTGTCAGTGTGTGTCTGTGTTACTTGGTGTAAGTATGTGTCTGTGTTACTGGGTGTCAGTGTATGTCTGTGTTACTTGGTGTAAGTGTCTGTCTGTGTTACTGGGTATCAGTGTATGTCTTTGTGACTTGGTGTCAGTTTATGTCTTTGTTACTGGGTGTCAGTGTGTGTCTTTGTGACTTGGTGTCAGTGTCTGTCTTTGTTACTTGGGGTAAGTGTGTGTCTGTGTTACTGGGTATCAGTGTATGTCTTTGTTACTTGGTGTCAGTGTATGTCAAAATACTTGGTGTAAGTGTATGTCTTTGTTACATGGTGTAATTTTCTGTCTTTGGTACTTGGTGTAAGTGTATGTCTTTGTGACTTGGTATCAGTGTATGTCTTTGTGACGTGGTGTCAGTGTATGTCTTTGTTACTGGGTGTCATGTGTGTCTGTGTTAGTTGGTGTCAGTGTATGTCTTGGTTACTGTTTATTAGTGTTTCTCTGTGTTACTGGTTGTCAGTGTGTGTTTGTTTGTGTTACTGGGTGTCAGTGTATGTCTTTGCTACTTGGTGTAAGTGTTTGTCTGTGTTACTTTGTGTATGTTTGTGTCTGTGTTCCTGGGTATCAGTGTATGTCTTTGTTACTGGGTGTCAGTGTATGTCTTTGCTACTTGGTGTAAGTGTTTGTCTGTGTTACCTTGTGTAAGTGTGTGTCTGTGTTCCTGGGTATCAGTGTATGTCTTTGTTACTTGGTGTCAGTGTATGTCTGTGTTACTTGGTGAAAGTGTGTGTCTGTGTTACTAGGTATCAGTGGATGTCTTTGTTACTTGGTGTCAGTGTATATCTGTGTTACTTGTTGTAAGTGTGAGTCTGTGTTACTGGGTGTCAGTGTGTGTCTGTGTTACTTGGTGTAAGTGTGCGTCTTTGTTACTTGGTGTCTGTGTGTGTCTGTGGAACTGGGTGTCTGTGCATTACTTTGTGACTTGGTGTCAGTGTATATCTGTGTTACTTGGTGTAAGTGTGTTTCTTTGTTACTTGGTGTAGTTGCATGTCTTTATTACTTGGTGTAAGTGTGTGTCTGTGTTACTTGGTGTAAGTGTGTGTCTGTGTTCCTGGGTATCAGTGTATGTCTTTGTTACTTGGTGTCAGTGTATGTCTGTGTTACTTGGTGTAAGTGTGTGTCTGTGTTCCTGGGTATCAGTGTATGTCTTTGTTACTTGGTATCAGTGTATGTCTGTGTTCATTGGTGTAAGTGTGTGTCTGTGTTACTGGGTGTCAGTGCGTGTCTGCGTTACTTGGTGCAAGTGTGTGTCTTTGTTACTTGGTGTCCGTGTGTGTCTGTGTTACTGAGTGTCAGTGTATGTCTTTGTTATTGAGTGTCAGAATATGTCTTTGTTACTTGGTGTAAGTGTGTGTCTGTGTTACTGGGTATCAGTGTATGTCTTTGTTACTTGGTGTAAGTGTGTGTCTTTGTTACTGGGTATCAGTGTATGTCTTTGTTCCTGATTATTAGTGTTTCTCTGTGTTACTGGGTGTCAGTGTGTGTTTCTTTGTGTTACTGGGTGTCAGTGTATGCCTTTGTTACTGGGTGTCAGTGTATGTCTTTGTTACTTGGTGTAAGTGTGTCTGTGTTACTGGGTGTCAGTGTGTGTCTGTGTTACTTGGTGTAAGTGTGTGTCTTTGTTACTTGGTGTCCGTGTGTGCCTGTGTTACTTGGTGTCAGTGTATGTCTGTGTTACTTGGAGTAGGTGTGTGTCTGTGTTACTGGGAGTCAGTGTGTGTCTGTGTTACTTGGTGTAAGTGAGTGTCTTTGTTATTTGGTGTAAGTGTGTGTCTGTGTTACTGGGTGTCAGTGTATGTCTTTGTTACTGGGTGTCAGTGTATGTCTTTGTTACTTGGTGTAAGTGTGTGTCTGTGTTACTGGGTGTCAGTGTATGTCTGTGTTACTTGGTGTAAGTGTGTGTCTGTGTTACTGGGTATCAGTGTATGTCTTTGTGACTTGGGGTCAGTTTCTGTCTTTGTTACTGGGTGTCACTGTGTGTCTTTGTGACTTGGTGTCAGTGTATGTCTTTGTTACTGGGTGTCAGTGCGTGTCTGTGTTACTTGGTGTCAGTGTGTGTCTTTGTTACTGTTTATTAGTGTTTCTCTGTGTTCGTGGGTGTCCGTGTGTGTCTGTGTTACTTGGAGTAAGTGTGTGTCTGTGTTACTGGGTGTCAGTGTATGTCTGTGTTACTTGGTGTAAGTGTCTGTCTGTGTTACTGGGTATCAGTGTATGTCTTTGTTACTTGTTGTCAGTGTATGTCAAAATACTTGGTGTAAGTGTATGTCTTTGTTACATGGTGTAATTTTCTGTCTTTGGTACTTGGTGTAAGTGTATGTCTTTGTGACTTGGTATCAGTGTATGTCTTTCGGACTTGGTGTCAGTGTATGTCTTTGTTACTGGGTGTCATGTGTGTCTGTGTTAGTTGGTGTCAGTGTATGTCTTGGTTACTGTTTATTAGTGTTTCTCTGTGTTACTGGTTTTCAGTGTGTGTTTGTTTGTGTTACTGGGTGTCAGTGTATGTCTTTGCTACTTGGTGTAAGTGCTTGTCTGTGTTACTTGGTGTAAGTGTGTGTATTTGTTACTTAGTGTCCGTGTGTGTCTTTGTTACAGGGTGTCAGTGTATGCCTTTGTTACTGGGTGTCAGTGTATATCTTTGTTACTTGGTGTAAGTCTGTGTCTGTGTTACTGGGTATCAGTGTCTGTCTTTGTTACTTGGTGTAAGTGTGTGTCTGTGTTACTGGGTATCAGTGCATGTCTTTGTTACTTGGTGTCAGTGTATGTCTGTGTTACTTGGTGTAAGTGTGTGCCTGTGTTACTGGGTATCAGTGTATTTCTTTGTTACTTGGTGTCTGTGTATGTCTGTGTTACTTGGAGTAAGTGTGTGTCTGTGTTACTGGGTGTCAGTGTGTGTCTGTGTTACTTTGTGTAAGTCTGTGTCTTTGTTACTTGGTGTAAATGTGTGTCTGTGTTGCTGGGTGTCAGTGTCTGTCTGTGTTACTTGGTGTCCGTGTGTGTCTGTGTAACTGGGTGTCAGTGCATGTCTTTGTTACTTGCTGTCAGTGTATGTCTGTGTTACTTGGTGTAAGTGTGTGTCTGTGTTACTGGGTGTCAGTGTGTGTCTTTGTTACTTGGTGTCCGTGTGCGTCTTTGTTACTGGGTGTCAGTGTCTGTCTTTGTTACTTGGTGTAAGTGTGTGTCTGTGTTATTGGGTATCAGTGCATGTCTTTGTTACTTGGTGTCAGTGTATGTCTGTGTTACTTGGTGTAAGTGTGTGTCTGTGTTACTGGGTGTCAGTGTGTGTCTGTGTCACCTGGTGTAAGTGTGTGTCTTTGTTACTTGGTGTCCGTGTGTGTCTGTGTTACTTGGTGTAAGTGTGTGTCTTTGTTACTGGGTGTCAGTGTATGTCTTTGTTACTTGGTGTAAGTGTGTGTCTCTGTTACTGGGTATCAGTGTCTGTCTTTGTTACTTGGTGTAACTGTATGTCTGTGTTACTTGGTGTAAGTGTGTGTCTTTGTTACTTGTTGTCCGTGTGTGTCTGTGTTACTGGGTGGCAGTGCATGTCTTTGTTACTGGGTGTCAGTGTATGTCTGTGTTACTTGGTGTAAGTGCGTGTCTTTGTTACTTGGTGTCCGTGTGTGTCTTTGTTACTGGGTGTCAGTGTCTGTCTTTGTTACTTGGTGTAAGTGTGTGTCTGTGTTACTGGGTATCAGTGCATGTCTTTGTTACTTGGTGTCCGTGTATGTCTGTGTTACTTGGTGTAAGTGTGTGTCTGTGTTACTGGGTATCAGTGTATGTCTTTGTGAATTGGCGTCAGTGTATGTCTTTGTTACTGGGTGTCAGTGTATGTCAAATTACTTGGTGTAAGTGTATGTCTTTGTTACTTGGAGTAATTGCCTGTCTCTGTTACTTGGTGTCAGTGTATGTCTGTGTTACTTGGTGTAAGTGTGTGTCTTTGATAATTCGTGTAAGTGTATGTCTGTGTTACTTTGTGTCAGTGTATGTCCTTGTTACTGGGAGTCAGTGTGTGTCTTTGTGACTTGGTGTCTGTGTATGTCTTTGATACTTGGTGTAAGTGTATGTCAAAATGCTTGGTGCAAGTGTATGTCTTTGTGACTTGGTGTCCGTGTGTGTCTTTGTTACACGGTGTCAGTGTATGGCTTTGTTACTGGGTGTCAGTGTCTGTCTTTGTTACTTGGTGTAAGTCTGTGTCTGTGTTACTTGGAGTAAGTGTGTGTCTTTGTTACTTGGTGTCCGTGTGTGTCTTTGTTACAGGGTGTCAGTGTATGCCTTTGTTACTGGGTGTCAATGTATGTCTTTGTTTCTTGGTGTAAGTCTGTGTCTGTGTTACTTGGAGTAAGTGTGTGTCTTTGTTACTTGGTGTCCGTGTGTGTCTTTGTTACAGGGTGTCAGTGTATGCCTTTGTTACTATATGTCAGTGTATGTCTGTATTACTTGGTGTAAGTGTGTGTCTGTGTATCAGTGTCTGTCTTTGTGACTTGGTGTCAGTGTATGTCTTTGTTACTGGGTGTCAGTGTGTGTCTTTGGGACTTGGTGTCAGTGTTTGTCTGTGTTACTGGGGGTCAGTGTGTGTCTGTGTTACTGGGGGTCAGTGCGTGTTTCTAACTGGGTGTCAGTGTGTGTCTGTGTTAATGGGTATCAGTGTATGTCTTTGTTACTTGGTGTCAGCGTATGTCTGTGTTACTTGGTGTAAGTGTATGTCTTTGTTACTTGGTGTAAGTGTGTGTCTGTGTTACTTGGTGTAAGTGTGTGTCTGTGTTCCTGGGTATCATAGTATGTCTTTGTTACTTGGTGTCAGTGTATGTCTGTGTTACTTGGTGTAGATGAGTGTCTGTGTTACTGTGTGTCAGTGTGTGTCTGTGTTACTTGGTGTCCGTGTGTGTCTGTGTAACTGGGTGTCAGTGCATGTCTTTGTTTCATGGTGCCATTGTATATCTGTGTTACTTGGTGGAAGTGTGTCTCTTTGTTACTTGGTGTAATTGTATGTCTTTGTTACTTGGTGTCAGTGTATGTCTGTGCTACCTGGTGTAATTGTATGTCTTTGTGACTTGGTATTAGTGTGTGTCTGTGTTACTTGGTGTAAGAGTGTTTCTGTGTTCCTGGGTATCAGTGTATGGCTTTGTTACTTGGTGTAAGTGTGTGTCTGTGTTTCTGGGTGTCAATGTGTGTCTGTGTTACTTGGTGTAAGTGTGTGCCTTTGTTACTTGGTGTCCGTGTGTGTCTGTGTTACTTGGTGTAAGTGTGTGTCTTTGTTACTGTGTGTCAGTGTATGTCTTTGTTACTTGGTGTAAGTGTGTGTCTGTTTTACTGGGGATCAGTGTCTGTCTTTGTTACTTGGTGTAAGTGTGTGTCTGTGTTACTTGGTGTAAGTGTGTGTCTTTGTTACTTGGTGTCCGTGTGTGTCTGTGTGACTGGGTGTCAGTGTATGTCTGTGTTACTTGGTGTAAGTGTCTGTCTGTGTTACTGGGTATCAGTGTATGTCTTTGTGACTTGGTGTCAATGTCTGTCTTTGTTACTTGGTGTAAGTGTGTGTCTGTGTAACTGGGTATCAGTGCATGTCTTTGTTACTTGGTGTCAGTGTATGTCTGTGTTACTTGGTGTAAGTGTGTGTCTGTGTTACTGGGTATCAGTGTATGTCTTTGTGAATTGGCGTCAGTGTATGTCTTTGTTAGTGGGTGTCAGTGTATGTCAAATTACTTGGTGTCAGTGTATGTCTGTGTTATTTGGTGTAAGTGTGTGTCTTTGTTACTTGGTGTAAGTGTATGTATTTGTTACTTGGTGTCAGTGTATGTCTTTGTTACTGGGAGTCAGTGTGTGTCTTTGTGAATTGGTGTCAGTGTATGTCTTTGTTACTTGGTGTAAGTGTGTGTCTGAGTTACTGGGTATCAGTGTATGTCTTTGTTACTTGGTGTCAGTGTATGTCAAAATACTTGGTGTAAGTGTATGTCTTTGTTACTTGGTTCAATTGTCTGTCTTTGTTACTTGGTGTCAGTGTATGTCTGTTTTACTTGGTGTCAGTGTATGTGTTTGTTACTTGGTGTCAGTGTGTGTCTGTGTTACTGGGCATCAGTGTTTGTCTTTGTGACGTGTTATCAGTGTATGTCTGTGTTCCTTGGTGTCAGTGCGTTTGTTTCTGTGACTGGATGTCAGTGTGTGTCTGTGTTACTTGGTGTAAGTGTATGTCTTTGTTACTTGGTGTCCTTGTGTTTCTGTGTTACTGGGTGTCAGTGTCTGTCTTTGTTACTTGGTGTAAGAGTGAGTCTGTGTTACTGGGTATCAGTGCATGTCTTTGTTACTTGGTGTCAGTGTATGTCTGTGTTACTTGGTGTAAGTGTCTGTCTGTGTTACTGGGTTTCAGTGTGTGTCTGTGTTACTTGGTGTAAGTCTGTGTCTTTGTTACTTGGTGTCCGTGTGTGTCTGTGTTACTGGGTTTCAGTGTATGCCTTTGTTACAGGGTGTAAGTGTATGTCTTTGTTACTTTGTGTAAGTGTGTGTCTGTGTTACTGGGTATCAGTGTCTGTCGTTGTTACTTGGTGTAAGTGTGTGTCTGTGTTACTGTGTATCTGCGCATGTCTTTGATACTTGGTTGTGAGTGTATGTCTGTGTTACTTGGTGTAAGTGTGTGTCTGTGTTACTGGGTATCAGTGTATGTCTTTGTGACTTGGTGTCAGTGTATGTCTTTGTTACTGAGAGTCAGTGTGTGTCTTTGTGACTTGGTGTCAGTGTATGTCTTTGTTAGATGGTGTAAGTGTGTGTCTGTGTTACTGGGTATCACTGTATGTCTTTGTTACTTTATGTCAGTGTCCGTCTGTATTACTTGGTGTAAGTGTGTGTCTGTGTATCAGTGTATGTCTTTGTGACTTGGTGTCAGTGTATGATTTTGTTACTGGGTGTCAGTGTGTGTCTTTGTGACTTGGTGTCAGTGTTTGTCTGTGTTACTGGGGGTCAGTGTGTGTCTGTGTTACTGGGGGTCAGTCTGTGTTTCTAACTGGGTGTCAGTGTGTGTCTGTGTTAATGGGTATCAGTGTATGTCTCTGTTACTTGGTGTCAGTGTATGTCTGTGTTACTTGGTGTAAGTGTATGTCTTTGTTACTTGGTGCAAGTGTGTGTCTGTGTTACTTGGTGTAAGTGTGTGTCTGTGTTCCTGGGTATCATTGTATGTCTTTGTTACTTGGTGTCAGTGTATGTCTGTGTTACTTGGTGTAATTGTGTGTCTTTGTTACTTGGTGTCCGTGTGTGTCTGTGTTACTTGGTGTAAGTGTGTGTCTTTGTTACTGGGTGTCAGTGTATGTCTTTGTTACTTGGTGTAAGTGTCTGTCTGTGTTACTGGGTATCAGTGTCTGTCTTTGTTACTTGGTGTAACTGTATGTCTGTGTTACTTGGTGTAAGTGTGTGTCTTTGTTACTTGTTGTCCGTGTGTGTCTGTGTTACTGGGTGGCAGTGCATGTCTTTGTTACTGGGTGTCAGTGTATGTCTGTGTTACTTGGAGTAAGTGTGTGTCTTTGTTACTTGGTGTCCGTGTGTGTCTTTGTTACTGGGTGTCAGTGTCTGTCTTTGATACTTGGTGTAATTGTATGTCAAAATGCTTGGTGTAAGTGTATGTCTTTGTTACTTGGTGTCCGTGTGTGTCTTTGTTACAGGGTGTCAGTGTATGCCTTTGTTAGTGGGTGTCAGTGTATGTCTTTGTTACTTGGTGTAAGCCTGTGTCTGTGTTACTTGGAGTAAGTGTGTGTCTTTGTTACTTGGTGTCCGTGTGTGTCTTTGTTACTGGGTGTCAGTGTCTGTCTTTGATACTTGGTGTAATTGTATGTCAAAATGCTTGGTGTAAGTGTATGTCTTTGTTACTTGGTGTCCGTGTGTGTCTTTGTTACAGGGGTTCAGTGTATGCCTTTGTTACTGGGGCTCAATGTATGTCTTTGTTACTTGGTGTAAGTGTGTGCCTGTGTTGCTGGGTATCAGTGTATGCCTTTGTTACTTGGTGTCAGTGTATGTCTGTGTTACTTGGTGTAAGTGTGTGCCTGTGTTACTGGGTATCAGTGTATGCCTTTGTTACTTGGTGTCAGTGTATGTCTGTGTTACTTGGTGTAAGTGTGTGTCTGTGTTACTGGGTGTCATTGTGAGTCTGTGTTACTTGGTGTAAGTCTGTGTCTTTGTTACTTGGTGTCCGTGTGTGTCTGTGTTACTGGGTTTCAGTGTATGTCTTTGTTACTGGGAGTCAGTGTATGTCTTTGTTACTTTGTGTAAGTGTGTATCTGTGTTACTGGGTATCAGTGTCTTCTTTGTTACCTGGTGTAAGTGTGTGTCTGTGTTACTGGGTATCTGTGCATGTCTTTGAAACTTGGTGTCAGTGTATGTCTGTGTTACTTGGTGTAAGTGTGTGTCTGTGTTACTGGGTATCAGTGTATGTCTTTGTGACTTGGTGTCAGTGTATGTCTTTGTTACTGGGAGTCAGTGTGTGTCTTTGTGACTTGGTGTCAGTGTATGTCTTTGTTACTTGGTGTAAGTGTGTGTCTGTGTTACTGGGTATCAGTGTATGTCTTTGTTACTTTATGTCAGTGTATGTCTGTATTACTTGGTGTAAGTGTGTGCCTGTGTATCAGTGTATGTCTTTGTGACTTGGTGTCAATGTATGTCTTTGTTACTGGGTGTCAGTGTGTGTCTTTGTGACTTGGTGTCAGTGTTTGTCTGTGTCACTGGGGGTCAGTGTGTGTCTGTGTTACTGGGGGTCAGTGTGTGTGTCTAACTGGGTGTCAGTGTGTGTCTGTGTTAATGGGTATCAGTGTATGCCTTTGTTACTTGGTGTCAGTGTATGTCTGTGTTACTTGGTGTAATTGTGTGCCTGTGTTACTGGGTATCAGTGTATGCCTTTGTTACTTGGTGTCAGTGTATGTCTGTGTTACTTGGTGTAAGTGTGTGCCTGTGTTACTGGGTATCAGTGTATGCCTTTGTTACTTGGTGTCAGTGTATGTCTGTGTTACTTGGTGTAAGTGTGTGTCTGTGTTACTGGGTGTCAGTGTGTGTCTGTGTTACTTGGTGTAAGTCTGTGTCTTTGTTACTTGGTGTCCGTGTGTGTCTGTGTTACAGGGTTTCAGTGTATGTCTTTGTTACTGGGAGTCAGTGTATGTCTTTGTTACTTTGTGTAAGTGTGCATCTGTTTTACTGGGTATCAGTGTCTTCTTTGTTACTTGGTGTAAGTGTGTGTCTGTGTTACTGGGTATCTGTGCATGTCTTTGAAACTTGGTGTCAGTGTATGTCTGTGTTACTTGGTGTAAGTGTGTGTCTGTGTTACTGGGTATCAGTGTATGTCTTTGTGACTTGGTGTCAGTGTATGTCTTTGTTACTGGGAGTCAGTGTGTGTCTGTGTTAATTGGTGTAAGTGTGTGTCTGTGTTCCTGGGTATCATTGTCTGTCTTTGTTACTTGGTGTCAGTGTATGTCTATGTTACTTCGTGTAAGTGTGTGTCTGTGTTACTGGGTATCAGTGTATGTCTGTGTTACTTGGTGTAAATGTGTGTCTGTGTTACTGGTTGTCAGTGTGTGTCTGTGTTACTTGGTGTCCGTGTGTGTCTGTGTAACTGGGTGTCAGTGCATGTCTTTGTTACATGGTGCAATTGCATATCTGTGTTACTTGGTGTAAGTGTGTGTCTTTGTTACTTGGTGTAATTGTATGTCTTTGTTACTTGGTGTCAGTGTATGTCTGTGTTACTTGGTGTAAGTGTATGTCTTTGTTACTTGGTATTAGTGTGTGTCTGTGTTACTTGGTGTAAGAGTGTTTCTGTGTTCCTGGGTATCAGTGTATGTCTTTGTTACTTGGTGTAAGTGTGTGTCTGTGTTACTGGGTATCGGTGTGTGTCTGTGTTACTTGGTGTAAGTGCATGTCTTTGTTACTTGGTGTAAGTGTGTTTCTGTGTTACTTGGTGTAAGTTTGTATCTTTGTTACTTGGTGTCCGTGTGTATCTGTGTTACTGTGTGTCAGTGCATGTCTTTGTTACTTGGTGCCAGTGTATATCTGTGTTACTTGGTGTAAGTGTGTGTCTTTGTTACTTGGTGTAATTGTATGTCTTTGTTACTTGGTGTCAGTGTATGTCTGCGTTACTTGGTGTAAGTGTATGTCTTTGTTACTTGGTGTAAGTGTGTGTCTGTATTACTTGGTGCACGTGTGTGTCTTTGTTCCTGGGTATCAGTGTATGTCTTTGTTACTTGGTGTCAGTGTATGTCTTTGTTACTTGGTGTAAGTGTGTGTCTGTGTTACTGGGTATCAGTGTATGTCTTTCTGAATTGGCGTCAGTGTATGTCTTTGTTACTGGGTGTCAGTGTATGTCAAATAACTTGGTGTAAGTGAATGTCTTTGTTACTTGGAGTAATTGTCTGTCTCTGTTACTTGGTGTCAGTGTATGTCTGTGTTACTTGGTGTAAGTGTGTGTCTTTGTTACTTCGTGTAAGTGTATGTATTTGTTACTTGGTGTCAGTGTATGTCTTTGTTACTTGGTGTCAGTGTATGTCTGTATTACTTGGTGTAAGTGTATGTCTTTGTTACTTGGTGTAAGTGTATGTCTGTGTTCCTGGGTATCATTGTCTGTCTTTGTTTCTTGGTGTCAGTGTATGTCTGTGTTACTTCGTGTAAGTGTGTGTCTGTGCTACTGGGTATCAGTGTATGTCTTTGTTACTTGGTGTCAGTGTATGTCTGTGTTACTTGGTGTAAATGTGTGTCTGTGTTACTGGGTGTCAGTGTGTGTCTGTGTTACTTGGTGTCCGTGTGTGTCTGTGTAACTGGGTGTCAGTGCATGTCTTTGTTACATGGTGCCATTGCATATCTGTCTTACTTGGTGTAAGTGTGTGTCTTTGTTACTTGGTGTAATTGTATGTCTTTGTTACTTGGTGTCAGTGTATGTCTGTGTTACTTGGTGTAAGTGTATGTCTTTGTTACTTGGTATTAGTGTGTGTCTGTGTTACTTGGTGTAAGAGTGTTTCTGTGTTCCTGGGTATCAGTGTATGTCTTTGTCACTTGGTGTAAGTGTGTGTCTGTGTTACTGGGTATCAGTGTGTGTCTGTGTTACTTGGTGTAAGTGCATGTCTTTGTTACTTGGAGTAATTGTCTGTCTCTGTTACTTGGTTTCAGTGTATGTCTGTGTTACTTGGTGTAAGTGTGTGTCTTTGTTACTTCGTGTAAGTGTATGTATTTGTTACTTGGTGTCAGTGTATGTCTTTGTTACTTGGTGTCAGTGTATGTCTGTATTACTTGGTGTAAGTGTATGTCTTTGTTACTTGGTGTAAGTGTGTGTCTGTGTTACTTGGTGTAAGTGTGTGTCTGTGTTCCTGGGTATCATTGTCTGTCTTTGTTTCTTGGTGTCAGTGTATGTCTGTGTTACTTCGTGTAAGTGTGTGTCTGTGTTACTGGGTATCAGTGTATGTCTTTGTTACTTGGTGTCAGTGTATGTCTGTGTTACTTGGTGTAAATGTGTGTCTGTGTTACTGGGTGTCAGTGTGTGTCTGTGTTACTTGGTGTCCGTGTGTGTCTGTGTAACTGGGTGTCAGTGCATGTCTTTGTTACATGGTGCCATTGCATATCTGTGTTACTTGGTGTAAGTGTGTGTCTTTGTTACTTGGTGTAATTGTATGTCTTTGTTACTTGGTGTCAGTGTATGTCTGTGTTACTTGGTGTAAGTGTATGTCTTTGTTACTTGGTATTAGTGTGTGTCTGTGTTACTTGGTGTAAGACTGTTTCTGTGTTCCTGGGTGTCAGTGTATGTCTTTGTTACTTGGTGTAAGTGTGTGTCTGTGTTACTGGGTATCAGTGTGTGTCTGTGTTACTTGGTGTAAGTGCATGTATTTGTTACTTGGTGTAAGTGTGTGTCTGTGTTACTTGGTGTAAGTTTGTATCTTTGTTACTTGGTGTCCGTGTGTGTCTGTGTTACTGTGTGTCAGTGCATGTCTTTGTTACTTGGTGCCAGTGTATATCTGTGTTACTTGGTGTAAGTGTGTGTATTTGTTACTTGGTGTAATTGTATGTCTTTGTTACTTGGTGTCAGTGTATGTCTGTGTTACTTGGTGTAAGTGTATGTCTTTGTTACTTGGTGTAAGTGTGTGTCTGTATTACTTGGTGTACGTGTGTGTCTTTGTTCCTGGGTATCAGTGTATGTCTTTGTTACTTGGTGTCAGTGTATGTCTTTGTTACTTGGTGTAAGTGTGTGTCTGTGTTACTGGGTATCAGTGTATGTCTTTGTTACTTGGTGTCAGTGTATGTCTGTGTTACTTGGTGTAAGTGTGTGTCTGTGTTACTTGGTGTCCGTGTGTGTCTGAATTACTTGGTGTAAGTGTGTGTCTTTGTTACTTGGTGTCCGTGTGTGTCTTTGTTACTTGGTGTAAGTGTCTGTCTGTGTTACTGTGTATCAGTGTCTGTCTTTGTTTCTTGGTGTAACTGTATGTCTGTGTTACTTGGTGTAAGTGTGTGTCTTTGTTACTTGTTGTCCGTGTGTGTCTGTGTTACTGGGTGGCAGTGCATGTCATTGTTACTGGGTGTCCGTGTATGTCTTTCTGAATTGGCGTCAGTGTATGTCTTTGTTACTGGGTGTCAGTGTATGTCAAATTACTTGGTGTAAGTGTATGTCTTTGTTACTTGCAGTAATTGTCTGTCTCTGTTACTTGGTGTAAGTGTATGTCTGTGTTACTTGGTGTAAGTGTGTGTCTTTGTTACTTCGTGTAAGTGTATGTATTTGTTACTTGGTGTCAGTGCATGTCTTTGTTACTGGGAGTCAGTGTGTGTCTTTGTGACTTGGTGTCAGTGTATGTCTTTGATACTTGGTGTAAGTGTATGTCAAAATGCTTGGTGTAAGTGTATGTCTTTGTTACTTGGTGTCCGTGTGTGTCTTTGTTACAGGGTGTCAGTGCATGCCTTTGTTAGTGGGTGTCAGTGTATGTCTTTGTTACTTGGTGAAAGTCTGTGTCTGTGTTACTTGGAGTAAGTGTGTGTCTTTGTTACTTGGTGACCGTGTGTGTCTTTGTTACAGGGGTTCAGTGTATGCCTTTGTTACTGGGTGTCAGTGTATGTCTTTGTTACTTGGTGTAAGTCTGTGTCTGTGTTACTGAGTATCAGTGTCTGTCATTGTTACTTGGTGAAGTATGTGTCTGTGTTACTGGGTATCAGTGCATGTCTTTGTTACTTGGTGTCAGTGTATGTCTGTGTTAATTGGTGTAAGTGTGTGCCTGTGTTACTGGGTATCAGTGTATGCCTTTGTTACTTGGTGTCAGTGTATGTCTGTGTTACTTGGTATTAGTGTGTGTCTGTGTTACTTTGTGTAAGACTGTTTCTGTGTTCCTGGGTATCAGTGTATGTCTTTGTTACTTGGTGTAAGTGTGTGTCTGTGTTACTGGGTATCAGTGTGTGTCTGTGTTACTTGGTGTAAGTGCATGTCTTTGTTACTTGGTGTAAGTGTGTGTCTGTGTTACTTGGTGTAAGTTTGTATCTTTGTTACTTGGTGTCCGTGTGTGTCTGTGTTACTGTGTGTCAGTGCATGTCTTTGTTACTTGGTGCCAGTGTATATCTGTGTTACTTGGTGTAAGTGTGTGTATTTGTTACTTGGTGTAATTGTATGTCTTTGTTACTTGGTGTCAGTGTATGTCTGTGTTACTTGGTGTAAGTGTATGTCTTTGTTACTTGGTGTAAGTGTGTGTCTGTATTACTTGGTGAACGTGTGTGTCTTTGTTCCTGTGTATCAGTGTATGTCTGTGTTACTTGGTGTAAGTGTGTGTCTGTGTTACGTGGTGTCCGTGTGTGTCTGAATTACTTGGAGTAAGTGTGTGTCTTTGTTACTTGGTGTCCGTGTGTGTCTTTGTTACTTGATGTAAGTGTCTGTCTGTGTTACTGGGTATCAGTGTCTGTCTTTGTTTCTTGGTGTAACTGTATGTCTGTGTTACTTGGTGTAAGTGTGTGTCTTTGTTACTTGTTGTCCGTGTGTGTCTGTGTTACTGGGTGGCAGTGCATGTCTTTGTTACTGGGTGTCCGTGTATGTCTGTGTTACTTGGTGTAAGTGTGTGTCTGTGTTACTGGGTATCAGTGTATGTCTTTCTGAATTGGCGTCAGTGTATGTCTTTGTTACTGGGTGTCAGTGTATGTCAAATTACTTGGTGTAAGTGTATGTCTTTGTTACTTGGAGTAATTGTCTGTCTCTGTTACTTGGTGTAAGTGTATGTCTGTGTTACTTGGTGTAAGTGTGTGTCTTTGTTACTTCGTGTCAGTGTATGTATTTGTTACTTGGTGTCAGTGCATGTCTTTGTTACTGGGAGACAGTGTGTGTTTTTTTGACTTGGTGTCAGTGTATGTCTTTGATACTTGGTGTCCGTGTGTGTCTTTGTTACAGGGTGTCAGTGCATGCCTTTGTTAGTGGGTGTCAGTGTATGTCTTTGTTACTTGGTGAAAGTCTGTGTCTGTGTTACTTGGAGTAAGTGTGTGTCTTTGTTACTTGGTGACCGTGTGTGTCTTTGTTACAGGGGTTCAGTGTATGCCTTTGTTACTGGGTGTCAGTGTATGTCTTTGTTACTTGGTGTAAGTCTGTGTCTGTGTTACTGAGTATCAGTGTCTGTCTTTGTTACTTGGTGAAGTATGTGTCTGTGTTACTGGGTATCAGTGTATGCCTTTGTTACTTGGTGTCACTGTATGTCTGTGTTACTTGGTGTGAGTGTGTGTCTGTGTTACTGGGTGTCAGTGTGTGTCTGCGTTACTTGGTGTAAGTCTGTGTCTTTGTTACTTGGTGTCCGTGTGTGTCTGTGTTACTGTGTTTCAGTGTATGTCTTTGTTACTAGGAGTCAGTGTTTGTCTTTGTTACTTTGTGTAAGTGTGTATCTGTGTTACTGGGTATCAGTGTCTTCTTTGTTACTTGGTGTCAGTGTATGTCTGTGTTACTTGGTGTAATTGTGTGTCTGTGTTAATTGGTATCAGTGTATGTCTTTGTGACTTGGTGTCAGTGTATGTCTTTGTTACTGGGAGTCAGTGTGTGTCTTTGTGACTTGGTGTCAGTGTATGTCTTTGTTACTTGGTGTAAGTGTGTGTCTGTGTTACTGGGTATCAGTAAATGTCTTTGTTACTTTATGTCAGTGTATGTCTGTATTACTTGGTGTAAGTGTGTGTCTGTGTATCAGTGTATGTCTTTGTGACTTGGTGTCAGTGTATGTCTTTGTTACTGGGTGTCAGTGTGTGTCTTTGTGACTTGGTGTCAGTGTTTGTCTGTGTTACCGGGGGTCAGTGTGTGTCTGTGTTACTGGGTATCAGTGTATGTCTTTGTTACTTGGTGTCAGTGTATGTCTGTGTTACTTGGTGTAAGTGTGTGTCTGTGTTACTTGGTGTAAGTGTGTGTCTGTGTTCCTGGGTATCAGTGTATGTCTTTGTTACTTGGTGTCAGTGTATGTCTGTGTTACTTGGTGTAAGTGTATGTCTTTGTTACTTTTTGTAAGTGTGTGTCTGTGTTACTTGGTGTAAGTGTGTGTCTGTGTTCCTGGGTATCATTGTATGTCTTTGTTACTTGGTGTCAGTGTATGTCTGTGTTACTTCGTGTAAGTGTGTGTCTGTGTTACTGGGTATCAGTGTATGTCTTTGTTACTTGGTGTCAGTGTATGTCTGTGTTACTTGGTGTAAATGTGTGTCTGTGTTACTGGGTGTCAGTGTGTGTCTGTGTTACTTGGTGTCCGTGTGTGTCTGTGTAACTGGGTGTCAGTGCATGTCTTTGTTACATGGTGCCATTGTATATCTGTGTTACTTGGTGTAAGTGTGTGTCTTTGTTACTTGGTGTAATTGTATGTCTTTGTTACTTGGTGTCAGTGTATGTCTGTGTTACTTAGTGTAAGTGTATGTCTTTGTTACTTGGTATTAGTGTGTGTCTGTTTTACTTGGTGTAAGAGTATTTCTGTGTTCCTGGGTATCAGTGTATGTCTTTGTTACTTGGTGTAAGTGTGTGTCTGTGCTACTGGGTATCCGTGTGTGTCTGTGTTACTTGGTGTATGTGCATGTCTTTGTTACTTGGTGTAAGTGTGTGTCTGTGTTACTTGGTGTAAGTTTGTATCTTTGTTACTTGGTGTCCGTGTGTGTCTGTGTTACTGTGTGTCAGTGCATGTCTTTGTTACTTGGTGCCAGTGTATATCTGTGTTACTTGGTGTAAGTGTGTGTCTTTGTTACTTGGTGTAATTGTTTCTATTTGTTACTTGGTGTCAGTGTATGTCTGTGTTACTTGGTGTAAGTGTATGTCTTTGTTACTTGGTGTAAGTGTGTGTCTGTATTAATTGGTGTACGTGTGTGTCTGTGTTCCTGGGTATCAGTGTATGTCTTTGCTACTTGGTGTCAGTGTATGTCTTTGTTACTTGGTTTAAGTGTGTGTCTGTGTTACTGGGTATCAGTGTATGTCTTTGTTACTTGGTGTCAGTGTATGTCTGTGTTACTTGGTGTAAGTGTGTGTCTGTGTTACTTGGTGTCCGTGTGTGTCTGAGTTACTTGGTGTAAGTGTGTGTCTTTGTTACTTGGTGTCCGTGTGCGGCTTTGTTACTTGGTGTAAATGTGTGTCTGTGTTCCTGGGTATCATTGTATGTCTTTGTTACTTGGTGTCAGTGTATGTCTGTGTTACTTCCTGTAAGTGTGTGTCTGTGTTACTGGGTATCAGTGTATGTCTTTGTTACTTGGTGTCAGTGTATGTCTGTGTTACTTGGTGTAAATGTGTGTCTGTGTTACTGGGTGTCAGTGTGTGTCTGTGTTACTTGGTGTCCGTGTGTGTCTGTGTAACTGGGTGTCAGTGCATGTCTTTGTTACATGGTGCCATTGTATATCTGTGTTACTTGGTGTAAGTGTGTGTCTTTGTTACTTATTGTAATTGTTTGTCTTTGTTACTTGGTGTCAGTGTATGTCAGTGTTACTTAGTGTAAGTGTATGTCTTTGTTACTTGGTATTAGTGTGTGTCTGTTTTACTTGGTGTAAGAGTATTTCTGTGTTCCTGGGTATCAGTGTCTGTGTTTGTTACTTGGTGTAAGTGTGTGTCTGTGCTACTGGGTATCAGTGTGTGTCTGTGTTACTTGGTGTATGTGCATGTCTTTGTTACTTGGTGTAAGTGTGTGTCTGTGTTACTTGGTGTAAGTGTGTATCTTTGTTAATTGGTGTCCGTGTGTGTCTGTGTTACTGTGTGTCATTGCATGTCTTTGTTACTTGGTGCCAGTGTATATCTGTGTTACTTGGTGTAAGTGTGTGTCTTTGTTACTTGGTGTAATTGTATGTCTTTGTTACTTGGTGTCAGTGTATGTCTGTGTTACTTGGTGTAAGTGTATGTCTTTGTTACTTGGTGTAAGTGTGTGTCTGTATTACTTGGTGTACGTGTGTGTCTGTGTTCCTGGGTATCAGTGTATGTCTTTGCTACTTGGAGTCAGTTTATGTCTTTGTTACTTGGTGTCAGTGTATGTCTGTGTTACTTGGTGTAAGTGTGTGTCTGTGTTACTTGGTGTCCGTGTGTGTCTGAGTTACTTGGTGTAAGTGTGTGTCTTTGTTACTTGGTGTCCGTGTGTGGCTTTGTTACTTGGTGTAAGTGTGTGTCTTTGTTACTGGGTGTCAGTGTATGTCTTTGTTACTTTGTGTAAGTGTGTGCCTGTGTTACTGAGTATCAGTGTCTGTCTTTGTTACTTGGTGTAAGTGTGTGTCTGTGTTACTTGGTGTAAGTGTGTGTCTTTGTTACTTGTTGTCCGTGTGTGTCTGTGTTACTGGGTGGCAGTGCATGTCTGTGTTACTGCGTGTCAGTGTGTGTCTATGTTACTTGGTGTAAGTGTGTGTCTTTGTTACTTGGTGTCCGTGTGCATCTTTGTTACTTGGTGTCAGTGTATGTCTTTGTTACTGGGTGTCAGTGTATGTCTTTGTTACTTGGTGTAAGTGTGTGTCTGTGTTACTTGGTATCAGTGTCTGTCTTTGTTACTTGGTGTAAGTGTATGTCTGTGTTACTTGGTGTAAGTGTGTGCCTGTGTTACTGGGTATCAGTGTATGTCTTTGTTACTTGATGTCAGTGTATGTCTGTGTTACTTGGTGTAAGTGTGTGTCTGTGTTACTGGCTGTCAGTGCGTGTCTGTGTTACTTGGTGTAAGTCTGTGTCTTTGTTACTTGGTGTCCGTGTGTGTCTGCGTTACTGGGTGTCAGTGTATGTCTTTGTTACTGGGTGTCAGTGTATGTCCTTGTTACTTGGCGTCAGTGCATGTCTGTGTTACTTGGTGTAAGTGTGTGTCTGTGTTACTGGGTGTCAGTGTGTGTCTGAGTTACTTGGTGTAAGTGTGTGTCTTTGTGACTTGGTGTCCGTGTGTGTCTGTGTTACTTGGTTAAAGTGTGTGTCTTTGTTACTGGGTGTCAGTGTATGTCTTTGTTACTTGGTGTATGTGTTTGTCTGTGTTACTGGGTATCAGTGTCTGTCTTTGTTACTTGGTGTAAGTGTGTGTCTGTGTTACTTGGTGTCAGTGTGTGTCTTTGTTACTTGGTGTCCGTGTGTGTCTGTGTTACTCGGTGTCAGTGCATGTCTTTGTTACTGGGTGTCAGTGTGTGTCTGCGTTACATGGTGTAATTGTGTGTCTTTGATACTTGGTGTCCGTGTGTGTCTTTGTTACTGGGTGTCAGTGTATGTCTTTGTTACTGCGTGTCAGTGTATGTCTTTGTTACTTGGTGTAAGTGAGTGTCTGTGTTACTGGGTCTCAGTGTCTTTCTTTGTTACTTGGTGTAAGTGTGTGTCTGTGTTACTGGGTGTCAGTGTATGTCTTTGTTAATTGGTGTAAGTGTGTGTCTGTGTTACTGGGTATCAGTGTCTGTATTTGTTACTTGGTGTAAGTGTGTGTCTGTGTTACTTGGTGTAAGTGTGTGTCTTTGTTACTTGGTGTCTGTGTGTGTCTGTGTTACTGGGTGTCAGTGCATGTCGTTGTTACTGGGTGTCAGTGTGTGCCTGTGTTACTTGGTGTAAGTGTGTGTCTTTGTTACTTGGTGTCCGTGTGTGTCTTTGTTACTGGGTGTCAGTGTATGTCTTTGTTACTTGGTGTAAGTGTGTGTCTGTGTTACTGGGTATCAGTGTCTGTCTTTGTTACTTGGTGTAAGTGTGTGTCTGTGTTACTTGGTATCTGTGCATGTCTTTGTTACTTGGTGTCAGTGTATGTCTGTGTTACTTGGTGTAAGAATGTGCCTGTGTTACTGGGTATCAGTGTATGTCTTTGTTACTTGGTGTCAGTGCATGTCTGTGTTACTTGGTGTACGTATGTGTCTGTGTTACTGGCTGTCAGTGTGTGATTGTGTTACTTGGTGCAATTCTGTGTCTCTGTTACTTGGTGTCCGTGTGTGTCTGCGTTACTGGGTGTCAGTGTATGTCTTTGTTACGGGGTGTCATTGTATGTCTTTGTTACTTGGTGTAAGTGTGTGTCTGTGTTACTGGGTATCAGTGTATGTCTTTGTTACTTGATGTCAGTGTATGTCTGTGTTACTTGGTGTAAGTGTGTGTCTGTGTTACTGGGTGTCAGTGTGTGTCTGTGTTACTTGGTGTAAGTGTGTGTCTTTGTTACTTGGTGTCCGTGTGTGTCTGTGTTACTTGGTGTAAGTGTGTGTCTGTGTTACTGGTTGTCAGTGCATGTCTTTGTTCCTGGGTGTCTGTGTGTGTCTGTGTTACTTGGTGTAAGTGTGTGTCTTTGTTACTTGGTGTCCGTGTGTGTCTTTGTTACTGGGTGTCAATGTATGTCTTTGTTACTGGGTGTCAGTGTATGTCTGTGTGAATTGGTGTAAGTGTGTGGCTGTGTTACTGGGTATCAGTGTATGTCTTTGTTACTTGGTGTAAGTGTGTGTCTGTGTTACCGGTTATCAGTGTATGTCTTTGTTACTTTGTGTAAGTGTATGTCTTTGTTACCTGGTGTCAGTGTATGTCTTTGTTACTTGGTGTAAGTGTGTGTCTGTGATACTGGGTATCATTGTGTGTCTGTGTTACTTGGTGTAAGTGTGTGTCTTTGTTACTTGGTTTCCGTTTGTGTCTGTGTTACTGGGTATCAGTGTATGTCTGTGTTACTGGGGGTCAGTGTGTGTCTGTGTTACTGGGTATCAGTATAAATCTTTGTTACTTGGTGCAAGTGTATGTCTTTGTTACTTGGTGACAGTGTATGTGTTTGTGACTTGGTGTCATTGCATGTCTTTGTTACTTGGTGTAAGTCTGTGTCTGTGTTACTGGGTATCAGTTTATGTCTTTGTTACTTGGTGTAAGTGTATGTCTTTGTTACTTGGTGTCAGTGTATGTGTTTGTGACTTGGTGTAAGTCTGTGTCTTTGTTACTTGGTGTCCGTGTGTGTAAGTGTTACTGGGTGTCAGTGTATGTCTTTGTTACTGGGAGTCAGTTTATGTCTTTGTTACTTAGTGTAAGTGTGTGTCTGTGTTACTGGGAATCAGTGTGTGTCTTTGTTACTTGGTGTAAGTGTGTGTCTGTGTTACTGGGTATCAGTGTATGTCTTTGTTACTGGGTATCAGTGTATGTCTTTGAGACTTGGTGTCAGTGATGTCTTTGTTACTGGGTGTCAGTGTGTGTCTTTGTGACTTTGTGTCATTGTATGTCTTTGTTACTTGGTGTAAGAGTGTGTCTGTATTACTGGGTATCAGTGTATGTCTTTGTTACTTGGTTTCAGTGCATGTCTTTGTTACTGGGTGTCAGTGTGTGTCTTTGTGACTTGGTGTCAGTGTATGTCTGTGTTACTGGGGGTCAGTGTGTGTCTGTGTTACTGGGGGACAGTGTGTGTTTCTAACTGGGAGTCAGTGCGTGTCTGTGTTAATGCGTATCAGTGTATGTCTTTGTTACTTGGTGTCAGTGTATGTCTGTGTTACTTGGTGTAAGTGTATGTCTTTGTTACTTGGTGTAAGTGTGTGTCTGTGTTACTTGGTGTAAGTGTGTGTCTGTGTTCCTGGGTATCATTGTATGTCTTTGTAACTTGGTGTCAGTGTATGCCTGTGTTACTTGGTGTAAGTGTGTGTCTGTGTTACTGGGTATCAGTGTCTGTCTTTGTTACTTGGTGTAAATGTGTGTCTGTGTTACTGGGTGTCAGTGTGTGTCTGTGTTACTTGGCGTCCGTGTGTGACTGTGTAACTGGGTGTCCGTGCATGTCTTTGTTACTTGGTGCCATTGTATATCTGTGTTACTTGGTGTAAGTGTGTGTCTTTGTTACTTGGTGTAATTGTATGTCTTTGTTACTTGGTGTCAGTGTATGTCTGTGTTACTTGGTGTAAGTGTATGTCTTTGTTACCTGGTATTAGTGTGTGTCTGTGTTACTTGGTGTAAGAGTGTGTCTGTGTTCCTGGGTATCAGTGTATGTCTTTGTTACTTGTGTCAGTATATGTCTGTGTTACTTGGTGGAAGTGTGTGCCTGTGTTACTGGGTATCAGTGTATGTCTTTGTTACTTGGTGTCAGTGTATGTCTGTGTTACTTGGTGTAAGTGTGTGTCTGTGTTACTGGGTATCAGTGTGTGTCTGTGTTACTTGGTGTAAGTGTATGTCTTTGTTACTTGGTGTAAGTGTGTGTCTGTGTTACTTGGTGTAAGTGTGTGTCTCTGTTATTTGGTGTCCGTGTGTGTCTTTGTTACTGGGTATCAGTGTATGTCTTTGTTACTTGGTGTCAGTGTATGTCTGTGTTACTTGGTGTAAGTGTGTGTCTGTGTTACTGGGTATCAGTGTGTGTCTGTGTTACTTGGTGTAAGTGTATGTCTTTGTTACTTGGTGCCAGTGTATATCTGTGTTACTTGGTGTCCGTGTGTGTCTGTGTTACTGGGTGTCAGTGTATGTCTTTGTTACTGGGAGTCAGTGTATGTCTTTGTTACTTAGTGTAAGTGTGTGTCTGTGTTACTGGGTATCAGTGTGTGTCTTTGTTACTTGGTGTAAGTGTGTGTCTGTGTTACTGGGTATCAGTATATGTCTTTGTTACTTTGTGCCAGTGTATATCTGTGTTACTTGGTGTAAGTGTGTGTCTTTGTTACTTTGTGTAATTGTATGTCTTTGTTACTTGGTGTCGGTGTATGTCTGTGTTACTTGGTGTAAGTGTATGTCTGTGTTACTTGGTGTACGTGTTTGTCTGTGTTACTGGGTATCAGTGCATGTCTTTGTTACTTGGTGTCAGTGTTTGTCTGTGTTACTTGGTGTAAGTGTGTGTCCTTGTTACTGGGTGTCAGTGTATGTCTTTGTTACTTGGTGTAAGTGTGTGTCTGTGTTACTGGGTATCAGTGTCTGTCTTTGTTACTTGGTGTCAGTGTGTGTCAGTGTTACTTGGTGTAAGTGTGTGTCTTTGTTACTTGGTGTCCGTGTGTGTCTGTGTTACTTGGTGAAAGTGTGTGTCTTTGTTACTGGGTGTCAGTGTATGTCTTTGTTACTTGGTGTAAGTGTCTGTCTATGTTACTGGGTATCAGTGTCTGTCTTTGTTACTTGGTGTAAGTGTGTGTCTGTGTTACTTGTTGTAAGTGTGTGTCTTTGTTACTTGGTGTCCGTGTGTGTCTGTGTTACTGGGTGTCAGTGCATGTCTTTGTTACTGGGTGTCAGTGTGTGTCTGTTTTACATGGTGCAATTGTGTGTCTTTGTTACTTGGTGTCCGTGTGTGTCTTTGTTACTGGGTGTCAGTGTATGTCTTTGTTACTATGTGTCAGTGTAAGTCTTTGTTACATGGTGTAAGTGTGTGTCTGTGTTACTTGTTGTAAGTGTGTGTCTTTGTTACTTGGTGTCCGTGTATGTCTGTGTTACTGAGTGTCTGTGCATGTCTTTGTTTCTGGGTGTCAGTGTGTGTCTGTGTTACATGGTGTAATTGTGTGTCTTTGTTACTTGGTGTCCGTGTGTGTCTTTGTTACTGGGTGTCAGTGTATGTCTTTGTTTCTATGTGTCAGTGTATGTCTTTGTTACATGGTGTAAGTGTGTGTCTGTGTTACTGGGTATCAGTGTCTGTCTTTGTTACTTGGTGTAAGTGTGTGTCTGTGTTACTTGGTGTAAGTGTGTGTCTTTGTTACTTGGTGTCCGTGTGTGTCTGTGTTACTGGGTGTCAGTGCATGTCGTTGTTACTGGGTGTCAGTGTGTGCCTGTGTTACTTGGTGTAAGTGTGTGTCTTTGTTACTGGGTGTCAGTGTATGTCTTTGTTACTTGGTGTAAGTGTGTGTCTGTGTTACTTGGTATCTGTGCATGTCTTTGTTACTTGTTGTCAGTGTATGTCTGTGTTACTTGGAGTAAGAGTGTGCCTGTGTTACTGGGTATCAGTGTATGTCTTTGTTACTTGGTGTCAGTGTATGTCTGTGTTACTTGGTGTACGTGTGTGTCTGTATTAATGGCTGTCAGTGTGTGTCTGTGTTACTTGGTGTAAGTCTGTGTCTCTGTTACTTGGTGTCCGTGTGTGTCTGCGTTACTGGGTGTCAGTGTATGTCATTGTTACTGGGTGTCATTGTATGTCTTTGTTACTTGGTATAAGTGTGTGTCTGTTTTACTGGGTATCAGTGTATGTCTTTGTTACTTGGTGTCAGTGTATGTCTGTGTTACTTGGTGTAAGTGTGTGTCTGTGTTACTGGGTGTCAGGGTGTGTCTGTGTTACTTGGTGTCAGTGTATGTCTTTGTTACTTGGTGGAAGTGTGTGTCAGTACTACTTGGTGTAAGTGTGTGTCTTTGTTACTTGGTGTCCGTGTGTGTCTGTGTTACTGGGTGTCAGTGCATGTCTTTGTTCCTGGGTGTCTGTGTGTGTCTCTGTTACTTGGTGTAAGTGTGTGTCTTTGTTACTTGGTGTCCGTGTGTGTCTTTGTTACAGGGTGTCACTGTATGTCTTTGTTACTGGGTGTCAGTGTATGTCTGTGTTAATTGGTGTAAGTGTGTGTCTGTGTTACTGGGTATCGGTGTATGTCTTTGTTACTTGGTGTAAGTGTGTGTCTGTGTTACCGGTTATCAGTGTATGTCTTTGTTCCTTTGTGTAAGTGTATGTCTTTGTTACTTAGTATCTGTGCATGTCTTTGTTACTTGTTGTCAGTGTATGTCTGTGTTACTTGGTGTAAGAGTGTGCCTGTGTTACCGGGTATCAGTGTATGTCTTTGTTACTTGGTGTCAGTGTATGTCTGTGTTACTTGGTGTACGTGTTTGTCTGTGTTAATGGCTGTCAGTGTGTGTCTGTGTTACTTGGTGTAAGTCTGTGTCTCTGTTACTTGGTGTCCGTGTGTGTCTGCGTTACTGGGTGTCAGTGTATGTCATTGTTACTGGGTGTCATTGTATGTCTTTGTTACTTGGTATAAGTGTGTGTCTGTGTTACTGGGTATCAGTGTATGTCTTTGTTACTTGGTGTCAGTGTATGTCTGTGTTACATGGTGTAAGTGTGTGTCTGTGTTACTGGGTGTCAGTGTGTGTCTGTGTTACTTGGTGTAAGTGTGTGTCTTTGTTACTGGGTGTCCGTGTGTGTCTGTGTTACTTGGTGTAAGTGTGTGTCTGTGTTAAAGGGTATCAGTTTCTGTCTTTGTTACTTGGTGTAAGTGTGTGTCAGTATTACTTGGTGTAAGTGTGTGTCTTTGTTACTGGGTGTCAGTGCATGTCTTTGTTACTGGGTGCCAGTGTATGTCTTTGTTAGTTTGTGTAAGTGTGTGTCTGTGTTAAAGGGTATCAGTTTCTGTCTTTGTTACTTGGTGTAAGTGTGTGTCAGTATTACTTGGTGTAAGTGTGTGTCTTTGTTACTGGGTGTCAGTGTATGTCTGTGTTACTTTGTGTAAATGTGTATCTGTGTTACTGGGTGTCAGTGTGTGTCCGTGTTACTTGGTGTTCGTGTGTGACTGTGTAACTGGGTGTCAGTGCATGTCTTTGTTACTTGGTGCCATTGTATATCTGTGTTACTTGGTGTAAGTGTGTGTCTTTGTTACTTGGTGTAATTGTATGTCTTTGTTACTTGGTGTCAGTGCATGTCTGTGTTACTTGGTGTAAGTGTATGTCTTTGTTACTTGGTATTAGTGTGTGTCTGTGTTACTGGGTGTCAGTGCATGTCTTTGTTACTGGGTGTCAGTGTGTGTCTGTTTTACATGGTGCAATTGTGTGTCTTTGTTACTTGGTGTCCGTGTGTGTCTTTGTTACTGGGTGTCAGTGTATGTCTTTGTTACTATGTGTCAGGGTAAGTCTTTGTTACATGGTGTAAGTGTGTGTCTGTGTTACTTGCTGTAAGTGTGTGTCTTTGTTACTTGGTGTCCGTGTGTGTCTGTGTTACTGAGTGTCTGTGCATGTCTTTGTTTCTGGGTGTCAGTGTGTGTCTGTGTTACATGGTGTAATTGTGTGTCTTTGTTACTTGGTGTCCGTGTGTGTCTTTGTTACTGGGTGTCAGTGTATGTCTTTGTTTCTATGTGTCAGTGTATGTCTTTGTTACATGGTGTAAGTGTGTGTCTGTGTTACTGGGTATCAGTGTCTGTCTTTGTTACTTGGTGTAAGTGTGTGTCTGTGTTACTTGGTGTAAGTGTGTGTCTTTGTTACTTGGTGTCCGTGTGTGTCTGTGTTACTGGGTGTCAGTGCATGTCGTTGTTACTGGGTGTCAGTGTGTGCCTGTGTTACTTGGTGTAAGTGTGTGTCTTTGTTACTGGGTGTCAGTTTATGTCTTTGTTACTTGGTGTAAGTGTGTGTCTGTGTTACTTGGTATCTGTGCATGTCTTTGTTACTTGTTGTCAGTGTATGTCTGTGTTACTTGGAGTAAGAGTGTGCCTGTGTTACTGGGTATCAGTGTATGTCTTTGTTACTTGGTGTCAGTGTATGTCTGTGTTACTTGGTGTACGTGTGTGTCTGTATTAATGGCTGTCAGTGTGTGTCTGTGTTACTTGGTGTAAGTCTGTGTCTCTGTTACTTGGTGTCCGTGTGTGTCTGCGTTACTGGGTGTCAGTGTATGTCATTGTTACTGGGTGTCATTGTATGTCTTTGTTACTTGGTATAAGTGTGTGTCTGTGTTACTGGGTATCAGTGTATGTCTTTGTTACTTGGTGTCAGTGTATGTCTGTGTTACTTGGTGTAAGTGTGTGTCTGTGTTACTGGGTGTCAGGGTGTGTCTGTGTTACTTGGTGTCAGTGTATGTCTTTGTTACTTGGTGGAAGTGTGTGTCTGTATTACTTGGTGTAAGTGTGTGTCTTTGTTACTTGGTGTCCGTGTGTGTCTGTGTTACTGGGTGTCAGTGCATGTCTTTGTTCCTGGGTGTCTGTGTGTGTCTCTGTTACTTGGTGTAAGTGTGTGTCTTTGTTACTTGGTGTCCGTGTGTGTCTTTGTTACAGGGTGTCACTGTATGTCTTTGTTACTGGGTGTCAGTGTATGTCTGTGTTAATTGGTGTAAGTGTGTGTCTGTGTTACTGGGTATCGGTGTATGTCTTTGTTACTTGGTGTAAGTGTGTGTCTGTGTTACCGGTTATCAGTGTATGTCTTTGTTCCTTTGTGTAAGTGTATGTCTTTGTTACTTAGTATCTGTGCATGTCTTTGTTACTTGTTGTCAGTGTATGTCTGTGTTACTTGGTGTAAGAGTGTGCCTGTGTTACCGGGTATCAGTGTATGTCTTTGTTACTTGGTGTCAGTGTATGTCTGTGTTACTTGGTGTACGTGTGTGTCTGTGTTAATGGCTGTCAGTTTGTGTCTGTGTTACTTGGTGTAAGTCTGTGTCTCTGTTACTTGGTGTCCGTGTGTGTCTGCGTTACTGGGTGTCAGTGTATGTCATTGTTACTGGGTGTCATTGTATGTCTTTGTTACTTGGTATAAGTGTGTGTCTGTGTTACTGGGTATCAGTGTATGTCTTTGTTACTTGGTGTCAGTGTATGTCTGTGTTACATGGTGTAAGTGTGTGTCTGTGTTACTGGGTGTCAGTGTGTGTCTGTGTTACTTGGTGTAAGTGTGTGTCTTTGTTACTTGGTGTCCGTGTGTGTCTGTGTTACTTGGTGTAAGTGTGTGTCTGTGTTAAAGGGTATCAGTTTCTGTCTTTGTTACTTGGTGTAAGTGTGTGTCAGTATTACTTGGTGTAAGTGTGTGTCTTTGTTACTGGGTGTCAGTGCATGTCTTTGTTACTGGGTGCCAGTGTATGTCTTTGTTAGTTTGTGTAAGTGTGTGTCTGTGTTAAAGGGTATCAGTTTCTGTCTTTGTTACTTGGTGTAAGTGTGTGTCAGTATTACTTGGTGTAAGTGTGTGTCTTTGTTACTGGGTGTCAGTGTATGTCTGTGTTACTTTGTGTAAATGTGTATCTGTGTTACTGGGTGTCAGTGTGTGTCCGTGTTACTTGGTGTTCGTGTGTGACTGTGTAACTGGGTGTCAGTGCATGTCTTTGTTACTTGGTGCCATTGTATATCTGTGTTACTTGGTGTAAGTGTGTGTCTTTGTTACTTGGTGTAATTGTATGTCTTTGTTACTTGGTGTCAGTGCATGTCTGTGTTACTTGGTGTAAGTGTATGTCTTTGTTACTTGGTATTAGTGTGTGTCTGTGTTCCTGGGTATCAGTGTATGTCTTTGTTACTTGTGTCAGTATATGTCTGTGTTACTTGGTGAAAGTGTGTGTCTGTGTTACTTGGTATCGGTGTATGTCTGTGTTAATTGGTGTAAGTGTATGTCTTTGTTACTTGGTGTAAGTGTGTGTCTGTGTTACTTGGTG
The DNA here is from genome assembly GCF_036365525.1 of Heterodontus francisci. Classification (NCBI taxonomy): domain Eukaryota; kingdom Metazoa; phylum Chordata; class Chondrichthyes; order Heterodontiformes; family Heterodontidae; genus Heterodontus; species Heterodontus francisci. Next base: position 46,182 of record NW_027140606.1, on the reverse strand, counting down.
TAAGTGTGTGTCTTTGTTACTTGGTGTCCGTGTGTGTCTGTGTTACTGTGTGTCAGTGCATATCTTTGTTACTTGGTGCCAGTGTATATCTGTGTTACTTGGTGTAAGTGTGTGTCTTTGTTCCTTGGTGTAATTGTATGTCTTTGTTACTTGGTGTCGGTGTATGTCTATGTTACTTGGTGTAAGTGTATGTCTGTGTTACTTGGTGTACGTGTGTGTCTGTATTCATGGGTACCAGTGTATGTCTTTGTTACTTGGTGTCAGTGTATGTCTTTGTTACTTGGTGTAAGTGTTTGTCTGTGTTACTGGGTATCAGTGTATGTCTTTGTTACTTGGTGTCAGTGTGTGTCTGTGTTACTTGGTATAAGTGTGTGTCTTTGTTACTTGGTGTCTGTGTGTGTCTGTGTTACTTCGTGTAAGTGTGTGTCCTTGTTACTGGGTGTCAGTGCATGTCTTTGTTACTTGTGTAAGTGTGTGTCTGTGTTACTTGGTGTAAGTGTGTGTCTTTGTTACTTGGTGTCCGTGTGTGTCTGTGTTACTTGGTGAAAGTGTGTGTCTTTGTTACTGGGTGTCAGTGTATGTCTTTGTTACTTGGTGTAAGTGTGTGTCTGTGTTACTGGGTATCAGTGTCTGTCTTTGTTACTTGGTGTAAGTGTGTGTCTGTGTTACTTGTTGTAAGTGTGTCTTTGTTACTTGGTGTCCGTGTGTGTCTGTGTTACTGGGTGTCAGTGCATGTCTTTGTTACTTGGTGTCCGTGTGTGTCTTTGTTACTGGGTGTCAGTGTTTGTCTTTGTTACTGGGTGTCAGTGTATGTCTTTGTTACTTGGTGCAAGTGTGTGTCTGTGTTACTGGGTATCAGTGTCTGTCTTTGTTACTTGGTGTAAGTGTGTGTCTTTGTTACTAGGTGTCAGTGTATGTCTTTGTTACTTGGTGTAAGTGTGTGTCTGTGTTACTGGGTATCAGAGTCTGTCTTTTTTACTTGGTGTAAGTGTATGTCTGTGTTACTTGGTGTAAGTGTGTGTCTTTGTTACTTGGTGTCCGTGTGTGTCTGTGTTACTGGGTGTCAGTGCATGTCGTTGTTACTGGGTGTCAGTGTGTGCCTGTGTTACTTGGTGTAAGTGTGTGTCTTTGTTACTTGGTGTCCGTGTGTGTCTTTGTTACTGGGTGTCAGTGTATGTCTTTGTTACTTGGTGTAAGTGTGTGTCTGTGTTACTGGGTATCAGTGTCTGTCTGTGTTACTTGGTGTAAGAGTGAGCCTGTGTTACTAGGTATCAGTGTATGTCTTTGTTACTTGGTGTCAGTGTATGTCTGTGTTACTTGATGTACGTGTGTGTCTGTGTTACTGGATGTCAGTGTGTGTCTGTGTTACTTGGTGTAAGTCTGTGTCTCTGTTACTTGGTGTCCGTGTGTGTCTGCGTTACTGGGTGTCAGTGTATGTCATTGTTACTGGGTGTCATTGTATGTCTTAGTTACTTGGTGTAAGTGTGTGTCTGTGTTACTGGGTATCAGTGTATGTCTTTGTTACTTGGTGTCAGTGTATGTCTGTGTTACTTGGTGTAAGTGTGTGTCTGTGTTACTGGGTGTCAGTGTGTGTCTGTGTTACTTGGTGTAAGTGTGTGTCTTTGTTACTTGGTGTCCCTGTGTGTCTGTGTTACTTGGTGTAAGTGTGTGTCTGTGTTACCGGTTATCAGTGTATGTCTTTGTTCCTTTGTGTAAGTGTATGTCTTTGTTACTTAGTATCTGTGCATGTCTTTGTTACTTGTTGTCAGTGTATGTCTGTGTTACTTGGTGTAAGAGTGTGCCTGTGTTACCGGGTATCAGTGTATGTCTTTGTTACTTGGTGTCAGTGTATGTCTGTGTTACTTGGTGTACGTGTGTGTCTGTGTTAATGGCTGTCAGTGTGTGTCTGTGTTACTTGGTGTAAGTCTGTGTCTCTGTTACTTGGTGTCCGTGTGTGTCTGCGTTACTGGGTGTCAGTGTATGTCATTGTTACTGGGTGTCATTGTATGTCTTTGTTACTTGGTATAAGTGTGTGTCTGTGTTACTGGGTATCAGTGTATGTCTTTGTTACTTGGTGTCAGTGCATGTCTGTGTTACATGGTGTAAGTGTGTGTCTGTGTTACTGGGTGTCAGTGTGTGTCTGTGTTACTTGGTGTAAGTGTGTGTCTTTGTTACTTGGTGTCCGTGTGTGTCTGTGTTACTTGGTGTAAGTGTGTGTCTGTGTTAAAGGGTATCAGTTTCTGTCTTTGTTACTTGGTGTAAGTGTGTGTCAGTATTACTTGGTGTAAGTGTGTGTCTTTGTTACTGGGTGTCAGTGCATGTCTTTGTTACTGGGTGCCAGTGTATGTCTTTGTTAGTTTGTGTAAGTGTGTGTCTGTGTTAAAGGGTATCAGTTTCTGTCTTTGTTACTTGGTGTAAGTGTGTGTCAGTATTACTTGGTGTAAGTGTGTGTCTTTGTTACTGGGTGTCAGTGTATGTCTGTGTTACTTTGTGTAAATGTGTATCTGTGTTACTGGGTGTCAGTGTGTGTCCGTGTTACTTGGTGTTCGTGTGTGACTGTGCAACTGGGTGTCAGTGCATGTCTTTGTTACTTGGTGCCATTGTATATCTGTGTTACTTGGTGTAAGTGTGTGTCTTTGTTACTTGGTGTAATTGTATGTCTTTGTTACTTGGTGTCAGTGCATGTCTGTGTTACTTGGTGTAAGTGTATGTCTTTGTTACTTGGTATTAGTGTGTCTCTGTGTTCCTGGGTATCAGTGTATGTCTTTGTTACTTGTGTCAGTATATGTCTGTGTTACTTGGTGAAAGTGTGTGTCTGTGTTACTTGGTATCGGTGTATGTCTGTGTTAATTGGTGTAAGTGTATGTCTTTGTTACTTGGTGTAAGTGTGTGTCTGTGTTACTTGGTGTAAGTGTGTGTCTTTGTTACTTGGTGTCCGTGTGTGTCTGTGTTACTGTGTGTCAGTGCATATCTTTGTTACTTGGTGCCAGTGTATATCTGTGTTACTTGGTGTAAGTGTGTGTCTTTGTTCCTTGGTGTAATTGTATGTCTTTGTTACTTGGTGTCGGTGTATGTCTGTGTTACTTGGTGTAAGTGTATGTCTGTGTTACTTGGTGTACGTGTGTGTCTGTATTCATGGGTACCAGTGTATGTCTTTGTTACTTGGTGTCAGTGTATGTCTTTGTTACTTGGTGTAAGTGTTTGTCTGTGTTACTGGGTATCAGTGTATGTCTTTGTTACTTGGTGTCAGTGTGTGTCTGTGTTACTTGGTATAAGTGTGTGTCTTTGTTACTTGGTGTCTGTGTGTGTCTGTGTTACTTCGTGTAAGTGTGTGTCCTTGTTACTGGGTGTCAGTGCATGTCTTTGTTACTTGGTGTAAGTGTGTGTCTGTGTTACTTGGTGTAAGTGTGTGTCTTTGTTACTTGGTGTCCGTGTGAGTCTGTGTTACTTGGTGAAAGTATGTGTCTTTGTTACTGGGTGTCAGTGTATGTCTTTGTTACTTGGTGTAAGTGTGTGTCTGTGTTACTGGGTATCAGTGTCTGTCTTTGTTACTTGGTGTAAGTGTGTGTCTGTGTTACTTGTTGTAAGTGTGTCTTTGTTACTTGGTGTCCGTGTGTGTCTGTGTTACTGGGTGTCAGTGCATGTCTTTGTTACTTGGTGTCCGTGTGTGTCTTTGTTACTGGGTGTCAGTGTTTGTCTTTGTTACTGGGTGTCAGTGTATGTCTTTGTTACTTGGTGCAAGTGTGTGTCTGTGTTAGTGGGTATCAGTGTCTGTCTTTGTTACTTGGTGTAAGTTTGTGTCTTTGTTACTAGGTGTCAGTGTATGTCTTTGTTACTTGGTGTAAGTGTGTGTCTGTGTTACTGGGTATCAGAGTCTGTCTTTTTTACTTGGTGTAAGTGTGTGTCTGTGTTACTTGGTGTAAGTGTGTGTCTTTGTTACTTGGTGTCCGTGTGTGTCTGTGTTACTGGGTGTCAGTGCATGTCGTTGTTACTGGGTGTCAGTGTGTGCCTGTGTTACTTGGTGTAAGTGTGTGTCTTTGTTACTTGGTGTCCGTGTGTGTCTTTGTTACTGGGTGTCAGTGTATGTCTTTGTTACTTGGTGTAAGTGTGTGTCTGTGTTACTGGGTATCAGTGTCTGTCTTTGTTACTTGGTGTAAGTGTGTGTCTGTGTTACTTGGTATCTGTGCATGTCTTTGATACTTGTTGTCAGTGTATGTCTGTGTTACTTGGTGTAAGAGTGAGCCTGTGTTACTAGGTATCAGTGTATGTCTTTGTTACTTGGTGTCAGTGTATGTCTGTGTTACTTGATGTACGTGTGTGTCTGTGTTACTGGATGTCAGTGTGTGTCTGTGTTACTTGGTGTAAGTCTGTGTCTCTGTTACTTGGTGTCCGTGTGTGTCTGCGTTACTGGGTGTCAGTGTATGTCATTGTTACTGGGTGTCATTGTATGTCTTAGTTACTTGGTGTAAGTGTGTGTCTGTGTTACTGGGTATCAGTGTATGTCTTTGTTACTTGGTGTCAGTGTATGTCTGTGTTACTTGGTGTAAGTGTGTGTCTGTGTTACTGGGTGTCAGTGTGTGTCTGTGTTACTTGGTGTAAGTGTGTGTCTTTGTTACTTGGTGTCCGTGTGTGTCTGTGTTACTTGGTGTCAGTGTGTGTCTTTGCTACTGGGTGTCATTGTACGTCTTTGTTAGTTTGTGTAAGTGTGTGTCTGTGTTACTGGGTATCAGTTTCTGTCTTTGTTACTTGGTGTAAGTGTGTGTCTGTGTTACTTGGTGTAAGTGTGTGTCTTTGTTACTTGTTGTCCGTGTGTGTCTGTGTTACTGGGTGGCAGTGCATGTCTTTGTTACTGGGTGTCAGTGTGTGTCTGTGTTACTTGGTGTAAGTGTGTGTCTTTGTTACTTGGTGTCCGTGTGTGTCTTTGTTACTGGGTGTCAGTGTATGTCTTTGTTACTTGGTGTAAGTGTGTGTCTGTGTTACTGGATATCAGTGTCTGTCTTTGTTACTTTGTGTAAGTGTATGTCAGTGTACCTAGGTATCTGTGCATGTCTTTGTTACTTGGTGTCAGTGTATGTCTGTGTTACTTGGTGTAACTGTGTGTCTGTGTTAATGGCTGTCAGTGTGTGTCTGTGTTACTTGGTGTAAGTCTGTGTCTCTGTTACTTGGTGTCCGTGTGTGTCTGCGTTACTGGGTGTCAGTGTATGTCATTGTTACTGGGTGTCATTGTATGTCTTTGTTACTTGGTATAAGTGTGTGTCTGTGTTACTGGGTATCAGTGTATGTCTTTGTTACTTGGTGTCAGTGTATGTCTGTGTTACATGGTGTAAGTGTGTGTCTGTGTTACTGGGTGTCAGTGTGTGTCTGTGTTACTTGGTGTAAGTGTGTGTCTTTGTTACTTGGTGTCCGTGTGTGTCTGTGTTACTTGGTGTAAGTGTGTGTCTGTGTTAAAGGGTATCAGTTTCTGTCTTTGTTACTTGGTGTAAGTGTGTGTCAGTATTACTTGGTGTAAGTGTGTGTCTTTGTTACTGGGTGTCAGTGCATGTCTTTGTTACTGGGTGCCAGTGTATGTCTTTGTTAGTTTGTGTAAGTGTGTGTCTGTGTTAAAGGGTATCAGTTTCTGTCTTTGTTACTTGGTGTAAGTGTGTGTCAGTATTACTTGGTGTAAGTGTGTGTCTTTCTTACTGGGTGTCAGTGTATGTCTGTGTTACTTTGTGTAAATGTGTATCTGTGTTACTGGGTGTCAGTGTGTGTCCGTGTTACTTGGTGTTCGTGTGTGACTGTGTAACTGGGTGTCAGTGCATGTCTTTGTTACTTGGTGCCATTGTATATCTGTGTTACTTGGTGTAAGTGTGTGTCTTTGTTACTTGGTGTAACTGTATGTCTTTGTTACTTGGTGTCAGTGCATGTCTGTGTTACTTGGTGTAAGTGTATGTCTTTGTTACTTGGTATTAGTGTGTGTCTGTGTTCCTGGGTATCAGTGTATGTCTTTGTTACTTGTGTCAGTATATGTCTGTGTTACTTGGTGAAAGTGTGTGTCTGTGTTACTTGGTATCGGTGTATGTCTGTGTTAATTGGTGTAAGTGTATGTCTTTGTTACTTGGTGTAAGTGTGTGTCTGTGTTACTTGGTGTAAGTGTGTGTCTTTGTTACTTGGTGTCCGTGTGTGTCTGTGTTACTGTGTGTCAGTGCATATCTTTGTTACTTGGTGCCAGTGTATATGTGTGTTACTTGGTGTAAGTGTGTGTCTTTGTTCCTTGGTGTAATTGTATGTCTTTGTTACTTGGTGTCGGTGTATGTCTGTGTTACTTGGTGTAAGTGTATGTCTGTGTTACTTGGTGTACGTGTGTGTCTGTATTCATGGGTACCAGTGTATGTCTTTGTTACTTGGTGTCAGTGTACGTCTTTGTTACTTGGTGTAAGTGTTTGTCTGTGTTACTGGGTATCAGTGTATGTCTTTGTTACTTGGTGTCAGTGTGTGTCTGTGTTACTTGGTATAAGTGTGTGTCTTTGTTACTTGGTGTCTGTGTGTGTCTGTGTTACTTCGTGTAAGTGTGTGTCCTTGTTACTGGGTGTCAGTGCATGTCTTTGTTACTTGGTGTAAGTGTGTGTCTGTGTTACTTGGTGTAAGTGTGTGTCTTTGTTACTTGGTGTCCGTGTGTGTCTGTGTTACTTGGTGAAAGTGTGTGTCTTTGTTACTGGGTGTCAGTGTATGTCTTTGTTACTTGGTGTAAGTGTGTGTCTGTGTTACTGGGTATCAGTGTCTGTCTTTGTTACTTGGTGTAAGTGTGTGTCTGTGTTACTTGTTGTAAGTGTGTCTTTGTTACTTGGTGTCCGTGTGTGTCTGTGTTACTGGGTGTCAGTGCATGTCTTTGTTACTTGGTGTCCGTGTGTGTCTTTGTTACTGGGTGTCAGTGTTTGTCTTTGTTACTGGGTGTCAGTGTATGTCTTTGTTACTTGGTGCAAGTGTGTGTCTGTGTTACTGGGTATCAGTGTCTGTCTTTGTTACTTGGTGTAAGTGTGTGTCTTTGTTACTAGGTGTCAGTGTATGTCTTTGTTACTTGGTGTAAGTGTGTGTCTGTGTTACTGGGTATCAGAGTCTGTCTTTTTTACTTGGTGTAAGTGTGTGTCTGTGTTACTTGGTGTAAGTGTGTGTCTTTGTTACTTGGTGTCCGTGTGTGTCTGTGTTACTGGGTGTCAGTGCATGTCGTTGTTACTGGGTGTCAGTGTGTGTCTGTGTTACTTGGTATCTGTGCATGTCTTTGATACTTGTTGTCAGTGTATGTCTGTGTTACTTGGTGTAAGAGTGAGCCTGTGTTACTAGGTATCAGTGTATGTCTTTGTTACTTGGTGTCAGTGTATGTCTGTGTTACTTGATGTACGTGTGTGTCTGTGTTACTGGATGTCAGTGTGTGTCTGTGTTACTTGGTGTAAGTCTGTGTCTCTGTTACTTGGTGTCCGTGTGTGTCTGCGTTACTGGGTGTCAGTGTATGTCATTGTTACTGGGTATCATTGTATGTCTTAGTTACTTGGTGTAAGTGTTTGTCTGTGTTACTGGGTATCAGTGTATGTCTTTGTTACTTGGTGTCAGTGTATGTCTGTGTTACTTGGTGTAAGTGTGTGTCTGTGTTACTGGGTGTCAGTGTGTGTCTGTGTTACTTGGTGTAAGTGTGTGTCTTTGTTACTTGGTGTCCGTGTGTGTCTGTGTTACTTGGTGTCAGTGTGTGTCTTTGCTACTGGGTGTCATTGTATGTCTTTGTTAGTTTGTGTAAGTGTGTGTCTGTGTTACTGGGTATCAGTTTCTGTCTTTGTTACTTGGTGTAAGTGTGTGTCTGTGTTACTTGGTGTAAGTGTGTGTCTTTGTTACTTGTTGTCCGTGTGTGTCTGTGTTACTGGGTGGCAGTGCATGTCTTTGTTACTGGGTGTCAGTGTGTGTCTGTGTTACTTGGTGTAAGTGTGTGTCTTTGTTACTTGGTGTCCGTGTGTGTCTTTGTTACTGGGTGTCAGTGTATGTCTTTGTTACTTGGTGTAAGTGTGTGTCTGTGTTACTGGATATCAGTGTCTGTCTTTGTTACTTTGTGTAAGTGTATGTCAGTGTACCTAGGTATCTGTGCATGTCTTTGTTACTTGGTGTCAGTGTATGTCTGTGTTACTTGGTGTAACTGTGTGCCTGTGTTTCTGGGTATCAGTGTATGTCTTTGTTACTTGGTGTCAGTGTATGTCTGTGTTACTTGGTGTAAGTTTGTGCCTGTGTTACTGGCTGTCAGTGCGTGTCTGTGTTACTGGGTATCAGTGTCTGTCTTTGTTACTTGGTGTAAGTGTGTGTCTTTGTTACTAGGTGTCAGTGTATGTCTTTGTTACTTGGTGTAAGTGTGTGTCTGTGTTACTGGGTATCAGAGTCTGTCTTTTTTTGTTGGTGTAAGTGTGTGTCTGTGTTACTTGGTGTAAGTGTGTGTCTTTGTTACTTGGTGTCCGTGTGTGTCTGTGTTACTTGGTATCTGTGCATGTCTTTGATACTTGTTGTCAGTGTATGTCTGTGTTACTTGGTGTAAGAGTGAGCCTGTGTTACTAGGTATCAGTGTATGTCTTTGTTACTTGGTGTCAGTGTATGTCTGTGTTACTTGATGTACGTGTGTGTCTGTGTTACTGGATGTCAGTGTGTGTCTGTGTTACTTGGTGTAAGTCTGTGTCTCTGTTACTTGGTGTCCGTGTGTGTCTGCGTTACTGGGTGTCAGTGTATGTCATTGTTACTGGGTGTCATTGTATGTCTTAGTTACTTGGTGTAAGTGTGTGTCTGTGTTACTGGGTGTCAGTGTGTGTCTGTGTTACTTGGTGTAAGTGTGTGTCTTTGTTACTTGGTGTCCGTGTGTGTCTGTGTTACTTGGTGTCAGTGTGTGTCTTTGCTACTGGGTGTCATTGTATGTCTTTGTTAGTTTGTGTAAGTGTGTGTCTGTGTTACTGGGTATCAGTTTCTGTCTTTGTTACTTGGTGTAAGTGTGTGTCTGTGTTACTTGGTGTAAGTGTGTGTCTTTGTTACTTGTTGTCCGTGTGTGTCTGTGTTACTGGGTGGCAGTGCATGTCTTTGTTACTGGGTGTCAGTGTGTGTCTGTGTTACTTGGTGTAAGTGTGTGTCTTTGTTACTTGGTGTCCGTGTGTGTCTTTGTTACTGGGTGTCAGTGTATGTCTTTGTTACTTGGTGTAAGTGTGTGTCTGTGTTACTGGATATCAGTGTCTGTCTTTGTTACTTTGTGTAAGTGTATGTCAGTGTACCTAGGTATCTGTGCATGTCTTTGTTACTTGGTGTCAGTGTATGTCTGTGTTACTTGGTGTAACTGTGTGCCTGTGTTTCTGGGTATCAGTGTATGTCTTTGTTACTTGGTGTCAGTGTATGTCTGTGTTACTTGGTGTAAGTTTGTGCCTGTGTTACTGGCTGTCAGTGCGTGTCTGTGTTACTGGGTATCAGTGTCTGTCTTTGTTACTTGGTGTAAGTGTGTGTCTTTGTTACTAGGTGTCAGTGTATGTCTTTGTTACTTGGTGTAAGTGTGTGTGTGTGTTACTGGGTATCAGAGTCTGTCTTTTTTACTTGGTGTAAGTGTGTGTCTGTGTTACTTGGTGTAAGTGTGTGTCTTTGTTACTTGGTGTCCGTGTGTGTCTGTGTTACTGGGTGTCAGTGCATGTCGTTGTTACTGGGTGTCAGTGTGTGCCTGTGTTACTTGGTGTAAGTGTGTGTCTTTGTTACTTGGTGTCCGTGTGTGTCTTTGTTACTGGGTGTCAGTGTATGTCTTTGTTACTTGGTGTAAGTGTGTGTCTGTGTTACTGGGTATCAGTGTCTGTCTTTGTTACTTGGTGTAAGTGTGTGTCTGTGTTACTTGGTATCTGTGCATGTCTTTGATACTTGTTGTCAGTGTATGTCTGTGTTACTTGGTGTAAGAGTGAGCCTGTGTTACTAGGTACCAGTGTATGTCTTTGTTACTTGGTGTCAGTGTATGTCTGTGTTACTTGATGTACGTGTGTGTCTGTGTTACTGGATGTCAGTGTGTGTCTGTGTTACTTGGTGTAAGTCTGTGTCTCTGTTACTTGGTGTCCGTGTGTGTCTGCGTTACTGGGTGTCAGTGTATGTCATTGTTACTGGGTGTCATTGTATGTCTTAGTTACTTGGTGTAAGTGTGTGTCTGTGTTACTGGGTATCAGTGTATGTCTTTGTTACTTGGTGTCAGTGTATGTCTGTGTTACTTGGTGTAAGTGTGTGTCTGTGTTACTGGGTGTCAGTGTGTGTCTGTGTTACTTGGTGTAAGTGTGTGTCTTTGTTACTTGGTGTCCGTGTGTGTCTGTGTTACTTGGTGTCAGTGTGTGTCTTTGCTACTGGGTGTCATTGTATGTCTTTGTTAGTTTGTGTAAGTGTGTGTCTGTGTTACTGGGTATCAGTTTCTGTCTTTGTTACTTGGTGTAAGTGTGTGTCTGTGTTACTTGGTGTAAGTGTGTGTCTTTGTTACTTGTTGTCCGTGTGTGTCTGTGTTACTGGGTGGCAGTGCATGTCTTTGTTACTGGGTGTCAGTGTGCGTCTGTGTTACTTGGTGTAAGTGTGTGTCTTTGTTACTTGGTGTCCGTGTCTGTCTTTGTTACTGGGTGTCAGTGTATGTCTTTGTTACTTGGTGTAAGTGTGTGTCTGTGTTACTGGATATCAGTGTCTGTCTTTGTTACTTTGTGTAAGTGTATGTCAGTGTACCTAGGTATCTGTGCATGTCTTTGTTACTTGGTGTCAGTGTATGTCTGTGTTACTTGGTGTAACTGTGTGCCTGTGTTTCTGGGTATCAGTGTATGTCTTTGTTACTTGGTGTCAGTGTATGTCTGTGTTACTTGGTGTAGGTTTGTGCCTGTGTTACTGGCTGTCAGTGCGTGTCTGTGTTACTTGGTGTAAGTCTGTGTCTTTGTTACTTCGTGTCAGTGTGTGTCTGCGTTACTGGGTGTCTGTGTATGTTTTTGTTACTGGGTGTCAGTGTATGTCTTTGTTACTTGGTGTCAGTGCATGTCTGTGTTACTTGGTGTAAGTGTGTGTCTGTGTTACTGGGTGTCAGTGTGTGTCTGTGTTACTTGGTGTAAGTGTGTGTCTTTGTTACTTGGTGTCCGTGTGTGTCTGTGTTACTTGGTGAAAGTGTATGTCTTTGTTACTGGGTGTCAGTGTATGTCTTTGTTACTTGGTGTAAGTGTGTGTCTGTGTTACTGGTTATCAGTGTCTGTCTTTGTTACTTGGTGTAAGTGTGTGTCTGTGTTACTTGGTGTAAGTGTGTGTCTTTGTTACTTGTTGTCAGTGTGTGTCTGTGTTGCTGGGTGTCAGTGCATGTCTTTGTTACTGCGTGTCAGTGTGTGTCTGTGTTACATGGTGTAAGTGTGTGTCTTTGTTACTTGGTGTCCGTGTGTGTCTTTGTTACTGGGTGTCAGTGTATGTCTTTGTTACTGGGTGTCAGTGTATGTCTTTGTTACTTGGTGTAAGTGTGTGTCTGTGTTACTGGGTATCAGTGTCTGTCTTTGTTACTTGGTGTAAGTGTGTGTCTTTGTTACTGGGTGCCAGTGTATGTCTTTGTTACTTGGTGTAAGTGTGTGTATGTGTTACTGGGTATCAGTGTCTGTCTTTGTTACTTGCAGTAAGTGTGTGTCTGTGTTACTTGGTGTAAGTTTGTGTCTTTGTTACTTGGTGTCCGTGTGTGTCTGTGTTACTGGGTGTCAGTGCATGTCTTTGTTACTGGGTGTCAGTGTATGTCTTTGTTACTTGGTGTAAGTGTGTGTCTGTGTTACTGGGTATCAGTGTCTGTCTTTGTAACTTGGTGTAAGTGTGTGTCTTTGTTACTTGGTATCTGTGCATGTCTTTGTTACTTGGTGTCAGTGTCTGTCTGTGTTACTTGGTGTCAGAGTGTGCCTGTGTTACTGGGTATCAGTGTATGTCTTTGTTACTTGGTGTCAGTGTATGTCTGTGTTACTTGGTGTACGTGTGTGTCTGTGTTACTGGCTGTCAGTGTGTGTCTGTGTTACTTGGTGTAAGTCTGTGTCTCTGTTACTTGGTGTCCGTGTGTGTCTGCGTTACTGCGTGCCAGTGTATGTCTTTGCTACTGGGTGTCAGTGTATGTATTTGTTACTTGGTGTAAGTGTGTGTCTGTGTTATTGGGTATCAGTGTATGTCTTTGTTACTTGGTGTCAGTGTATGTCTGTGTTACTTGGTGTAAGTGTTTGTCTGTGTTACTGGGTGTCAGTGTGTGTCTGTGTTACTTGGTGTAAGTGTGTGTCTTTGTTACTTGGTGTCCGTGTGTGTCTGTGTTACTTGGTGTAAGTGTGTGTCTTTGTTACTGGGTGTCAGTGTATGTCTTTGTTACTTTGTGTAAGTGTGTGTCTGTGTTACTGGGTATCAGTGTCTGTCTTTGTTACTTGGTGTAAGAGTGTGTCTGTGTTACTTGGTGTAAGTGTCTGTCTTTGTTACTTGGTGTCCGTGTGTCACTGTGTTACTGGGTGTCAATGCATGTCTTTGTTACTGGGTGTCAGTGTGTGTCTGTGTTACTTGGTGTAAGTGTGTGTCTTTGAACTTGGTGTCCGTGTGTGTCTTTGTTACTGGGTGTCAGTGTATGTATTTGTTACTGGGTGTCAGTGTATGTCTGTGTTACTTGGTGTAAGTGTGTGTCTGTGTTACTGGGGATCAGTGTATGTCTTTGTTACTTGGTGTAAGTGTATGTCTTTGTTACTTGGTGTCAGTGTATGTCTTTGTTACTTGGTGTAAGTGTGTGTCTGTGTTACTGGGTGTCAGTGAGTGTCTGTGTTACTTGGTGTAAATGTGTGTCTTTGTTACTTGGTGTCCGTGTGTGTCTGTGTTACTGGGTATCAGTGTATGTCTGTGTTACTGGGGGTCAGTGTGTTTCTGTGTTCCTGGGGGTCAGTTTGTGTTTCTAACTGGGTGTCACTTTGTGTCTGTGTTACTGGGTATCAGTGTATGTCTTTGTTACTTGGTGTAAGTGTATGTCTTTGTTACTTGGTGTCAGTGTATGAGTTTGTGACTTGGTGTCAGTGTGTGTCTTTGTTACTTGGTGTAAGTCGGTGTCTGTTTTACTGGGTATCAGTTTATGTCTTTGTTACTTGGTGTAAGTGTATGTCTTTGTTACTTGGTGTCAGTGTATGTCTTTGTTACTTGGTGTCCGTGTGTGTCTGTGTTACTGGGTGTCAGTTCATGTCTTTTTTACTGTGTATCAGTGTATGTCTTTGTGACTTGGTGTCAGTGTATGTCTTTGCTACTTGGTGTAAGTGTGTATCTGTGTTACTGGGTATCAGTGAATGTCTTTGTTACATGGTGTCAGTGTATTTCAAAATACATGGTGTAGGTGTAGGTCTTTGTTACTTGATGTAATTGTCTGTCTTTGTTACTTGGTGTCAGTGTATGCCTGTGTTACTTGGTGTAAGTGTGTGTCTTTGTTACTTGGTGTCCGTGTGTGTCTTTGTTACTGGGTGTCAGTGTATGTCTTTGTTACTTGGTGTAAGTGTGTGTCTGTGTTACTGGGTATCAGTGTCTGTCTTTGTTACTTGGTGTAAGTGTGTGTCTGTGTTACTTGGTATCTGTGCATGTCTTTGATACTTGTTGTCAGTGTATGTCTGTGTTACTTGGTGTAAGAGTGAGCCTTTGTTACTAGGTATCAGTGTATGTCTTTGTTACTTGGTGTCAGTGTATGTCTGTGTTACTTGATGTACGTGTGTGTCTGTGTTACTGGCTGTCAGTGTGTGTCTGTGTTACTTGGTGTAAGTCTGTGTCTCTGTTACTTGGTGTCCGTGTGTGTCTGCGTTACTGGGTGTCAGAGTATGTCATTGTTACTGGGTGTCATTGTATGTCTTAGTTACTTGGTGTAAGTGTGTGTCTGTGTTACTGGGTATCAGTGTATGTCTTTGTTACTTGGTGTCAGTGTATGTCTGTGTTACTTGGTGTAAGTGTGTGTCTGTGTTACTGGGTGTCAGTGTGTGTCTGTGTTACTTGGTGTAAGTGTGTGTCTTTGTTACTTGGTGTCCGTGTGTGTCTGTGTTACGTGGTGTCAGTGTGTGTCTTTGCTACTGGGTGTCATTGTATGTCTTTGTTAGTTTGTGTAAGTGTGTGTCTGTGTTACTGGGTATCAGTTTCTGTCTTTGTTACTTGGTGTAAGTGTGTGTCTGTGTTACTTGGTGTAAGTGTGTGTCTTTGTTACTTGTTGTCCGTGTGTGTCTGTGTTACTGGGTGGCAGTGCATGTCTTTGTTACTGGGTGTCAGTGTGTGTCTGTGTTACTTGGTGTAAGTGTGTGTCTTTGTTACTTGGTGTCCGTGTGTGTCTTTGTTACTGGGTGTCAGTGTATGTCTGTGTTACTTGGTGTAAGTTTGTGCCTGTGTCACTGGCTGTCAGTGCGTGTCTGTGTTACTTGGTGTAAGTCTGTGTCTTTGTTACTTCGTGTCAGTGTGTGTCTGCGTTACTGGGTGTCTGTGTATGTTTTTGTTACTGGGTGTCAGTGTATGTCTTTGTTACTTGGTGTCAGTGCATGTCTGTGTTACTTGGTGTAAGTGTGTGTCTGTGTTACTGGGTGTCAGTGTGTGTCTGTGTTACTTGGTGTAAGTGTGTGTCTTTGTTACTTGGTGTCCGTGTGTGTCTGTGTTACTTGGTGAAAGTGTATGTCTTTGTTACTGGGTGTCAGTGTATGTCTTTGTTACTTGGTGTAAGTGTGTGTCTGTGTTACTGGGTATCAGTGTCTGTCTTTGTTACTTGGTGTATGTGTGTGTCTGTGTTACTTGGTGTAAGTGTGTGTCTTTGTTACTTGTTGTCAGTGTGTGTCTGTGTTGCTGGGTGTCAGTGCATGTCTTTGTTACTGCGTGTCAGTGTGTGTCTGTGTTACATGGTGTAAGTGTGTGTCTTTGTTACTTGGTGTCCGTGTGTGTCTTTGTTACTGGGTGTCAGTGTATGTCTTTGTTACTGGGTGTCAGTGTATGTCTTTGTTACTTGGTGTAAGTGTGTGTCTGTGTTACTGGGTATCAGTGTCTGTCTTTGTTACTTGGTGTAAGTGTGTATCTTTGTTACTTGGTGTAAGTGTGTGTCTTTGTTACTTGGTGTCCGTGTGTGTCTGTGTTACTGGGTGTCAGTGCATGTCTTTGTTACTGGGTGTCAGAGTGTGCCTGTGTTACTAGGTGTAAGTGTGTGTATTTGTTACTTGGTGTCCGTGTGTGTCTTTGTTACTCGGTGTCAGTGTATGTCTTCGTTACTGGTTGTCAGTGTATGTCTTTGTTACTTGGTGTAAGTGTGTGTCTGTGTTACTGGGTATCAGTGTCTGTCTTTGTAACTTGGTGTAAGTGTGTGTCTGTGTTACTTGGTATCTGTGCATGTCTTTGTTACTTGGTGTCAGTGTCTGTCTGTGTTACTTGGTGTCAGAGTGTGCCTGTGTTTCTGGGTATCAGTGTATGTCTTTGTTACTTGGTGTCAGTGTATGTCTGTGTTACTTGGTGTACGTGTGTGTCTGTGTTACTGGCTGTCAGTGTGTGTCTGTGTTACTTGGTGTAAGTCTGTGTCTCTGTTACTTGGTGTCCGTGTGTGTCTGCGTTACTGCGTGTCAGTGTATGTCTTTGTTACTGGGTATCAGTGTATGTATTTGTTACTTGGTGTAAGTGTGTGTCTGTGTTATTGGGTATCAGTGTATGTCTTTGTTACTTGGTGTCAGTGTGTGTCTGTGTTACTTGGTGTAAGTGTTTGTCTGTGTTACTGGGTGTCAGTGTGTGTCTGTGTTACTTGGTGTAAGTGTGTGTCTTTGTTACTTGGTGTCCGTGTGTGTCTGTGTTACTTGGTGTAAGTGTGTGTTTTTGTTACTGGGTGTCAGTGTATGTCTTTGTTACTTTGTGTAAGTGTGTGTCTGTGTTACTGGGTATCAGTGTCTGTCTTTGTTACTTGGTGTAAGAGTGTGTCTGTGTTACTTGGTGTAAGTGTCTGTCTTTGTTACTTGGTGTCCGTGTGTGTCTGTGTTACTGGGTGTCAATGCATGTCTTTGTTACTGGGTGTCAGTGTGTGTCTGTGTTACTTGGTGTAAGTGTGTGTCTTTGTTACTTGGTGTCCGTGTGTGTCTTTGTTACTGGGTGTCAGTGTATGTATTTGTTACTGGGTGTCAGTGTATGTCTGTGTTACTTGGTGTAAGTGTGTGTCTGTGTTAATGGGGATCAGTGTATGTCTTTGTTACTTGGTGTAAGTGTATGTCTTTGTTACTTGGTGTCAGTGTATGTCTTTGTTACTTGGTGTAAGTGTGTGTCTGTGTTACTGGGTGTCAGTGAGTGTCTGTGTTACTTGGTGTAAATGTGTGTCTTTGTTACTTGGTGTCCGTGTGTGTCTGTGTTACTGGGTATCAGTGTATGTCTGTGTTACTGGGGGTCAGTGTGTTTCTGTGTTCCTGGGGGTCAGTTTGTGTTTCTAACTGGGTGTCAGTTTGTGTCTGTGTTACTTGGTGTAAGTCGGTGTCTGTTTTACTGGGTATCAGTTTATGTCTTTGTTACTTGGTGTAAGTGTATGTCTTTGTTACTTGGTGTCAGTGTATGTCTTTGTTACTTGGTGTCCGTGTGTGTCTGTGTTACTGGGTGTCAGTTCATGTCTTTTTTACTGTGTATCAGTGTATGTCTTTGTGACTTGGTGTCAGTGTATGTCTTTGCTACTTGGTGTAAGTGTGTATCTGTGTTACTGGGTATCAGTGTATGTCTTTGTTACATGGTGTCAGTGTATTTCAAAATACATGGTGTAGGTGTAGGTCTTTGTTACTTGATGTAATTGTCTGTCTTTGTTACTTGGTGTCAGTGTATGCCTGTGTTACTTGGTGTAAGTGTGTGTCTTTGTTACTTGGTGTCCTTGTGTGTCTTTGTTACTGGGTGTCAGTGTATGTCTTTGTTACTTGGTGTAAGTGTGTGTCTGTGTTACTGGGTATCAGTGTCTGTCTTTGTTACTTGGTGTAAGTGTGTGTCTGTGTTACTTGGTATCTGTGCATGTCTTTGATACTTGTTGTCAGTGTATGTCTGTGTTACTTGGTGTAAGAGTGAGCCTGTGATACTAGGTATCAGTGTATGTCTTTGTTACTTGGTGTCAGTGTATGTCTGTGTTACTTGATGTACGTGTGTGTCTGTGTTACTGGCTGTCAGTGTGTGTCTGTGTTACTTGGTGTAAGTCTGTGTCTCTGTTACTTGGTGTCCGTGTGTGTCTGCGTTACTGGGTGTCAGAGTATGTCATTGTTACTGGGTGTCATTGTATGTCTTAGTTACTTGGTGTAAGTGTGTGTCTGTGTTACTGGGTATCAGTGTATGTCTTTGTTACTTGGTGTCAGTGTATGTCTGTGTTACTTGGTGTAAGTGTGTGTCTGTGTTACTGGGTGTCAGTGTGTGTCTGTGTTACTTGGTGTAAGTGTGTGTCTTTGTTACTTGGTGTCCGTGTGTGTCTGTGTTACTTGGTGTCAGTGTGTGTCTTTGCTACTGGGTGTCATTGTATGTCTTTGTTAGTTTGTGTAAGTGTGTGTCTGTGTTACTGGGTATCAGTTTCTGTCTTTGTTACTTGGTGTAAGTGTGTGTCTGTGTTACTTGGTGTAAGTGTGTGTCTTTGTTACTTGTTGTCCGTGTGTGTCTGTGTTACTGGGTGGCAGTGCATGTCTTTGTTACTGGGTGTCAGTGTGTGTCTGTGTTACTTGGTGTAAGTGTGTGTCTTTGTTACTTGGTGTCCGTGTGTGTCTTTGTTACTGGGTGTCAGTGTATGTCTTTGTTACTTGGTGTAAGTGTGTGTCTGTGTTACTGGATATCAGTGTCTGTCTTTGTTACTTTGTGTAAGTGTATGTCAGTGTACCTAGGTATCTGTGCATGTCTTTGTTACTTGGTGTCAGTGTATGTCTGTGTTACTTGGTGTAACTGTGTGCCTGTGTTTCTGGGTATCAGTGTATGTCTTTGTTACTTGGTGTCAGTGTATGTCTGTGTTACTTGGTGTAAGTTTGTGCCTGTGTTACTGGCTGTCAGTGCGTGTCTGTGTTACTTGGTGTAAGTCTGTGTCTTTGTTACTTCGTGTCAGTGTGTGTCTGCGTTACTGGGTGTCTGTGTATGTTTTTGTTACTGGGTGTCAGTGTATGTCTTTGTTACTTGGTGTCAGTGCATGTCTGTGTTACTTGGTGTAAGTGTGTGTCTGTGTTACTGGGTGTCAGTGTGTGTCTGTGTTACTTGGTGTAAGTGTGTGTCTTTGTTACTTGGTGTCCGTGTGTGTCTGTGTTACTTGGTGAAAGTGTATGTCTTTGTTACTGGGTGTCAGTGTATGTCTTTGTTACTTGGTGTAAGTGTGTGTCTGTGTTACTGGGTATCAGTGTCTGTCTTTGTTACTTGGTGTAAGTGTGTGTCTGTGTTACTTGGTGTAAGTGTGTGTCTTTGTTACTTGTTGTCAGTGTGTGTCTGTGTTGCTGGGTGTCAGTGCATGTCTTTGTTACTGCGTGTCAGTGTGTGTCTGTGTTACATGGTGTAAGTGTGTGTCTTTGTTACTTGGTGTCCGTGTGTGTCTTTGTTACTGGGTGTCAGTGTATGTCTTTGTTACTGGGTGTCAGTGTATGTCTTTGTTACTTGGTGTAAGTGTGTGTCTGTGTTACTGGGTATCAGTGTCTGTCTTTGTTACTTGGTGTAAGTGTGTGTCTTTGTTACTGGGTGCCAGTGTATGTCTTTGTTACTTGGTGTAAGTGTGTGTATGTGTTACTGGGTATCAGTGTCTGTCTTTGTTACTTGCAGTAAGTGTGTGTCTGTGTTACTTGGTGTAAGTGTGTGTCTTTGTTACTTGGTGTCCGTGTGTGTCTGTGTTACTGGGTGTCAGTGCATGTCTTTGTTACTGGGTGTCAGAGTGTGCCTGTGTTACTAGGTGTAAGTGTGTGTATTTGTTACTTGGTGTCCGTGTGTGTCTTTGTTACTCGGTGTCAGTGTATGTCTTCGTTACTGGTTGTCAGTGTATGTCTTTGTTACTTGGTGTAAGTGTGTGTCTGTGTTACTGGGTATCAGTGTCTGTCTTTGTAACTTGGTGTAAGTGTGTGTCTGTGTTACTTGGTATCTGTGCATGTCTTTGTTACTTGGTGTCAGTGTCTGTCTGTGTTACTTGGTGTCAGAGTGTGCCTGTGTTTCTGGGTATCAGTGTATGTCTTTGTTACTTGGTGTCAGTGTATGTCTGTGTTACTTGGTGTCCGTGTGTGTCTTTGTTACTGGGTGTCAGTGTATGTATTTGTTACTTGGTGTAAGTGTGTGTCTGTGTTATTGGGTATCAGTGTATGTCTTTGTTACTTGGTGTCAGTGTATGTCTGTGTTACTTGGTGTAAGTGTTTGTCTGTGTTACTGGGTGTCAGTGTGTGTCTGTGTTACTTGGTGTAAGTGTGTGTCTTTGTTACTTGGTGTCCGTGTGTGTCTGTGTTACTTGGTGTAAGTGTGTGTCTTTGTTACTGGGTGTCAGTGTATGTCTTTGTTACTTTGTGTAAGTGTGTGTCTGTGTTACTGGGTATCAGTGTCTGTCTTTGTTACTTGGTGTAAGAGTGTGTCTGTGTTACTTGGTGTAAGTGTCTGTCTTTGTTACTGGGTGTCAGTGTGTGTCTGTGTTACTTGGTGTAAGTGTGTGTCTTTGTTACTTGGTGTCCGTGTGTGTCTTTGTTACTGGGTGTCAGTGTATGTATTTGTTACTGGGTGTCAGTGTATGTCTGTGTTACTTGGTGTAAGTGTGTGTCTGTGTTACTGTGGATCAGTGTATGTCTTTGTTACTTGGTGTAAGTGTATGTCTTTGTTACTTGGTGTCAGTGTATGTCTTTGTTACTTGGTGTAATTGTGTGTCTGTGTTACTGGGTGTCAGCGAGTGTCTGTGTTACTTGGTGTAAATGTGTGTCTTTGTTACTTGGTGTCCGTGTGTGTCTGTGTTACTGGGTATCAGTGTATGTCTGTGTTACTGGGGGTCAGTGTGTTTCTGTGTTCCTGGGGGTCAGTTTGTGTTTCTAACTGGGTGTCAGTTTGTGTCTGTGTTACTGGGTATCAGTGTATGTCTTTGTTACTTGGTGTAAGTGTATGTCTTTGTTACTTGGTGTCAGTGTATGTGTTTGTGACTTGGTGTCAGTGTGTGTCTTTGTTACTTGGTGTAAGTGTATGTCTTTGTTACTTGTTGTCAGTGTATGTCTTTGTTACTTGGTGTCCGTGTGTGTCTGTGTTACTGGGTGTCAGTTCATGTCTTTTTTACTGTGTATCAGTGTATGTCTTTGTGACTTGGTGTCAGTGTATGTCTTTGCTACTTGGTGTAAGTGTGTATCTGTGTTACTGGGTATCAGTGTATGTCTTTGTTACATGGTGTCAGTGTATTTCTAAATACATGGTGTAGGTGTAGGTCTTTGTTACTTGATGTAATTGTCTGTCTTTGTTACTTGGTGTCAGTGTATGTCTGTGTTACTTGTTGTAAGTGTGTGTCTTTGTTACTTTTTGTCAGTGTATGTCTTTGTTACTTGGTGTAAGTGTGTGTCTTTGTTACTTGGTGTAAGTGTATGTCTTTGTTCACTGGTGTCATTGTATGTGTTTGTGAATTGTTGTCAGTGAATGACTTTGTTACTGGGTGTCAGTGTGTGCCTGTGTAACTTGGTGTAAGTGTGTGTCTTTGTTACTTGGTGTCCGTGTGTGTCTTTGTTACTCGGTGTCAGTGTATGTCTTCGTTACTGGGTGTCAGTGTATGTCTGTGTTACTTGGTGTAAGTGTGTGTCTGTGTTACTGGGTATCAGTGTCTGTCTTTGTTACTTGGTGTACGTGTGTGTCTGTGTTACTGAGTGTCAATGCATGTCTTTGTTACTGGGTGTCAGTGTGTGTCTGTGTTACTTGGTGTAAGTGTGTGTCTTTGTTACTTGGTGTCCGTGTGTGGCTTTGTTACTGGGTGTCAGTGAATGTCTTTGTTACTGGGTGTCATTGTATGTCTGTGTTACTTGGTGTAAGTGTGTGTCTGTGTTACTGGGTATCAGTGTCTGTCTGTGTTACTTGGTGTAAGAGTGTGTCTGTGTTACTTGGTGTAAGTGTCTGTCTTTGTTACTTGGTGTCCGTGTGTGTCTGTGTTACTGGGTGTCAATGCATGTCTTTGTTACTGGGTGTCAGTGTGTGTCTGTGTTACTTGGTGTAAGTGTGTGTCTTTGTTACTTGGTGTCTGTGTGTGTCTTTGTTACTGGGTGTCAGTGTATGTATTTGTTACTGGGTGTCAGTGTATGTCTGTGTTACTTGGTGTAAATGTGTGTCTTTGTTACTTGGTGTCCGTGTGTGTCTGTGTTACTGGGTATCAGTGTATGTCTGTGTTACTGGGGGTCAGTGTGTTTCTGTGTTCCTGGGGGTCAGTGTGTGTTTCTAACTGGGTGTCAGTTTGTGTCTGTGTTACTGGGTATCAATGTATGTCTTTGTTACTTGGTGTAAGTGTATGTCTTTGTTACTTGGTGTCAGTGTATGTGTTTGTGACTTGGTGTCAGTGTGTGTCTTTGTTACTTGGTGTAAGTCGGTGTCTGTTTTACTGGGTATCAGTTTATGTCTTTGTTACTTAGTGTAAGTGTATGTCTTTGTTACTTGGTGTCAGTGTATGTCTTTGTTACTTGGTGTCCGTGTGTGTCTGTGTTACTGGGTGTCAGTTCATGTCTTTTTTACTGTGTATCAGTGTATGTCTTTGTGACTTGGTGTCAGTGTATGTCTTTGCTACTTGGTGTAAGTGTGTCTCTGTGTTACTGGGTATCAGTGTATGTCTTTGTTACATGGTGTCAGTGTATTTCAAAATACATGGTGTAGGTGTAGGTCTTTGTTACTTGATGTAATTGTCTGTCTTTGTTACTTGGTGTCAGTGTATGTCTGTGTTACTTGGTGTAAGTGTGTGTCTTTGTTACTTTTTGTCAGTGTATGTCTTTGTTACTTGGTGTAACTGTGTGTCTTTGTTACTTGGTGTAAGTGTATGTCTTTGTTCACTGGTGTCATTGTATGTGTTTGTGAATTGTTGTCAGTGAATGTCTTTGTTACTGGGTGTCAGTGTGTGCCTGTGTTACTTGGTGTAAGTGTGTGTCTTTGTTACTTGGTGTCCGTGTGTGTCTTTGTTACTCGGTGTCAGTGTATGTCTTCGTTACTGGGTGTCAGTGTATGTCTGTGTTACTTGGTGTAAGTGTGTGTCTGTGTTACTGGGTATCAGTGTCTGTCTTTGTTACTTGGTGTACGTGTGTGTCTGTGTTACTGAGTGTCAATGCATGTCTTTGTTACTGGGTGTCAGTGTGTGTCTGTGTTACTTGGTGTAAGTGTGTGTCTTTGTTACTGGCTGTCAGTGTGTGTCTGTGTTACTTGGTGTAAGTCTGTGTCTCTGTTACTTGGTGTCCGTGTGTGTCTGCGTTACTGCGTGTCAGTGTATGTCTTTGTTACTGGGTGTCAGTGTATGTATTTGTTACTTGGTGTAAGTGTGTGTCTGTGTTATTGGGTATCAGTGTATGTCTTTGTTACTTGGTGTCAGTGTATGTCTGTGTTACTTGGTGTAAGTGTTTGTCTGTGTTACTGGGTGTCAGTGTGTGTCTGTGTTACTTGGTGTAAGTGTGTGTCTTTGTTACTTGGTGTCCGTGTGTGTCTGTGTTACTTGGTGTAAGTGTGTGTTTTTGTTACTGGGTGTCAGTGTATGTCTTTGTTACTTTGTGTAAGTGTGTGTCTGTGTTACTGGGTATCAGTGTCTGTCTTTGTTACTTGGTGTAAGAGTGTGTCTGTGTTACTTGGTGTAAGTGTCTGTCTTTGTTACTTGGTGTCCGTGTGTGTCTGTGTTACTGGGTGTCAATGCATGTCTTTGTTACTGGGTGTCAGTGTGTGTCTGTGTTACTTGGTGTAAGTGTGTGTCTTTGTTACTTGGTGTCCGTGTGTGTCTTTGTTACTGGGTGTCAGTGTATGTATTTGTTACTGGGTGTCAGTGTATGTCTGTGTTACTTGGTGTAAGTGTGTGTCTGTGTTAATGGGGATCAGTGTATGTCTTTGTTACTTGGTGTAAGTGTATGTCTTTGTTACTTGGTGTCAGTGTATGTCTTTGTTACTTGGTGTAAGTGTGTGTCTGTGTTACTGGGTGTCAGTGAGTGTCTGTGTTACTTGGTGTAAATGTGTGTCTTTGTTACTTGGTGTCCGTGTGTGTCTGTGTTACTGGGTATCAGTGTATGTCTGTGTTACTGGGGGTCAGTGTGTTTCTGTGTTCCTGGGGGTCAGTTTGTGTTTCTAACTGGGTTTCAGTTTGTGTCTGTGTTACTTGGTGTAAGTCGGTGTCTGTTTTACTGGGTATCAGTTTATGTCTTTGTTACTTGGTGTAAGTGTATGTCTTTGTTACTTGGTGTCAGTGTATGTCTTTGTTACTTGGTGTCCGTGTGTGTCTGTGTTACTGGGTGTCAGTTCATGTCTTTTTTACTGTGTATCAGTGTATGTCTTTGTGACTTGGTGTCAGTGTATGTCTTTGCTACTTGGTGTAAGTGTGTATCTGTGTTACTGGGTATCAGTGTATGTCTTTGTTACATGGTGTCAGTGTATTTCAAAATACATGGTGTAGGTGTAGGTCTTTGTTACTTGATGTAATTGTCTGTCTTTGTTACTTGGTGTCAGTGTATGCCTGTGTTACTTGGTGTAAGTGTGTGTCTTTGTTACTTGGTGTCCTTGTGTGTCTTTGTTACTGGGTGTCAGTGTATGTCTTTGTTACTTGGTGTAAGTGTGTGTCTGTGTTACTGGGTATCAGTGTCTGTCTTTGTTACTTGGTGTAAGTGTGTGTCTGTGTTACTTGGTATCTGTGCATGTCTTTGATACTTGTTGTCAGTGTATGTCTGTGTTACTTGGTGTAAGAGTGAGCCTGTGATACTAGGTATCAGTGTATGTCTTTGTTACTTGGTGTCAGTGTATGTCTGTGTTACTTGATGTACGTGTGTGTCTGTGTTACTGGCTGTCAGTGTGTGTCTGTGTTACTTGGTGTAAGTCTGTGTCTCTGTTACTTGGTGTCCGTGTGTGTCTGCGTTACTGGGTGTCAGAGTATGTCATTGTTACTGGGTGTCATTGTATGTCTTAGTTACTTGGTGTAAGTGTGTGTCTGTGTTACTGGGTATCAGTGTATGTCTTTGTTACTTGGTGTCAGTGTATGTCTGTGTTACTTGGTGTAAGTGTGTGTCTGTGTTACTGGGTGTCAGTGTGTGTCTGTGTTACTTGGTGTAAGTGTGTGTCTTTGTTACTTGGTGTCCGTGTGTGTCTGTGTTACTTGGTGTCAGTGTGTGTCTTTGCTACTGGGTGTCATTGTATGTCTTTGTTAGTTTGTGTAAGTGTGTGTCTGTGTTACTGGGTATCAGTTTCTGTCTTTGTTACTTGGTGTAAGTGTGTGTCTGTGTTACTTGGTGTAAGTGTGTGTCTTTGTTACTTGTTGTCCGTGTGTGTCTGTGTTACTGGGTGGCAGTGCATGTCTTTGTTACTGGGTGTCAGTGTGTGTCTGTGTTACTTGGTGTAAGTGTGTGTCTTTGTTACTTGGTGTCCGTGTGTGTCTTTGTTACTGGGTGTCAGTGTATGTCTTTGTTACTTGGTGTAAGTGTGTGTCTGTGTTACTGGATATCAGTGTCTGTCTTTGTTACTTTGTGTAAGTGTATGTCAGTGTACCTAGGTATCTGTGCATGTCTTTGTTACTTGGTGTCAGTGTATGTCTGTGTTACTTGGTGTAACTGTGTGCCTGTGTTTCTGGGTATCAGTGTATGTCTTTGTTACTTGGTGTCAGTGTATGTCTGTGTTACTTGGTGTAAGTTTGTGCCTTTGTTACTGGCTGTCAGTGCGTGTCTGTGTTACTTGGTGTAAGTCTGTGTCTTTGTTACTTCGTGTCAGTGTGTGTCTGCGTTACTGGGTGTCTGTGTATGTTTTTGTTACTGGGTGTCAGTGTATGTCTTTGTTACTTGGTGTCAGTGCATGTCTGTGTTACTTGGTGTAAGTGTGTGTCTGTGTTACTGGGTGTCAGTGTGTGTCTGTGTTACTTGGTGTAAGTGTGTGTCTTTGTTACTTGGTGTCCGTGTGTGTCTGTGTTACTTGGTGAAAGTGTATGTCTTTGTTACTGGGTGTCAGTGTATGTCTTTGTTACTTGGTGTAAGTGTGTGTCTGTGTTACTGGGTATCAGTGTCTGCCTTTGTTACTTGGTGTAAGTGTGTGTCTGTGTTACTTGGTGTAAGTGTGTGTCTTTGTTACTTGTTGTCAGTGTGTGTCTGTGTTGCTGGGTGTCAGTGCATGTCTTTGTTACTGCGTGTCAGTGTGTGTCTGTGTTACATGGTGTAAGTGTGTGTCTTTGTTACTTGGTGTCCGTGTGTGTCTTTGTTACTTGGTGTAAGTGTGTGTCTGTGTTACTGGGTATCAGTGTCTGTCTTTGTTACTTGGTGTAAGTGTGTGTCTTTGTTACTGGGTGCCAGTGTATGTCTTTGTTACTTGGTGTAAGTGTGTGTATGTGTTACTGGGTATCAGTGTCTGTCTTTGTTACTTGCAGTAAGTGTGTGTCTGTGTTACTTGGTGTAAGTGTGTGTCTTTGTTACTTGGTGTCCGTGTGTTTCTGTGTTACTGGGTGTCAGTGCATGTCTTTGTTACTGGGTGTCAGAGTGTGCCTGTGTTACTAGGTGTAAGTGTGTGTATTTGTTACTTGGTGTCCGTGTGTGTCTTTGTTACTCGGTGTCAGTGTATGTCTTCGTTACTGGTTGTCAGTGTATGTCTTTGTTACTTGGTGTAAGTGTGTGTCTGTGTTACTGGGTATCAGTGTCTGTCTTTGTAACTTGGTGTAAGTGTGTGTCTGTGTTACTTGGTATCTGTGCATGTCTTTGTTACTTGGTGTCAGTGTCTGTCTGTGTTACTTGGTGTCAGAGTGTGCCTGTGTTTCTGGGTATCAGTGTATGTCTTTGTTACTTGGTGTCAGTGTATGTCTGTGTTACTTGGTGTCCGTGTGTGTCTTTGTTACTGGGTGTCAGTGTATGTATTTGTTACTTGGTGTAAGTGTGTGTCTGTGTTATTGGGTATCAGTGTATGTCTTTGTTACTTGGTGTCAGTGTATGTCTGTGTTACTTGGTGTAAGTGTTTGTCTGTGTTACTGGGTGTCAGTGTGTGTCTGTGTTACTTGGTGTAAGTGTGTGTCTTTGTTACTTGGTGTCCGTGTGTGTCTGTGTTACTTGGTGTAAGTGTGTGTCTTTGTTACTGGGTGTCAGTGTATGTCTTTGTTACTTTGTGTAAGTGTGTGTCTGTGTTACTGGGTATCAGTGTCTGTCTTTGTTACTTGGTGTAAGAGTGTGTCTGTGTTACTTGGTGTAAGTGTCTGTCTTTGTTACTGGGTGTCAGTGTGTGTCTGTGTTACTTGGTGTAAGTGTGTGTCTTTGTTACTTGGTGTCCGTGTGTGTCTTTGTTACTGGGTGTCAGTGTATGTATTTGTTACTGGGTGTCAGTGTATGTCTGTGTTACTTGGTGTAAGTGTGTGTCTGTGTTACTGTGGATCAGTGTATGTCTTTGTTACTTGGTGTAAGTGTATGTCTTTGTTACTTGGTGTCAGTGTATGTCTTTGTTACTTGGTGTAAGTGTGTGTCTGTGTTACTGGGTGTCAGCGAGTGTCTGTGTTACTTGGTGTAAATGTGTGTCTTTGTTACTTGGTGTCCGTGTGTGTCTGTGTTACTGGGTATCAGTGTATGTCTGTGTTACTGGGGGTCAGTGTGTTTCTGTGTTCCTGGGGGTCAGTTTGTGTTTCTAACTGGGTGTCAGTTTGTGTCTGTGTTACTGGGTATCAGTGTATGTCTTTGTTACTTGGTGTAAGTGTATGTCTTTGTTACTTGGTGTCAGTGTATGTGTTTGTGACTTGGTGTCAGTGTGTGTCTTTGTTACTTGGTGTAAGTGTATGTCTTTGTTACTTGTTGTCAGTGTATGTCTTTGTTACTTGGTGTCCGTGTGTGTCTGTGTTACTGGGTGTCAGTTCATGTCTTTTTTACTGTGTATCAGTGTATGTCTTTGTGACTTGGTGTCAGTGTATGTCTTTGCTACTTGGTGTAAGTGTGTATCTGTGTTACTGGGTATCAGTGTATGTCTTTGTTACATGGTGTCAGTGTATTTCTAAATACATGGTGTAGGTGTAGGTCTTTGTTACTTGATGTAATTGTCTGTCTTTGTTACTTGGTGTCAGTGTATGTCTGTGTTACTTGTTGTAAGTGTGTGTCTTTGTTACTTTTTGTCAGTGTATGTCTTTGTTACTTGGTGTAAGTGTGTGTCTTTGTTACTTGGTGTAAGTGTATGTCTTTGTTCACTGGTGTCATTGTATGTGTTTGTGAATTGTTGTCAGTGAATGACTTTGTTACTGGGTGTCAGTGTGTGCCTGTGTAACTTGGTGTAAGTGTGTGTCTTTGTTACTTGGTGTCCGTGTGTGTCTTTGTTACTCGGTGTCAGTGTATGTCTTCGTTACTGGGTGTCAGTGTATGTCTGTGTTACTTGGTGTAAGTGTGTGTCTGTGTTACTGGGTATCAGTGTCTGTCTTTGTTACTTGGTGTACGTGTGTGTCTGTGTTACTGAGTGTCAATGCATGTCTTTGTTACTGGGTGTCAGTGTGTGTCTGTGTTACTTGGTGTAAGTGTGTGTCTTTGTTACTTGGTGTCCGTGTGTGGCTTTGTTACTGGGTGTCAGTGAATGTCTTTGTTACTGGGTGTCATTGTATGTCTGTGTTACTTGGTGTAAGTGTGTGTCTGTGTTACTGGGTATCAGTGTCTGTCTGTGTTACTTGGTGTAAGAGTGTGTCTGTGTTACTTGGTGTAAGTGTCTGTCTTTGTTACTTGGTGTCCGTGTGTGTCTGTGTTACTGGGTGTCAATGCATGTCTTTGTTACTGGGTGTCAGTGTGTGTCTGTGTTACTTGGTGTAAGTGTGTGTCTTTGTTACTTGGTGTCCGTGTGTGTCTTTGTTACTGGGTGTCAGTGTATGTATTTGTTACTGGGTGTCAGTGTATGTCTGTGTTACTTGGTGTAAATGTGTGTCTTTGTTACTTGGTGTCCGTGTGTGTCTGTGTTACTGGGTATCAGTGTATGTCTGTGTTACTGGGGGTCAGTGTGTTTCTGTGTTCCTGGGGGTCAGTGTGTGTTTCTAACTGGGTGTCAGTTTGTGTCTGTGTTACTGGGTATCAGTGTATGTCTTTGTTACTTGGTGTAAGTGTATGTCTTTGTTACTTGGTGTCAGTGTATGTGTTTGTGACTTGGTGTCAGTGTGTGTCTTTGTTACTTGGTGTAAGTCGGTGTCTGTTTTACTGGGTATCAGTTTATGTCTTTGTTACTTGGTGTAAGTGTATGTCTTTGTTACTTGGTGTCAGTGTATGTCTTTGTTACTTGGTGTCCGTGTGTGTCTGTGTTACTGGGTGTCAGTTCATGTCTTTTTTACTGTGTATCAGTGTATGTCTTTGTGACTTGGTGTCAGTGTATGTCTTTGCTACTTGGTGTAAGTGTGTCTCTGTGTTACTGGGTATCAGTGTATGTCTTTGTTACATGGTGTCAGTGTATTTCAAAATACATGGTGTAGGTGTAGGTCTTTGTTACTTGATGTAATTGTCTGTCTTTGTTACTTGGTGTCAGTGTATGTCTGTGTTACTTGGTGTAAGTGTGTGTCTTTGTTACTTTTTGTCAGTGTATGTCTTTGTTACTTGGTGTAACTGTGTGTCTTTGTTACTTGGTGTAAGTGTATGTCTTTGTTCACTGGTGTCATTGTATGTGTTTGTGAATTGTTGTCAGTGAATGTCTTTGTTACTGGGTGTCAGTGTGTGCCTGTGTTACTTGGTGTAAGTGTGTGTCTTTGTTACTTGGTGTCCGTGTGTGTCTTTGTTACTCGGTGTCAGTGTATGTCTTCGTTACTGGGTGTCAGTGTATGTCTGTGTTACTTGGTGTAAGTGTGTGTCTGTGTTACTGGGTATCAGTGTCTGTCTTTGTTACTTGGTGTACGTGTGTGTCTGTGTTACTGAGTGTCAATGCATGTCTTTGTTACTGGGTGTCAGTGTGTGTCTGTGTTACTTGGTGTAAGTGTGTGTCTTTGTTACTTGGTGTCCGTGTGTGGCTTTGTTACTGGGTGTCAGTGAATGTCTTTGTTACTGGGTGTCAGTGTATGTCTGTGTTACTTGGTGTAAGTGTGTGTCTGTGTTACTGGGTATCAGTGTCTGTCTGTGTTACTTGGTGTACGTGTGTGCCTGTGTTACTTGGTATCTGTGCATGTCTTTGTTACTTGGTGTCAGTGTCTGTCTGTGTTACTTGGTGTAAGAGTGTGCCTGTGTTACTGGGTATCAGTGTATGTCTTTGTTACTTGGTGTCAGAGTATGTCTGTGTTACTTGGTGTACGTGTGTGTCTGTGTTACTGGCTGTCAGTGTGTGTCTGTGTTACTTGGTGTAAGTCTGTGTCTCTGTTACTTGGTGTCCGTGTGTGTCTGCGTTACTGCGTTTCAGTGTATGTCTTTGTGACTGGGTGTCAGTGTATGTATTTGTTACTTGGTGTAAGTGTGTGTCTGTGTTACTGGGTATCGGTGTATGTCTTTGTTACTTGGTGTCAGTGTATGTCAAAATACATGGTGCAGGTGTAGGTCTTTGTTACTTGATGTAATTGTCTGTCTTTGTTACTTGGTGTCAGTGTATGTCTGTGTTACTTGGTGTAAGTGTGTGTCTTTGTTACTTGGTGTAAGTGTGTGTCTTTGTTACTTGGTGTAAGTATATGTCTTTGTTCATTGCTGTCATTGTATGTGTTTGTGAATTGTTGTCAGTGAATGTCTTTGTTACTGGGTGTCAGTGTGTGCCTGTGTTACTTGGTGTAAGTGTGTGTCTTTGTTACTTGGTGTCCGTGTGTGTCTTTGTTACTCAGTGTCAGTGTATGTCTTCGTTACTGGGTGTCAGTGTATGTCTTTGTTACTTGGTGTAAGTATGTGTCTGTGTTACTGGGTATCAGTGTCTGTCTTTGTTACTTGGTGTAAGTGTGTGTCTGTGTTACTTGGTATCTGTGCATGTCTTTGTTACTTGGTGTCAGTGTCTGTCTGTGTTACTTGGTGTAAGTCTGTGTCTCTGTTACTTGGTGTCCGTGTGTGTCTGCGTTACTGCGTGTCAGTGTCTGTCTTTGTTACTGGGTGTCAGTGTATGTATTTGTTACTTGGTGTAAGTGTGTGTCTGTGTTACTGGGTATCAGTGTATGTCTTTGTTACTTGGTGTCAGTGTATGTCTGTGTTACTTGGTGTAAGTGTGTGTCTGTGTTACTGGGTGTCAGTGTGTGTCTGTGTTACTTGGTGTAAGTGTGTGTCTTTGTTACTTGGTGTGCGTGTGTGTCAGTGTTACTTGGTGTAAGTGTGTGTCCTTGTGACTGGGTGTCAGTGTATGTCTTTGTGACTTTGTGTAAGTGTGTGTCTGTGTTACTGGGTATCAGTGTCTGTCTTTGTTACTTGGTGTAAGTGTGTGTCTGTGTTACTTGGTGTAAGTGTGCGTCTTTGTTACTTGGTGTCCATGTGTGTCTGTGTTACTGGGTGTCAGTGCATGTCTTTGTTACTGGGTGTCAGAGTGTGTCTGTGTTACTTGGTGTAAGTGTGTGTCTTTGTTACTTGGTGTCCGTGTGTGTCTTTGTTACTGGGTGTCAGTGTATGTCCTTGTTACTGGGTGTCAGTGTATGTCTGTGTTACTTGGTGTAAGAGTGTGTCTGCGTTACTGGGGATCAGTGTATGTCTTTGTTACTTGGTGTAAGTGTGTGTCTGTGTTACTGGTTATCAGTGTATGTCTTTGTTACTTTGTGTAAGTGTATGTCTTTGTTACTTGGTGTCAGTGTATGTCTTTGTTACTTGGTGTAAGTGTGTGTCTTTGTTACTGGGTGTCAGTGTGTGTCCGTGTTACTTGGTGTAAATGTGTGTCTTTGTTACTTGGTGTCCGTGTGTGTCTGTGTTACTGGGTATCAGTGTATGTCTGTGTTACTGGGGGTCAGTGTGTTTCTGTGTTCCTGGGGGTCAGTGTGTGTTTCTAACTCGGTGTCAGTGTGTGTCTGTGTTACTGGGTATCAGTGTATGTCTTTGTTACTTGGTGCATGTGTATGTCTTTGTTACTTGGTGTCAGTGTATGTGTTTGTGACTTGGTGTCAGTGTGTGTCTTTTTTACTTGGTGTAAGTCTGTGTCTGTTTTACTGGGTATCAATTTATGTCTTTGTTACTTGGTGTAAGTGTATGTCTTTGTTACTTGGTGTCAGTGTATGTCTTTGTTACTTGGTGTCCGTGTGTGTCTGTGTTACTGGGTGCCAGTGCATGTCTTTGTTACTGGGTATCAGTGTATGTCTTTGTTACTTTGTTTCAGTGCATGTCTTTGTTACTGGGTGTCAGTGTGTGTCTTTGTGACTTGGTGTCAGTGTATGTCTTTGCTACTTGGTGTAAGTGTGTCTCTGTGTTACTGGGTATCAGTGTATGTCTTTGTTACATGGTGTCAGTGTATGTCAAAATACATGGTGTAGGTGTAGGTCTTTGTTACTTGATGTAATTGTCTGTCTTTGTTACTTGGTGTCAGTGTATGTCTGTGTTACTTGGTGTAAGTGTGTGTCTTTGTTACTTCTTGTCAGTGTATGTCTTTGTTACTTGGTGTCATTGTATGTGTTTGTGAATTGTTGTCAGTGAATGTCTTTGTTACTGGGTGTCAGTGTATGTCTTTGTTACTTGGTGTAAGTGTATGTCAAAATACCTGGTGTAAGTGTATGTCTGTGTTACTTGGTGTAAGTGTATGTCTTTGTTACTTGGTGTAAGTGTGCGTCTGTGTCACTGGGTATCAGTGTATGTCTTTGTTACTGGGTATCAGTGTTTGTCTTTGAGACTTGGTGTCAGTGTATGTCTTTGTTAATGGTTGTCAGTGTGTGTCTTTGTGACTTGGTGTCAGTGTGTGTCTTTGTTACTGGGTATCAGTGTATGTCTTGAATACTTGGTGTCATTGTATGACTTTGTTACTGTTTGTCACTGTGTGTCTTTGTGACTTGGTGTCAGTGTCTGTCTTTGTTACTTGGTGTAAGTGTGTGTCTGTGTTACTGGGTATCAGTGTATGTCTCTGTTACCTGGTGTCAGTGTATCTCTTTGTTACTGGGTGTCAGTGTATGTCTTTGTTACCTGGTGTAAGTGTGTGTCTGTGTTACTGGGTATCAGTGTATGTATTTGTTACTTGGAGTCAGTGTATGTCAAAATAAATGGTGTAATTGTATGTCTTTGTTACTTGGTGTAATTGTCTGTCTTTGTTACTTGGTGTCAGTGTCTGTCTATGTTACTTGGTGTAAGTGTGTGTCTTTGTTACTTCTTGTCAGTGTATGTCTTTGTAACTTGGTGTAAGTGTATGTCTTTGTTACTTGGTGTCAGTGCATGTGTTTGTGACTTGTTGTCAGTGGATGTCTTTGTTACTGGGTGTCAGTGTGTGTCTTTGCTAGTTGGTGTAAGTGTATGTCAAAATACTTGGTGTAAGTGTATGTCTGTGTTACTTGGTGTAAGTGTATGTCTTTGTTACTTGGTGTAAGTTTGCGTCTGTGTTACTGGGTATCATTGTATGTCTTTGTTGCTGGGTATCAGTGTATGTCTTTGTGACTCGGTGTCTGTGTATGTCTTTGTTACTGGGTGTCAGTGTGTGTCTTTGTGACTTGGGGTCAGTGCATGTCTTTGTTACTTGGTGTAAGTTTGTGTCTGTGTTACTGGGTATCAGTGTATGTCTTTGTTACTTGGTGGCAGTGTATGTCAAAATACTTGGTGCAATTGTATGTCTTTGTTACTTGGAGTAAGTGAGTGTCTTTGTTACTTGGTGTCAGTGTGTGTATGTGTTCCTGGGTGGCAGTGTATGTCTTTGTTACTTGGTGTTAGTGTATGTCAAAATACCTGGTGTAAGTGTATGTCTGTGTTACTTGGTGTAAGTGTATGTCTTTGTTACTTGGTGTAAGTGTGCGTCTGTGTCACTGGGTATCAGTGTATGTCTTTGTTACTGGGTATCAGTGTTTGTCTTTGAGACTTGGTGTCAGTGTATGTCTTTGTTACTGGTTGTCAGTGTGTGTCTTTGTGACTTGGTGTCAGTGTGTGTCTTTGTTACTGGGTATCAGTGTATGTCTTGAATACTTGGTGTCATTGTATGACTTTGTTACTGTTTGTCACTGTGTGTCTTTGTGACTTGGTGTCAGTGTCTGTCTTTGTTACTTGGTGTAAGTGTGTGTCTGTGTTACTGGGTATCAGTGTATGTCTCTGTTACCTGGTGTCAGTGTATCTCTTTGTTACTGGGTGTCAGTGTATGTCTTTGTTACTTGGTGTAAGTGTGTGTCTGTGTTACTGGGTATCAGTGTATGTATTTGTTACTTGGAGTCAGTGTATGTCAAAATAAATGGTGTAATTGTATGTCTTTGTTACTTGGTGTAATTGTCTGTCTTTGTTACTTGGTGTCAGTGTCTGTCTATGTTACTTGGTGTAAGTGTGTGTCTTTGTTACTTCTTGTCAGTGTATGTCTTTGTTACTTGGTGTAAGTGTATGTCTTTGTTACTTGGTGTCAGTGCATGTGTTTGTGACTTGTTGTCAGTGGATGTCTTTGTTACTGGGTGTCAGTGTGTGTCTTTGCTAGTTGGTGTAAGTGTATGTCAAAATACTTGGTGTAAGTGTATGTCTGTGTTACTTGGTGTAAGTGTATGTCTTTGTTACTTGGTGTAAGTTTGCGTCTGTGTTACTGGGTATCATTGTATGTCTTTGTTGCTGGGTATCAGTGTATGTCTTTGTGACTCGGTGTCTGTGTATGTCTTTGTTACTGGGTGTCAGTGTGTGTCTTTGTGACTTGGGGTCAGTGCATGTCTTTGTTACTTGGTGTAAGTTTGTGTCTGTGTTACTGGGTATCAGTGTATGTCTTTGTTACTTGGTGGCAGTGTATGTCAAAATACTTGGTGTAAGTGTATGTCTTTGTTACTTGGAGTAAGTGAGTGTCTTTGTTACTTGGTGTCAGTGTGTGTATGTGTTCCTGGGTGGCAGTGTATGTCTTTGTTACTTGGTGTCAGTGGATTTCTTTGTTA
This sequence comes from Heterodontus francisci, assembly GCF_036365525.1. Classification (NCBI taxonomy): domain Eukaryota; kingdom Metazoa; phylum Chordata; class Chondrichthyes; order Heterodontiformes; family Heterodontidae; genus Heterodontus; species Heterodontus francisci. The sequence continues at coordinate 12,146 of NW_027140606.1, read as the reverse complement.
CTGGGTGTCAGTGTATGTCTTTGTTACTTGGTGTAAGTGTGCGTCTGTGTTAATGGGTATCAGTGCATGTCTTTGATACTTGGTGTCATTGTATGTCTTTGTTACTTGGTGTAAGTGTGCGTCTGTGTTACTGGTATCAGTTTATGTCTTTGTTACTTGGTGTCAGTGTATGTCTTTGTTACTTGGTGTCCGTGTGTGTCTGTGTTACTGGGGGTCAGTATGTGTCTGTGTTACTGGGGGTCATTGTGTGTTTCTAACTGGGTGTCAGTGTGTGTCTGTGTTACTGGGTATCAATGTATTTCTTTGTTACTTGGTGTAAGTGTATGTCTTTGTTACTTGGTGTCATTGTATGTCTTAGTTACCGGGTGTCTGTGTCTGTCTTTGTGACTTGGTGTCAGTGTATGTCTTTGTTACTTGATGTAAGTGTGTGTCTGTGTTACTGTGTATCAGTGTATGTCTTTGTTACTTGGTGGCAGTGTATGTCAAAATACTTGGTGTAAGTGTATGTCTTTGTTACTTGGAGTAAGTGAGTGTCTTTGTTACTTGGTGTCAGTGTATGTCTTTGTTACTGGGTGTAAGTGTGTGTCTTTGTGACTTGGTGTCCGTGAGTGTCTTTGTTACTTGGTGTAAGTGTGTGTCTGTGTTACTGGGGGTCAGTGTGTGTCTGTGTTACTGGGGGTCATTGTGTGTTTCTAACTGGGTGTCAGTGTGTGTCTCTGTTACTGGGTATCAATGTATGTCTTTGTTACTTGGTGTATGTGTATGTGTTTGTGACTTGGTGTCATTGAATGTCTTAGTAACCGGGTGTCAGTGTATGTCTTTGTTACTTGGTGCAAGTGTATGTCAAAATACTTGTTGTAAGTGTATGTCTTTGTTACTTGGTGTAATTGTCTGTCTTTGTTTCTTGGTGTAAGTGTATGTCTTTGTTACTTGGTGTCAGTGTATGTCTGTGTTACTTGGTGTAAGTATGTGTCTTTGTTACTTGGTGTAAGTGTATGTCTGTGTTAATGGGTATCAGTGTATGTCTTTGTTACTTGGTGTCAGTATATGTCTTTGTTATTTGGTGTCCGTGTGTGTCTGTGTTACTGGGTGTCAGTGTATGTCTTTGTTACTGGGTGTCAGTGTATGTCTTTGTTACTTGGTGTGAGTGTGTGTCTGTGTTACTGGGTATCAGTGTGTGTCTTTGTTACTTGGTGTAAGTGTGTGTCTGTGCTACATGGTGTCAGTGTATGTCTTTGTTACTTGGTGTAAGTGTATGTCAAAATACTGGGTGTCAGTGTATGTCTTTGTTACTTGGTGTAAGTGTGTGTCTGTGTTACTGGGTATCAGTGTGTGTCTTTGTTACTTGGTGTAAGTGTGTGTCTGTGTTACTGGGTATCAGTGTGTGTCTTTGTTACTTGGTGTAAGTGTGTGTCTGTGTTACATGGTGTCAGTGTATGTCTTTGTTACTTGGTGTCAGTGTATGTCTGTGTTACTTGGTGTAAGTATGTGTCTTTGTTACTTGGTGTAAGTGTATGTCTGTGTTAATGGGTATCAGTGTATGTCTTTGTTACTTGGTGTCAGTATATGTCTTTGTTATTTGGTGTCCGTGTGTGTCTGTGTTACTGGGTGTCAGTGTATGTCTTTGTTACTGGGTGTCAGTGTGTGTTTGTGTTACTTGGTGTAAGTGTGTGTTTTTGTTACTTGGTGTCCGTGTGTGTCTGTGTTACTGGGTGTCAGTGTATGTCTTTGTTACTGGGTGTCAGTGTATGTCTTTGTTACTTGGTGTAAGTGTGTGTCTGTGTTACTGGGTATCAGTGTGTGTCTTTGTTACTTGGTGTAAGTGTGTGTCTGTGTTACATGGTGTCAGTGTATGTCTTTGTTACTTGGTGTAAGTGTATGTCAAAATACTTTGTGTCAGTGTGTGTCTGTGTTACTGGGTGTCAGTGTGTTTCTGGGTGTCAGTGTGTGTCTGTGACACTAGGTGTCAGTATTTAGTTTAGTTTGGAGATACAGCACTGAAACAGGCCCTCCGGCCCACCGAGTCTGTGCCGACCATCAACCAACCATTTATACTAATTCTACACGAATCCCGTATTTCAGTAACATCCCCACCGGTCCCTGTATATTTCCCTACCACCTACCTATACTAGGGGCAATTTATAATGGCCAATTAACCAATCAACCTGCAAGTCTTTGGCATGTGGGAGGAAACCGGAGCACACGGAGGAAATCCACGCAGACACAGGGAGAACTTGCAAACTCCGCACAGGCAGTACCCAGAATCGAACCCTGGTCCCTGGAGCTGTGAGGCTGCAGTGCTAACCACTGCGCCACTGTGACGCCCAGTGTGTTTGCCTGTGTTACTGGGTGTCAGTGTATGTCTTTGTTACTTGGTGTCAGTGTGTGTCTGTGTTACTGGGTGTCAGTGTGTTTGTTTGTGTTACTGGGTGTCAGTGTGTCCGTGTTACTTGGTGTAAGTGTGTGTCTTTGTTACTTGGTGTCCGTGTGTGTCTGTGTTACTGGGTGTCAGTGTATGTCTTTGTCACTGGGTGTCAGTGTATGTCTTTGTTACTTGGTGTAAGTGTGTGTCTGTGTTACTGGGTATCAGTGTGTGTCTTTGTTACTTGGTGTAACTGTGTATCTGTGTTACTGGGTATCAGTGTATGTCTTTGTTACTGGGTATCAGTGTATGTCTTTGTGACTTGGTGTCATTGTATGTCATTGTTACTGGGTGTCAATGTGTGTCTTTGTGACTTGGTGTCAGTGTATGGCTTTATTACTTGGTGTAAGTGTGTGTCTGTGTTACTGGGTATCAGTGAATGTCTTTGTTACCTGGTGTCAGTGTATCTCTTTGTTACTGGGTGTCAGTGTATTTCTTTGTTACTTGGTGTAAGTGTGTGTCTGTGTTACTGGGTATCAGTGTATGTATTTGTTACTTGGAGTCAGTGTATGTCAAAATAAATGGTGTAATTGTATGTCTTTGTTACTTGGTGTAATTGTCTGTCTTTGTTACTTGGTGTCAGTGTATGTCTATGTTACTTGGTGTAAGTGTGTGTCTTTGTTACTTCTTGTCAGTGTATGTCTTTGTTACTTGGTGTAAGTGTATGTCTTTGTTACTTGGTGTCAGTGCTTGTGTTTGTGACCTGTTGTCTGTGGATGTCTTTGTTACTGGGTGTCAGTGTGTGTCTTTGCTAGTTGGTGTAAGTGTACGTCAAAATACTTGGTGTAAGTGTATGTCTGTGTTACTTGGTGAAAGTGTATGTCTTTGTTACTTGGTGTAAGTTTGCGTCTGTGTTACTGGGTATCATTGTATGTCTTTGTTACTGGGTATCAGTGTATGTCTTTGTGACTTGGTGTCTGTGTATGTCTTTGTTACTGGGTGTCAGTGTGTGTCTTTGTGACTTGGGGTCAGTGCATGTCTTTGTTACTTGGTGTAAGTTTGTGTCTGTGTTACTGGGTATCAGTGTATGTCTTTGCTACTTGGTGGCAGTGTATGTCAAAATACTTGGTGTAAGTGTATGTCTTTGTTACTTGGAGTAAGTGAGTGTCTTTGTTACTTGTTGTCAGTGTATGTCTTTGTTACTGGGTGTAAGTGTGTGTCTTTGTGACTTGGTGTCAGTGTATGTCTTTGTTACTTGATGTAAGTGTGTGTCTGTGTTACTGTGTCAGTGTATGTCTTTGTTACTTGGTGGCAGTGTATGTCAAAATACTTGGTGTAAGTGGATGTCTTTGTTACTTGGAGTACGTGAGTGTCTTTGTTACTTGGTGTAAGTGTGTGTCTGTGTTACTGGGGGTCAGTGTGTGTCTGTGTTACTGGGGGTTATTGTGTGTTTCTAACTGGGTGTCAGTGTGTGTCTGTGTTACTGGGTATCAATGTATGTCTTTGTTACTTGGTGTATGTGTATGTGTTTGTGACTTGGTGTCATTGAATGTCTTAGTTACCGGGTGTCAGTGTATGTCTTTGTTACTTGGTGCAAGTGTATGTCAAAATACTTGTTGTAAGTGTATGTCTTTGTTACTTGGTGTAATTGTCTGTCTTTGTTTCTTGGTGTAAGTGTATGTCTTTGTTACTTGGTGTCAGTGTATGTCTGTGTTACTTGGTGTAAGTATGTGTCTTTGTTACTTGGTGTCAGTGTATGTCTGTGTTAATGGGTATCAGTGTATGTCTTTGTTACTTGGTGTCAGTATATGTCTTTGTTACTTGGTGTCCGTGTGTGTCTGTGTTACTGGGTATCAGTGTGTGTCTTTGTTACTTGGTGTAAGTGTGTGTCTGTGTTACATGGTGTCAGTGTATGTCTTTGTTACTTGGTGTAAGTGTATGTCAAAATACTTGGTGTACGTGTATGTCTGTGTTACTTGGTGTATGTGTATGTCTTTGTTACTTGGTGTAAGTGTCCGTCTGTGTTACTGGGTATCAGTGTATGTCTTTGTTGCATGGTGTAAGCGTATGTCTTTGTTACTTGGTGTATGTGTGCGTCTGTGTTACTGGGTATCAGTGTATGTCTTTGTTACTTGGTGTAAGTGTGTGTATGTGTTACTGGGTATCAGTGTGTGTCTTTGTTACTTGGTGGAAGTGTGTGTCTGTGTTACAGGGTGTCAGTGTATGTCTTTGTTACTTGGTGTAAGTGTATGTCAAAATATTTGGTGTAAGTGTATGTCTGTGTTACTTGGTGTAAGTGTATGTCTTTGTTACTTGGTGCAAGTGTGCGTCTGTGTTACTGGGTGTCAGTGTATGTCTTTGTTACTTGGTGTCAGCGTATGTCTTTGTTACTTGGTGTATGTGTGCGTCTGTGTTACTGGGTATCAGTGTATGTCTTTGTTACTTGGTGTCAGTGCATGTCAAAATACTTGGTGCAGGTGTATGTCTTTGTTACTTGGTGTAACTGTCTGTCTTTGTTACTTGGTGTCAGTGTATGTCTGTGTTACTTGGTGTAAGTGTGTGTCTTTGTTACTTGGTGTAAGTGTATGTCTTTGTGACTTGGTATCAGTGTATGCCTTTGTTACTGGGTGTCAGTGTGTGTCTGTGTTACTGGGTATCAGTGTATGTCTTTGTGACTTGGTATCAGTGTATGTCTTTGTTACTGGGTGTCAGTGTGTGTCTGTGTTACTTGGTGTAAGTGTATGTCTGAGTTACTTGGTGCAAGTGTATGTCTTTGTTACTTGGTGTAAGTGTGCGTCTGTGTTGCTGGGTATCAGTGTATGTCTTTGTTACTGGTGATCAGTGTATGTCTTTGTGACTTGGTGTCAGTGTATGTCTTTGTTACTTCTTGTCCGTGTGTGTCTGTGTTTCTGGGTGTCATTGCATCTCTTTGTTACTGGGTGTCAGTGTATGTCTTTGTTACTTGGTGTAAGTGTATGTCTGCGTTTCTGGGTATCAGCATATGTCTTTGTGACTTGGTATCAGTGTTTGTCTTTGTTACTGGGTGTCAGTGTGTGTCTGTGTTACTGGGTATCAGTGTATGTCTTTGTGACTTGGTATCAGTGCATGCCTTTGTTACTGGGTGTCAGTGTGTGTCTGTGTTACTGGGTATCAGTGCATGTCTTTGTGACTTGGTATCAGTGTATGTCTTTGTTACTGGGTGTCAGTGTGTGTCTGTGTTACTGGGTATCAGTGTGTGTCTTTGTGACTTGGTGTCAGTGTGTGTCTATGTTACATGGTGTAATTGTATGTCTTTGTTACTTGGTGTCAGTGTATGTCTTTGTTACTTGGTGTCAGTGTGTTTCTGTGTTACTGGGTATCAGCTTATGTCTTTGTGACTTGGTATCAGTGTATGTCTTTGTTACTGGGTGTCAGTGTGTGTCTGTGTTACTGGGTATCAGTGCATGTCTGTGTTAATGTGTTTCAGAGCGTGTTACTGGGTGTTACTGTGTATCAGTGACACTCGGTGTCAGTATTTAGTTTAGTTTGGAGATCCAGCACTGAAACAGGGCCTTCGGCCCACCGAGTCTGTGCCGACCCTCAACCAACAATTTATACTAATCCTACACGAATCCCATATTCCAATAACATTCCCACCAGTCCCTATATATTTCCCGATCACCTACCTATACTAGGGGCAATTTATAATGGCCAATTAACCTACCAAGCTGCAAGTCTTTGGCATGTGGGAGGAAACCGGAGCTCACGGAGGAAACCCACGCAGACACAGGGAGAACTTGCAAACTCCGCACAGGCAGTACACAGAATCGAACCAGGTTCCCAGGAACTTTGAGGCTGCAGTGCAAACCACTGCGCCACTGTGCCTCCCAGAGTGTGTCTGTGTTACTGGGTGTCAGTGTATGTCTCTGTTACTTGGTGTCAGTGTGTGACTTTGTTACTTGGTGTCCGTGTGAGTCTGTGTTACTGGGTGTCAGTGTATGTCTTTGTTACTTGTTGTAAGTGTATGTCTGTGTTACTTGGTGTAAGTGTGTGTCTGTGTTACTGGGTAACAGTGTATGTCTGTGTTACTTGGAGTAAGTGTGTGTCTGTGTTGCTGGGTATCAGTGTATGTCTTTGTGACTGGGTGTCAGTGTATGTGTTTGTGACTTGGTGTCAGTGTATGTCTTTGTTACTGGGTGTCAGTGTATGTCTTTGTTACTTGGTGTAAGTGTGTGTCTGTGTTACTGGGTATCAGTGTATGTCTCTGTTACCTGGTGTCAGTGTATCTCTTTGTTACTGGGTGTCAGTGTATGTCTTTGTTACTTGGTGTAAGTGTGTGTCTGTGTTACTGGGTATCAGTGTATGTATTTGTTACTTGGAGTCAGTGTATGTCAAAATAAATGGTGTAATTGTATGTCTTTGTTACTTGGTGTAATTGTCTGTCTTTGTTACTTGGTGTCAGTGTCTGTCTATGTTACTTGGTGTAAGTGTGTGTCTTTGTTACTTCTTGTCAGTGTATGTCTTTGTTACTTGGTGTAAGTGTATGTCTTTGTTACTTGGTGTCAGTGCATGTGTTTGTGACTTGTTGTCAGTGGATGTCTTTGTTACTGGGTGTCAGTGTGTGTCTTTGCTAGTTGGTGTAAGTGTATGTCAAAATACTTGGTGTAAGTGTATGTCTGTGTTACTTGGTGTAAGTGTATGTCTGTGTTACTGGGTATCATTGTATGTCTTTGTTGCTGGGTATCAGTGTATGTCTTTGTGACTCGGTGTCTGTGTATGTCTTTGTTACTGGGTGTCAGTGTGTGTCTTTGTGACTTGGGGTCAGTGCATGTCTTTGTTACTTGGTGTAAGTTTGTGTCTGTGTTACTGGGTATCAGTGTATGTCTTTGTTACTTGGTGGCAGTGTATGTCAAAATACTTGGTGTAAGTGTATGTCTTTGTTACTTGGAGTAAGTGAGTGTCTTTGTTACTTGGTGTCAGTGTGTGTATGTGTTCCTGGGTGGCAGTGTATGTCTTTGTTACTTGGTGTCAGTGGATTTCTTTGTTACTGGGTGTCAGTGTATGTCTTTGTTACTTGGTGTAAGTGTGCGTCTGTGTTAATGGGTATCAGTGCATGTCTTTGATACTTGGTGTCATTGTATGTCTTTGTTACTTGGTGTAAGTGTGCGTCTGTGTTACTGGTATCAGTTTATGTCTTTGTTACTTGGTGTCAGTGTATGTCTTTGTTACTTGGTGTCCGTGTGTGTCTGTGTTACTGGGGGTCAGTATGTGTCTGTGTTACTGGGGGTCATTGTGTGTTTCTAACTGGGTGTCAGTGTGTGTCTGTGTTACTGGGTATCAATGTATTTCTTTGTTACTTGGTGTAAGTGTATGTCTTTGTTACTTGGTGTCATTGTATGTCTTAGTTACCGGGTGTCTGTGTCTGTCTTTGTGACTTGGTGTCAGTGTATGTCTTTGTTACTTGATGTAAGTGTGTGTCTGTGTTACTGTGTATCAGTGTATGTCTTTGTTACTTGGTGGCAGTGTATGTCAAAATACTTGGTGTAAGTGTATGTCTTTGTTACTTGGAGTAAGTGAGTGTCTTTGTTACTTGGTGTCAGTGTATGTCTTTGTTACTGGGTGTAAGTGTGTGTCTTGGTGACTTGGTGTCCGTGAGTGTCTTTGTTACTTGGTGTAAGTGTGTGTCTGTGTTACTGGGGGTCAGTGTGTGTCTGTGTTACTGGGGGTCATTGTGTGTTTCTAACTGGGTGTCAGTGTGTGTCTGTGTTACTGGGTATCAATGTATGTCTTTGTTACTTGGTGTATGTGTATGTGTTTGTGACTTGGTGTCATTGAATGTCTTAGTAACCGGGTGTCAGTGTATGTCTTTGTTACTTGGTGCAAGTGTATGTCAAAATACTTGTTGTAAGTGTATGTCTTTGTTACTTGGTGTAATTGTCTGTCTTTGTTTCTTGGTGTAAGTGTATGTCTTTGTTACTTGGTGTCAGTGTATGTCTGTGTTACTTGGTGTAAGTATGTGTCTTTGTTACTTGGTGTAAGTGTATGTCTGTGTTAATGGGTATCAGTGTATGTCTTTGTTACTTGGTGTCAGTATATGTCTTTGTTATTTGGTGTCCATGTGTGTCTGTGTTACTGGGTGTCAGTGTATGTCTTTGTTACTGGGTGTCAGTGTATGTCTTTGTTACTTGGTGTGAGTGTGTGTCTGTGTTACTGGGTATCAGTGTGTGTCTTTGTTACTTGGTGTAAGTGTGTGTCTGTGCTACATGGTGTCAGTGTATGTCTTTGTTACTTGGTGTAAGTGTATGTCAAAATACTGGGTGTCAGTGTATGTCTTTGTTACTTGGTGTAAGTGTGTGTCTGTGTTACTGGGTATCAGTGTGTGTCTTTGTTACTTGGTGTAAGTGTGTGTCTGTGTTACTGGGTATCAGTGTGTGTCTTTGTTACTTGGTGTAAGTGTGTGTCTGAGTTACATGGTGTCAGTGTATGTCTTTGTTACTTGGTGTCAGTGTATGTCTGTGTTACTTGGTGTAAGTATGTGTCTTTGTTATTTGGTGTAAGTGTATGTCTGTGTTAATGGGTATCAGTGTATGTCTTTGTTACTTGGTGTCAGTATATGTCTTTGTTATTTGGTGTCCGTGTGTGTCTGTGTTACTGGGTGTCAGTGTATGTCTTTGTTACTGGGTGTCAGTGTGTGTTTGTGTTACTTGGTGTAAGTGTGTGTTTTTGTTACTTGGTGTCCGTGTGTGTCTGTGTTACTGGGTGTCAGTGTATGTCTTTGTTACTGGGTGTCAGTGTATGTCTTTGTTACTTGGTGTAAGTGTGTGTCTGTGTTACTGGGTATCAGTGTGTGTCTTTGTTACTTGGTGTAAGTGTGTGTCTGTGTTACATGGTGTCAGTGTATGTCTTTGTTACTTGGTGTAAGTGTATGTCAAAATACTTGGTGTCAGTGTGTGTCTGTGTTACTGGGTGTCAGTGTGTTTCTGGGTGTCAGTGTGTGTCTGTGACACTAGGTGTCAGTATTTAGTTTAGTTTGGAGATACAGCACTGAAACAGGCCCTCCGGCCCACCGAGTCTGTGCCGACCATCAACCAACCATTTATACTAATTCTACACGAATCCCGTATTCCAGTAACATCCCCACCGGTCCCTGTATATTTCCCTACCACCTACCTATACTAGGGGCAATTTATAATGGCCAATTAACCAATCAACCTGCAAGTCTTTGGCATGTGGGAGGAAACCGGAGCACACGGAGGAAATCCACGCAGACACAGGGAGAACTTGCAAACTCCGCACAGGCAGTACCCAGAATCGAACCCTGGTCCCTGGAGCTGTGAGGCTGCAGTGCTAACCACTGCGCCACTGTGACGCCCAGTGTGTTTGCCTGTGTTACTGGGTGTCAGTGTATGTCTTTGTTACTTGGTGTCAGTGTGTGTCTGTGTTACTGGGTGTCAGTGTGTTTGTTTGTGTTACTGGGTGTCAGTGTGTCCGTGTTACTTGGTGTAAGTGTGTGTCTTTGTTACTTGGTGTCCGTGTGTGTCTGTGTTACTGGGTGTCAGTGTATGTCTTTGTCACTGGGTGTCAGTGTATGTCTTTGTTACTTGGTGTAAGTGTGTGTCTGTGTTACTGGGTATCAGTGTGTGTCTTTGTTACTTGGTGTAAGTGTGTATCTGTGTTACTGGGTATCAGTGTATGTCTTTGTTACTGGGTATCAGTGTATGTCTTTGTGACTTGGTGTCATTGTATGTCATTGTTACTGGGTGTCAATGTGTGTCTTTGTGACTTGGTGTCAGTGTATGGCTTTATTAATTGGTGTAAGTGTGTGTCTGTGTTACTGGGTATCAGTGAATGTCTTTGTTACCTGGTGTCAGTGTATATCTATGTTACTTGGTGTAAGTGTGTGTCTTTGTTACTTCTTGTCAGTGTATGTCTTTGTTACTTGGTGTAAGTGTATGTCTTTGTTACTTGGTGTCAGTGCTTGTGTTTGTGACCTGTTGTCTGTGGATGTCTTTGTTACTGGGTGTCAGTGTGTGTCTTTGCTAGTTGGTGTAAGTGTACGTCAAAATACTTGGTGTAAGTGTATGTCTGTGTTACTTGGTGAAAGTGTATGTCTTTGTTACTTGGTGTAAGTTTGCGTCTGTGTTACTGGGTATCATTGTATGTCTTTGTTACTGGGTATCAGTGTATGTCTTTGTGACTTGGTGTCTGTGTATGTCTTTGTTACTGGGTGTCAGTGTGTGTCTTTGTGACTTGGGGTCAGTGCATGTCTTTGTTACTTGGTGTAAGTTTGTGTCTGTGTTACTGGGTATCAGTGTATGTCTTTGCTACTTGGTGGCAGTGTATGTCAAAATACTTGGTGTAAGTGGATGTCTTTGTTACTTGGATTAAGTGAGTGTCTTTGTTACTTGGTGTCAGTGTGTGTATGTGTTCCTGGGTGGCAGTGTATGTCTTTGTTACTTGGTGTCAGTGGATTTCTTTGTTACTGTGTGTCAGTGTATGTCTTTGTTACTTGGTGTAAGTGTGCGTCTGTGTTAATGGGTATCAGTGCATGTCTTTGATACTTGGTGTCATTGTATGTCTTTGTTACTTGGTGTAAGTGTGCGTCTGTGTTACTGGGTATCAGTTTATGTCTTTGTTACTTGGTGTCAGTGTATGTCTTTGTTACTTGGTGTACGTGTGTGTCTGTGTTACTGGGGGTCAGTGTGTGTCTGTGTTACTGGGGGTCATTGTGTGTTTCTAACTGGGTGTCAGTGTGTGCCTGTGTTACTGGGTATCAATGTAAGTCTTTGTTACTTGGTGTAAGTGTATGTCTTTGTTACTTGGTGTCATTGTATGTCTTATTACCGGGTGTCTGTGTCTGTCTTTGTGACTAGGTGTCAGTGTATGTCTTTGTTACTTGATGTAAGTGTGTGTCTGTGTTACTGTGTATCAGTGTATGTCTTTGTTACTTGGTGGCAGTGTATGTCAAAATACTTGGTGTAAGTGTATGTCTTTGTTACTTGGAGTAAGTGAGTGTCTTTGTTACTTGTTGTCAGTGTATGTCTTTGTTACTGGGTGTAAGTGTGTGTCTTTGTGACTTGGTGTCAGTGTATGTCTTTGTTACTTGATGTAAGTGTGTGTATGTGTTACTGTGTCAGTGTATGTCTTTGTTACTTGGTGGCAGTGTATGTCAAAATACTTGGTGTAAGTGGATGTCTTTGTTACTTGGAGTACGTGAGTGTATTTGTTACTTGGTGTAAGTGTGTGTCTGTGTTACTGGGGGTCAGTGTGTGTCTGTGTTACTGGGGGTTATTGTGTGTTTCTAACTGGGTGTCAGTGTGTGTCTGTGTTACTGGGTATCAATGTATGTCTTTGTTACTTGGTGTATGTGTATGTGTTTGTGACTTGGTGTCATTGTATGTCTTATTACCGGGTGTCTGTGTCTGTCTTTGTGACTAGGTGTCAGTGTATGTCTTTGTTACTTGATGTAAGTGTGTGTCTGTGTTACTGTGTATCAGTGTATGTCTTTGTTACTTGGTGGCAGTGTATGTCAAAATACTTGGTGTAAGTGTATGTCTTTGTTACTTGGAGTAAGTGAGTGTCTTTGTTACTTGTTGTCAGTGTATGTCTTTGTTACTGGGTGTAAGTGTGTGTCTTTGTGACTTGGTGTCAGTGTATGTCTTTGTTACTTGATGTAAGTGTGTGTATGTGTTACTGTGTCAGTGTATGTCTTTGTTACTTGGTGGCAGTGTATGTCAAAATACTTGGTGTAAGTGGATGTCTTTGTTACTTGGAGTACGTGAGTGTCTTTGTTACTTGGTGTAAG